>NC_041389.1:570531040-570631453 GCF_002162155.2 Triticum dicoccoides | reverse complement strand
GGCGACATGCGGGGCGACTGAGTGGTTTTGAGGTGAGCAACCAACGGTGACGCGCGGAGCGGCCGTGTGGTGATGAGGTGACCAACCTACGGTGATGCGCGTTGCGGCCGAGTGGTGATGAGGTGACCAACCGATGGCGACACGCGGGACGGCCGAGTGGTGATGAGGTGACCAACCGATGGCGACTCGCGGGGCGACCGAGTGGTGATGAGGTGACCAACCGATGGCGACGCGCGGGGCGGTCGAGTGATGATGATGTGACCAACCAATGGCGACGCGCGGGGCGGCCGAATGTCCAGACATTTTAATTGTATGAGAAAACCTGCACATTGTCGGAAGTTTTATTGTCAGTTTGTAAAATGTACGAGGTGGAAATATGGAAAGAATATTTAGCTTGTCCGGTAAGCCGATGAAGATGTATCCTTCGAATGATGACGCACAGGAGCGGTCGAGTGGTGGAGATACCTCACCGATTGGCGATGCGCGGGGCGGCTGAGTGGTAGAGGAGATATATCTCACCGAGTGGTGCCGTCTGTGTTCGACTGCCGCAGTGGTCCATTATTCATCTGAGCATGCATTGCATGCGAATTGTCTGAGTAGACGGTTGTTTTAGTGAGCTTTAGTCCTGTCCGAGTGAACCTGCACCGCGCTTGGCCTGCGCCTAACCGAGGCATCGGCTGGCCGAGTATCTGGCACCGGAGGGAGGAGCAGTGTTGCCGGCTGTCAAGCGCCGCTGGCCCACGGCCAATTTGATGAACCTGTCGGCCAATTTGATGAACGCCCAGCCCACGGCCGAGTGCTGTTATCGATGGGACTCGCTGCCAAGCGCCTGTGCCACGCCAGGTTCGTGTCTTCCACGCTGATACTGGACGAGGAACCCGTCCGTTTGAACTCGGGTCCGTGGCTGAGTAAACCGGAGTCTGTGGCCGAGTGGATTCCATCTGGCGACCCTGCAAGTTACTAGCAAGTACGGCTACGAAGTTGAAGGCCGGACAGTTACACATGCATGCATGCACGAATTGATTGGCACGAATTGCATGCATGCTTATTCTAACCGCAGCAATTAGATAGGTGGTGTTAGTAATCCTCATCAATTGGTAGTTTAATGAGGCGATTACCTTAATGAGCGGTCAATCCATGCTTCAAGGAATTACGAGACCCATGTTCAGGCATTGCGTACGGGTGGGAGCTGTCCTTCCGTTCCTTTTTTCCTGCATGCAGTTATTGCTCGATTAAGTGGCCTATGTTATGCATGTACTTACTTGGTATTGATCCCTTCAGTCACGAAGGACCATCGATTGCGGGTCGAAACAGTTTCATAGGTCGCAGCCACAGCGCGCCTCCGCCACGGAGACCGGCGGCGGCGATCAGCGCTGGAGGAAGGAGCCTTGTGTGCATGCGCCTCCGCCGCGGAGGTGCCCGCCGAGCAACCGAGAATATGAGGCCGGAGTCGATGACGAGGCGAACGGCGCCGGCGGCCGTGCGTGACGACGACGCTGGCGGTCGTACATGACAACGATGAGGCGGACGGTGCCGGCGGCAGCGTGCGCAGGGACTCAACGACGTCACTGACGAGATGCACTCAGTTGTGCCGAGGTCGGAGATGACGATGAGGCGGATGGCGTCGGCGGCCGCGCGTGGAGGCGCAGTTGGTTTCCTGCTTCCGCGCCGCCGTTGCAGCTATTGGCGATGTCTGGAATGCCGATTCTAGTGGTCAGCTCAAGGTCGATGATTCTCCTTGTATGTCCTTGTATGGATGCCCGTTTTCCTTCGGCGAGAATTGATCTGCCGTCGGTGGTTGAAGAAAAAACCATATGCATCATGGCTCGACAGATGCCATGCCCCATGGTGGGCGCCAACTGTCGTGGGAACGATTCCGACAATAATAAAGTATAGGGTAATGGAGCATGATCTATCGAGATGCATATAGATGACATGGTGATTTTAGCGAGTTCGGGCTTCTCGCGGTGGAGATAACAGCCCTACGTCTCGTGCTCCGGAGAGGCTTTGTTTTATCTTAGTATGTATCCAGAGATTACAATGAGAGGAAACGGGTCCCCATAGTCCTGAGACTAATGGTGAGAAAGAGAGAGAGGTAGAAGAATGAGGGCCTGCCCCCCTAGTCTAGTGGTGGGGGTGGCTTATATAGAGTGCGCCACCCCCTTACCCCTTATGTTACACAGTGGAGCATCAATGCCATAATGCCTGACCACTACAAAACCGTCATGCTGCCTATTAGTCTTCGCATATCCGAGTGAGTTACACAGCCGAGTGGAATGAGCTCGTAGAGTGGAGTGCCGTGCTCTGAGTGGTTGTTGCCGTCTGAGTGACTTTCAAGTTGCGGTACATCTGGACGGTGATCTGGCCCAGGGGCCCAGTACAAAGTGTATGGTGTCCATGGGTAGGGTCTTTAGGTCAGGCATGTTACCCTACCCCCAATACATGTCCTCGTCATGAACAAGACCCAATCCTAAGCATAGCACAAGATCGTGTAGTTCGTTTGCTAAGAGCTTTTCTAATGTCAAGTATCATTTCCTTAGACCATGGGATTGTGAAACTCCCAGATACCCTAGGAATGCTTTGGGTGTACCAAACGTCACAACATAACTTGGTGGCTATAAAGGTGCACTACATGTATCTCCAAAAGTGTTTGTTGGGTTGGCACGAATCGAGACTGGGATTTGTCACTCCATATGACGGAGAGGTATCTCTAGGCCCACTCGGTAATGCATCATCATAATGAGCTCAATGAGACTAAGTAGTTAGTCACGGGATCATGCATTACGGAATAAGTAAAGTGGCTTGCCAGTAACGAGATTGAACGAGGTATTGGGATACCGACGATCGAATCTCGGGCAAGTAACATACCGATTGACAAAGGGAATTGTATACGGGATTGATTGAATCCCCAACATCGTGGTTCATCCAATGAGATCATCGTCGAACATGTGGGAGTCAACATGGGTATCCAGATCCCGCTGTTGGTTATTGGCCGGAGAACTGTCTCGGTCATGTCTGCATGGTTCCCGAACCCGTAGGGTCTACACACTTAAGGTTCGGTGACGCTAGAGTTATTATGGGAAATAGTATGTGGTTACCGAAGGTTGTTTGGATTCCAGGATGAGATCCCGGACGTGACGAGGAACTCCGGAATGGTACGGAGGTGAAGATCGATATATTGGACGAAGGGTATTGGAGTCCGGAATTGTTCTGGGAGTGCCGGGTGACGACCAGCGTGACCGAAAGGTGTTTTGGAGGCCCCGCAAGCGTTGGGGGGGCCTTATGGGCCAAGGGGAGGGGGCACACCAGCCTACTAAGGGGCTGTGCGCCCGTCCCAGCCCCTCTCATGTAACCTGGAGAGGTGGGGGCGCCTCCCCTAGGGAATCCGCCCCTCCCGGCTTGGGGGGCATGTTTCCTAGGGGTGGGGGCGCCCAAACCCATCTAGGATTTCCCCTGTGGCCGCTACCCATCCCCTAGTGAACCCTAGGGCGCCTCCTCCACCCCTTCCCCCTATATATAGTGAGGGAGAGAGAGGGCAGCCGCACCCTTCCCCTGGCGCAGCCCTCTCCCTCCTCCAACACCTCCTCCTCCTCCCTAGTGCTTGGCGAAGCCCTGCTGGAGAACCACGAGCTCCACCACCACCACGCCGTCGTGTTGTCGGAGTTCTCCCTCAACTTCTCCTCTCCCCTTGCTGGATCAAGAAGGAGGATACGTCCCCGGGCTCTACGTGTGTTGAACGCGGAGGTGCCGTCCGGTCGGTGCTAGATTGGATCTTCCGCGATTTGAATCGCCGCGAGTACGACTCCATCATCCACGTTCTTTTAACGCTTCTGCTTAGCGATCTTCAAAGGTATGAAGATGCTCATCCTCTCCCTCTCTTGTTGCTAGAATCTCCATAGATTGATCTTGGTGATGCGTAGAAAAATTTGAATTTCTACTATGTTCTCCAACAGTGGTATCAGAGTCAGGTTTATTGCGTAGATTCTATGCACGAGTAGAACACAAGTAGTTGTGGGCGTTGGTTTGTTCAATTTGCTTACCGTTACTAGCCCTATCTTGTTTCGGCGGTATTGTGGGATGAAGCGGCCCGGACCGACCTTACATGTACGCTTACGTGAGACAGGTTCCACCGACTGACATGCACTTGTTGCATAAGGTGGCTAGCGGGTGCCAGTCTCTCCCACTTTAATCGGATCGGATTCGATGAAAAGGGTCCTTATGAAGGGTAAATAGCAATTGGCATATCACCGTTGTGCCTTTTGCGTAGGTAAGAAACGTTCTTGCTAGAAACCCATAGCAGCCACGTAAAACATGCAACAACAATTAGAGGACGTCTAACTTGTTTTTGCAGGGTATGCTATGTGATGTGATATGGCCAAAAAGAATGTGATGAATGATATGTGATGTATGAGATTGATCATGTTCTTGTAATAGGAATCACGACTTGCATGTCGATGAGTATGACAACTGGCAGGAGCCATAGGAGTTGTCTTAATTTATTGTATGACCTGCATGTCATTGAATAACACCATGAAATTACTTTACTTTATTGCTAAACCGTTAGCCATAGTAGTAGAAGTAACAGTTGGCGAGACAACTTCATGAAGACACGACGATGGAGATCATGATGATGGAGATCATGGTGTCATGCCGGTGACAAAGGTCATCATGCCATGCCTCAAGATGGAGATCAAAGGCATAAGATGATATTGGCCATATCATGTCACTTTATGATTTGCATGTGATGTTTGTCATGTTTACATCTTATTTGCTTAGAACGATGGTAGCATAAATAAGATGATCCCTCACTAAAATTTCAAGAAAGTGCTCCCCCTAACTGTGCACCGTTGCGAAAGTTCGTTGCTTCGAAGCACCATGTGATGATCGGGTGTGATAGATTCTAACGTTCGCATACAACGGGTGTAAGCCAGATTTACACATGCAAAACACTTAGGTTGACTTGACGAGCCTAGCATGTACAGACATGGCCTTGGAACACAAGAGACCGAAAGGTCGAACATGAGTCGTATAGTAGATACGATCAACATGAAGATGTTCACCGATGATGACTAGTCTATCTCATGTGATGATCGGATACGGCCTAGTTGACTCGGATCATGTATCACTTAGATGACTAGAGGGATGTCTATCTAAGTGGGAGTTCATTAAATAACCAGATGAACTTAATTATCATGAACATAGTCAAAAGGTCTTTGCAAATTATGTCGTAGCTTACGCTTTAGTTCTACTGTTTAAGATATGTTCCTAGAGAAAATTTTAGTTGAAAGTTGATAGTAGCAATTATGCGGACTGGGTCCGTAAACTGAGGATTATCCTCATTGCTGCGCAGAAGGCTTATGTCCTTAATGCACCGCTCGGTGTGCTGAACCTCGGGTGTCGTCTGTGGATGTTGCAAACATCTGACATGCACAGTTTGATGACTACGTGATAGTTCAGTGCGTAATGTTAAACGGTTTAGAATTGAGGCACCGAAGACATTTTGAAACATCGCGGAACATATGAGATGTTCCGAGAGCTGAAATTGGGATTTCAGGCTCATGCCCATGTCAAGAAGTGTGATACCTCCGACAAGCTTCTTAAGCCTGCAAACTAAGGGAGAAAAGCTCAATTGTTGAGCATGTGCTTAGATTGTCTGAGTACTACAATCGCTTGAATCGAGTGGGAGTTATCTCCCAGATGAGATAGTGATGGTTCTCCAAAGTCACTGCCACCAAGCTACTAGAGCTTCGTGATGAACTATAACATATCAGGGATAGACATGATGATCCTTGAGCAATTCGCGATGTTTGACACCACGAAAGTAGAAATCAAGTAGGAGCATCAATTGTTAATGGTTAGTAAAACCACTAGATTCAAGAAGGGCAAGGGAAAGAAGGGATACTTCATGAAATGGCAAATCAGTTGCTGTTCTAGTGAAGAAACGCAAGGTTGAACCCAAACCCGAGACTAAGTGCTTCTCTAATGAGGGGAACGCTCACTAAAGCAGAACTACCCTAGATACTTGGTAGATGAGAAGGCTGGCAAGGTCGATAGAAGTATATTGGATATATATTATATTAATGTGTACTTTACTAGTACTCCTAGTAGCACCAGGGTATTAGATACCGGTTCGGTTGCTAAGTGTTATTAACTCGAAATAAAAGCTGCGGAATAAACAGAGACTAGCTAAAGGTGAGATGACGATATGTGTTGGAAGTGTTTCCAAGGTTGATGTGATCAAGCATCGCATACTCCCTCTACCATCGAGATTGGTGTTAAACCTAAATAATTGTTATTTGGTGTTTGCGTTGAGTATAGACATGATTGGACTATGTCTATCGCAATACGGTTATTCATTTAAGGAGAATAATGGTTACTCTGTTTATTTGAATAATACCTTCAATGGTCTTGCACATAAAATGAATGGTTTATTGAATCTCGATCGTAGTGATACACATGTTCATGCCAAAAGATATAAGATAGTAATGATAGTACCACATACTTGTGGCACTGCCATTTGAGTCATATTGATATAAAATGCATGAAGAAGCTCCATGTTGATGGATCTTTGGACTCACTCGTTTTTGAAAAGATTGAGACATGCGAACCATGTCTATTGGTATACATGCATGAAGAAACTCCATACAGATGGATCATTCGGACTCGCTTGATTTTGAATCACTTGAGACATGCAAATCATACCACATGGGCAAGATGACTGAAAGGCCTTGTTTTCAGTAAGATGGAACAAGATAGCAACTTGTTGGAAGTAATACATTTTGATGTGTGCTGTCCAATGAGTGCTGAGGCATGCAGTGGATATCGTTATGTTCTTACTTCACAGATGATTTGAGTAGATGCTGAGTATATTTACTTGATGAAACACAAGTCTGAATTATTGAAAGGTTCAAGTAATTTCAGAGTGAAGTTGAAGATCGTCGTGACAAGAGGATAAAATGTCTATGATATGATCATAAAGATGACTATCTGAGTTATGTGTTTGGTACACAATTAAGACATTGTGGAAATTGTTTCACAGCTAATACCGCCTGGAACACCATAGTGTGATGGTGTGTCCAAACATCATAGATGCACCCTATTGGATATGGGGCATACCATGATGTCTCTTATCGAATTACCACTATCGTTTATGGATTAGGCATTAGAGATAACCACATTAACTTTAATAGGGCACCACATAATTCCATTGAGATGACACCGTGTGAACTATGGTTTAGAGAAACCTAGTTGTCATTTCTTGAAAGTTTGGGGCCGCGACGCTTATGTGAAAAAGTTTCATCCTAGTAAGCTCGAACCCAAAACGGATAAATGCATCTTCATAGGTCACCCAAAACAGTTGGGTATACCTCCTATTCCTGATCCGGAAGCAAAAGTGATTGTTTCTAAAACGGGTCCTTTCTCGAGGAAAAGTTTCTCTCGAAAGAATTGAGTGGGAGGATGGTGGAGACTTGATGAGGTTATTGAACCATCACTTCAACCTGTGTGTAGAAGGGAACATGAAGTTGTTACTATGGCACCTACACCAATTGAAGTGGAAGCTGATGATAGTGATCATGAAACTTAGGATCAAGTCACTACCAAACCTCGTAGGTCGACAAGGATGTGTACTACTTCAGAGTGGTACGTAATCCTGTCCTGGAGGTCATGTTGCTAGACAACAATGAACCTACGAGCTGTGGAGAAGCGATGGTGGGCCCGGATTCCAACAAATGGCTCAAGGCCATAAAATTCCGAGAGAGGATCCATGTATAAAACAAAGTTAGACTTTGGAAGAACTACTTGATGGTCGTAAGGCTGTTGGGTATAGATGAATTTTAAAAGGGAAGACGGACAATGATGGTAAGTGTCAACATTAATAAAGCTCGACTTGTCGCTAAGATGTTTTCCGACAAGTTCAAGGAGTTGACTACGATGAGTCTTTCTCATTCGTAGTGATGCTAAGAGTCTGTTGGAATTATATTAGCAATTACTGCATGATTTATGAAATCTTGCAGATAGGATGTCAAAACATTGTTTCCTCGACGATATTCTTGAGGAAAGGTTGTATGTGATACAACCAGAAGGTTTTGTCAATCCTGAAAGATGCTAACAAGTATGCAAAGCTCCAACAATCCTTCTAAGGACTGGAGTAAGCATCTCGGAGTTGGAATATACGCTTTGATGAGATGATCAAAGATTTTGGGTTTATACAAAGTTTATGAGAAACTTGCATTTCCAAAGAAGTGAGTGGGAGCACTATAGCATTTTTTGATGAGTATATGTTGTTGACATATTGTTGATCAGAAATGATGTATAATTTCTGGAAAGCACAAAGGGTTATTTGAAAAGTGTTTTTCAATGGAAACCCTAGATTAAGCTACTTGAACATTTAGCATCAAGATCTATAAGGATAGATTAAAAACGCTTAATAGTACTTTCAAATGAGCACATACCATGACAAGATTTTGAAGGAGTTCAAAATAGATCGGCAAAGAAGGAGTTCTTGGTTGTGTTATAAGCTATGAGTATTGGATAAGACTCAAGACCTGACCACAGCAGAAGAGAGAGAAAGGATGAAGGTCGTCCCCTATGCTATAGACGTAGGCTCTACAGTATGCTATGTTGTGTACCGCACCTGAAGTGTGCCTTGCCATGAGTCAGTCAAGGGGTACAAGAGTGATCCAGGAATGGATCACACGACAACGGTTAAAGTTATCCTTAGTAACTAGTGGACTAAGGAATTTTCTCGATTATGGAGGTGGTAAAAGAGTTCGTCATAAAGGGTTATGCCAATGCAAACTTTGACACTAATCCGGATTATTCTGAGTAGTAAACCGGATTCGTATAGTAGAACAGTTATTTGGAATAGCTCCAAATAGAGCGTGGTAGCTGCATCTAGGAGATGACATAGAGATTTGTAAAGCACACACGGATCTGAAAGATTCAGACCCGTTGACTAATAACCTCTCTCACAAGCGAGATATGATCAAACCCAATGGGTGTTCGACTCGTTACAATCACATAGTGATGTGAAATAGATTATTGACTCTAGTGCAAGTGAGAGACTATTGGAAATATGCCCTAGAGGCAATAATAAAATGGTTATTATTGTATTTCTTGTTCATGATAATTGTCTATTGTTCATGCTATAATTGTATTAACTGGAAATCGTAATACATGTGTAAATACATAGACCACAACATGTCCCTAGTGAGCCTCTAGTTGGCTAGCTCGTTGATCAGGTTTCCTGACCATGGACATTGGATGTCATTGATAATGGGATCACATCATTAGGAGGATGATGTGATGGACAAGACCCAATCCTAAGCATAGCACAAGATCATGTAGTTCGTTTGCTAAGAGATTTTCTAATGTCAAGTATCATTTCCTTAGACCATGAGATTGTGAAACTCCCAGATATCCTAGGAATGCTTTGGGTGCACCAAATATCACAACATAACTGGGTGGCTATAAAGGTGCACTAAAGGTATCTCCGAAAGTGTCTGTTGGGTTGGCACAAATCAAGACTGGGATTTGTCACTCCGTATGATGGAGAGGTATCTCTGGGCCCACTCGGTAATGCATCATCATAATGAGCTCAATGTGACTAAGTAGTTAGTCACGGGATCATGCATTACGGAACGAGTAAAGTGACTTGCCGGTAACGAGATTGAACGAGGTATTGGGATACTGACGATCGAATCTCGGGCAAGTAACATACCGATTGACAAAGGGAATTGTATACGGGATTGATTGAATCCCCGACATCGTGGTTCATCCAATGAGATCATCGTGGAACATGTGGGAGTCACCATGCGTATCCAGATCCCACTATTGGTTATTGGCTGAAGAACTGTCTCGGTCATGTCTGCATGGTTCCCGAACCCGTAGGGTCTACACACTTAAGGTTCGGTGACGCTAGAGTTGTTATGGGAAATAGTATGTGGTTACCGAAGGTTGTTCAGAGTCCCGGATGAGATCCTGGACGTGACGAGGAACTCCAGAATGGTCCAGAGGTGAAGATCGATATATTGGACGAAGGGTATTGGAGTCCGGAATATTTCTGGGAGTACTGGGTGACGACCAGCGTGACCAAAGGTGTTTCGGAGGCCCCGGCAAGCGTTGGGGGGCCTTATGGGCCAAGGGGAGGGGGAACACCAGCCCACTAAGGGGTTGTGCGCCCCTTCCAACCCCTCTCACGTAACCTGGAGAGGTGGGGGCACCTCCCCTAGGGCAGCCGCCCCTCCCGGCTTGGGGGGCAAGTTTCCTAGGGGTGGGGGCGTCCAAACCCACCTAGGGTTTCCCCTGTGGCCGCCTCCCATCCCCTAGGGAATCCTAGGGCGCCTCCTCCACCCCCTCCCCCCTATATATAGTGAGGAAGAGAGAGGGCAGCCGCACCCCTCCCCTGGCACAGCCCTCTCCCTCCTCCAACACCTCCTCCTCCTCCGTAGTGCTTGGCGAAACCCTGCTAGAGAACCACGAGCTCCACCACCACCACGCCGTCGTGCTGTCGGAGTTCTCCCTCAACTTCTCCTCTCCCCTTGCTGGATCAAGAAGGAGGAGACGCCCCGGGCTATACGTGTGTTGAACGCGGAGGTGCCGTCCGTTTGGTGCTAGATTGGATCTTCCGCGATTTGAATCGCCGCGAGTACGACTCCATCAGCTGCGTTCTTGTAACGCTTCCGCTTAGCGATCTTCAAAGGTATGAAGATGCTCATCCTCTCCCTCTCTTGTTGCTAGAATCTCCATAGATTGATCTTGGTGATGCGTAGAAAATTTTGAATTTCTGCTACGTTCTCCAACAGTTCGATGACCGCCAATGCATTTTACTTGGTAATAAATGACCAGGATTGAAGGGGAATCCAAATTTCCTTCGTCTTCTGTCCTTGAGCTCTTGACAAACCAATGCACTATACGGTTGTCTGGCCACTCCACCCCAGAGCTCTCACCAAGCGTCGTTCATGCCACCGCGCCGCACACTAACTGGTAAGGAAGCGATGGCATCCTGCCGCGCCGAGTTCCTCGCCGCCCACGACCGCACACAAAATGGTAGGGAAGCGATGGCATCCCGCCGTGTCGAGTTCATCACCGCTCGCGACCTCACACCTATGTGGGAGGAATTTGAAGCTGCCAAGGCCGAATGGGCGGTAGAGCAAGAGGCGGCCAAAGCCGCACAGAGGTAGCGGAAAAGTCAGAAAGCACTCAAGAAAAGAGAGGCCCACCGCCGCAAGAAAGAAGAGGATGCATGCGCTGCTGCGGAGAGGTCGGCGGAGATCCAAGCATGGTGGGGTGTCGCCGACAAAGCCGGGAAGGAGAACGACGATGTCTGGCCAGCATGTGAGAAGTAGTAGTACTAGTAGTTAGTGTGTGTGTCTGTGTCTGAGTACGAGCATGTACCAGTACTACTAGTTACTACTGTAGTTTTTAGAGCAAATTACCAGTACATTAGCCTAGACTTGAGACGTCTCCAACGTATCTATAATTTTTTATTGTTCCATGCTATTATATTATCCATCTAGGATGTTTTATATGCATTTATATGCTATTTTATATGATTTTTGGGACTAACCTATTAACCTAGAGCACAGTGCTAGTTTCTGTTTTTTTCTTGTTTTTGAGTTTTACAGAAAAGGAATACCAAACGGAGTCCAATTGATGTGCCAATTTTTGATGATTTTTTATGGACCAAAAGAAGCCCCTGGAGTGAAAGAGTTGGGCCAGAAGAGTCTCATGCTGCCCACGAGGGTAGGGGGCGCGCCCCTAGTCTCGTGGACAGCCCGGAGACCTCCCTGACTTGTTACCGACGCCAAAAATTCCTATAAATACTGAAACCTCCAGAAAATAACCTAGATCGGGAGTTCCGCCGCCGCAAGCCTCTGTAGCCACCAAAAATCAATCGGGGCCCTGTTCCGGCACCCTACCGGAGGGGGATCCATCACCGGTGGCCATCTTCATCATCCCGGTGCTCTCCATGACGAGGAGGGAGTAGTTCACCCTCGGGGCTGAGGGTATGTACCAGTAGCTATGTGTTTGATCTCTCTCTCTCTCGTGTTCTTGATTTGGCACGATCTTGATGTATCACGAGCTTTGCTGTTATAGTTGGATCTTATGATGTTTCTCCCCCTCTACTCTCTTGTAATGGATTGAGTTTTCCCTTTGAAGTTATCTTATCGGATTGAGTCTTTAAGGATTTGAGAACACTTGATGTATGTCTTGCATGTGCTTATCTGTGGTGACAATGGGATATTCACGTGATCTACTTGATGTATGTTTTGTTGATCAACTTGCGGGTTCAGTAACCTTGTGAACTTATGCATAGGGGTTGGCACACGTTTTCGTCTTGACTCTTCGGTAGAAACTTTGGGGCACTCTTTGAAGTACTTTGTGTTGGTTTGAATAGATGAATCTGAGATTGTGTGATGCATATCGTATAATCATACCCACAGATACTTGAGGTGACATTGGAGTATCTAGGTGACATTAGGGTTTTGGTTGATTTGTATCTTAAGGTGTTATTCTAGTAAGAACTCTAGGATAGATCGAACGGAAAGAATAGCTTCATGTTATTTTACTACGGACTCTTGAATAGATCGATCAGAAAGGATAACTTTGAGGTGGTTTCACACCCTACAATAATCTCTTCGTTTGTTCTCCGCTATTAATGACTTTGGAGTGACTCTTTGTTGCATGTTGAGGGATAGTTATATGATCCAGTTATGTTATTATTGTTGAGAGAACTTGCACTAGTGAAAGTATGAACCCTAGGCCTTGTTTCCTAGCATTGTAGTACCGTTTATGCTCACTTTTATCATTAGTTACCTTGCTGTTTTTATATTTTCAGATTACAAAAACCTATATCTACCATCCATATTGCACTTGTATCACCATCTCTTCGCCGAACTAGTGCACCTATACAATTTACCATTGTATTGAGTGTGTTGGGGACACAAGAGACTCTTTGTTATTTTGTTGCAGGGTTGCTTGAGAGAGACCATCTTCATCCTACGCCTCCCACGGATTGATAAACCTTAGGTCATCCACTTGAGGGAAATTTGCTACTGTCCTACAAACCTCTACACTTGGAGGCCCAACAACGTCTACAAGAAGAAGGCTGCGTAATGGACATCAAGACTCAATGGAAAAATTCCTATCCTATGCATCAAATGGCATCTCTTTCTCTATATGAATTGAGATGCATGTCATCTCACTTCCTATGATTTTCATATTCCTATAAAATTCCTATCCTATGAATGAAAGGAGGCCTCTGTTGGAGTAACTACTATTGCTAGCAGTACTCCTGGTACAGTAGTTTTCTTCAAGAAGCGGAATTCAACGAAGTCATGATGGTTCCTTCGTCCGAGCAACTTCAAAGTGGGAAAGGTTGGGCCTGTGATTTGATGGCTCATTAGTCATTATTACTGCGGCGCGACGACCGGGGTGACTCTCCCTTGGAGTTCTGCGTGCATGGCAAGTGGACCAGGATGGTTGACATCCCACATGTTGGCGAACGGAAGTATTCTTTCCGATATCGAGGAGCAAGGAAACCGCGTGGTATAGTATCATTACTAATTGGTTCTAGAAAGTATAACTGCTAATTTATATTTATTTTTTATTTCTGATGAATGCTAGCGTTTCAACTCTTACGACGAAGAGTGCCAAACACGACACATGCTGGATGTCCCACACGTCAGCGAAAGGAGTGGGACATGAACAACGTGGTAGAGCCCAGCGAAAAAAAACAGCATGGTAAAGCGTCTCCACTTCTTCCACTTCTGGGTCGGAGACCACATGTAGTAGTACTAGTGGTATGGACGATACAAAGTGCGACCTGGAGAGAAAGACACGTCTAGTTGGAAGGTCTCGGGGCATACACGTAAACAAATATAAAAGCTAATATGTGCCTCCAACTAATATAGTAGTAGTAGAGTACTTAGGCACGTACTCCATAACATCACCATGCATTGCACGTACAACATTTAGTGGTACTCCCTCCATTCCAAATTACTCATCGTGGTTTTAGTTCAATGAACTAAAACCACGACGAGTAATTTGGAACGGAGGGAGTACATAATAAGAGACAAATGCGGCCCAAGAGTTGCCTTCTCGACCCACTTTTGGGTGTTTGGTAGAGTGTATGGAGGGTGCATGAGTCCACACTAGTTTAGCACAAATACACTAGAAGCATGCATGAAGATAGCATGCATGAAGAGGGGTGTTGAGTTGAGCATGCATGAAGAGGGAACAACTATGCTGAGACGAGAACGCAACCAAACACACCCTATATGCCACGCATGTTCATACCATTTGTGCCTTTCTACTTCACTTACTGCGCTACATTACTCAGGTTCGTACGTCCACTCCTGGGTACATGTCCGTCTCATAGTTCCAGTCCCACGTGTTCTTCATATAGATGGAACGATCTTTGCATGACACGTGCACCTTGATGCTAGATGTCTCACGTGTTGGCAAAAGGATGAACAAAGCTCACGTAAAAAAATAGAGTGGAAGAACATAGATTCCCGACGACCGAGACGGAGCAAGGAACCTCGTGGTGGAGCGTCTGCACTCATAATATTTTATATTATTCAGCGATATAAAATCAACCAATCATCTCCACAGTGGAAGAGTACGAAACACGATAGCCCAGTGTAGTTACATCATACTAGTACATGGCTAACCCACGCTATCACCATATTTCTTGGCTTCCGTGCAACACCTATCTCTAGTAATCCAGCAGCCCGTATCGCTTCTCCCTCCTTGTATCTCTGAAAGTGCGGCGGGCTGGTGTTTTTGCCGTCTATTGAGGTCGGTTAACTCATCACATGTTAGCGACATGCCAAGAGCATTCTAAAAAAAATTCCTTTCACGTTCCGTTTTCAAAAAGAAAAAAATCCTTTCACGTACAACTTTGACTGTATGCTTTGAGCAACTTGCATGTCCTATACTGCTCCTGTTTGGATACTCTAACTTAGCTAGAGGTTAGACTAACTCATGACTAACCCTGAACTAACTGTAGCCAAAGAGGTGTTTGGGTGACAGGGTTAGATTGACAATAAATTCACTTGATGGAGAGAGAAAAGTGATTTTTCAGTGGTCCCAATGAGAACTATCTCCAGTTAGCACCTCTTGGGTGGGATAGTTTTTTTTGGTGGGTTTGGTGCAACTTGCTCCAATTTAAACCCTCATGCTTGGATACTTTAGGGCTATTTGAGCCCCAACTAGCTCAAACTAACTCTAACCCATGGATCCAAATAGGGCCTATGGCCAGCCTCGACGCGGAGCAGTCGCGTGCACCGGGAAGCGGCACTCTCTCGTCCATCGCGCCGCTTCAAAGCCAGCGCCAGTGAGAGGTCGCCTCCGCCCTGGCCGGGCATTAATGTGGCACTGACGCTTTAGGGCGACACTAACCGTTTCATGCGGGAAGCGCGCGCTGGCAAGGGAGTATAGGTTTTGAACCGTTTCAGGTGTAGTACTGGTAGTTTGCAAAACTACTCAATTATTGCACTCAATTTCCTAAGAAATTGTGGTAAAAACGTTACTCCACAACCCGCTTCCCTTCTCCTTCCTCTTCCACTGCCCACGCACGTCCGCGGGAAGCGACCGGTCAACCCTTTGAAATAAATATGCCCTAGAGGCAATAATAAAGTTATGATTTATTTCCTTATTTCATGATAAATGTTTATTATTCATGCTAGAATTGTATTAACCGGAAACTTAGTACATGTGTGAATACATAGACAAAACATATAGCCCCTAGTATGCCTCTACTTGACTAGCTCGTTAATCAAAGATGGTTATGTTTCCTAACCATAGACATGTGTTGTCATTTGATGAATGTGATCACATCATTAGGAGAACGATGTGATGGACTTGACCCATCTTTTAGCTTAGCATTATGATCGTGTTAGTTTCATTGCTACTGCTCTCTTCATGACTTATATGTTCCCCGGACTATAAGATTATGCAACTCCTGGATACCGGAGGAACACTTTGTGTGCTACCAAACGTCACAACATAACTGGGTGATTATAAAGGTGCTCTACAGGTGTCTCCGATCGTACTTGTTGAGTTGGCATAGATCAAGATTAGGATTTGTCACTCTGATTGTCGGAGATGTATCTCTGGGCCCTCTCGGTTATGCACATCACTATAAGCCTTGCAAGCAATGTGATTAATGAGTTAGTTGCGGAATGATGCATTACTGAACGAGTACAGAGACCTGCCAGTAATGAGATTGAACTAGGTATTGAGATACCGACGATCGAATCTCGGGCAAGTAACATACCGATGACAAAGGGAACAACATATGTTGTTATGAGGTTTGACCGATAAAGATCTTCGTAGAATCTGTAGGAGCCGATATGAGCATCCAGGTTCCCCTATTGGTTATTGACCGGAGATGAGTCTCGGTCATGTCTACATAGTTCTCGAACCCGTAGGGTCCGCACGCTTAACGTTCTGTGATGATTTGTATTATGAGTTATGTGATTTGATGACCGAAGTTTGTTTGGAGTCCTGTATGAGATCGGGGACATGACAGGAGTCTCGAAATGGTCGAGCCATAAATATCCATATATTGGAAGGCTATATTCGGACATCAGAAAGGTTCTGAGTGATTCGGGTATTTTTCGGAGTACCGGAGAGTTGCGGGAATTCGCCGGGAGAAGTATTGGGCATTATAGGGCCATACGGGAATAGAGGAGGCAGGCCAAAGGGAAGGAGGCGCCCCCCCATGGGTCCGAATTGGACTAGGGAAAAGGGGGCGGCGCCCCCTTGCCCTTTCCTACTCCCTCTCTCTTTCCCTCTTTCTTCTCTCCTACTCTGGAAAGGGAAAGGGGAATCCTACTAGGACTTGGGAGTCCTAGTAGGACTCCCCACCCTTGGCGCACCCCCTCTAGGGCCGGCCTCCTCCTCCTCCCTCCTTTATATACATGGGCAGGGGACACCCCAAAGGCACAACAGACACACAAGTTGATCATTGATCTTTAGCCGTGTGCGGTACCCCCCTCCACCATAATCCACCTCGGTCATATTGTAGCGGTGCTTAGGCGAAGCCCTGTGTCAGTAGCTTCATCAACACTGTCATCATGCCATCGTGCTGGCGGAACTCTCCCTTGAAGCTCTACTAGATCGTGAGTTCGTGGGACGTCACCGAGCTGAACGTGTGCAAATCGCGGCCCTATTCAAGAATTCATTCGATTAACCAGTTAACTTGACGATTAATCCCTACTCGTAGTGTCACCGAGTATCCGATAAACCGATAAACCGTCTGATTAATTAATTAAATGGCCGATTAACTTGTCGATTAGCCGATTAATCCCCTACTCGCCAGCTAACCGAGCAGCTACCAGTTAACGATTTCCTCAACAATGGATCGCGGAGGTGCCGTACGTTCGGTACTGGGATCGGTCGATCATGAAGACGTACGACTACATCAACCGTGTTGTCATAACGCTTCCGCTTACGGACTACGAGGGTACGTGGACGACACTCTCCTCTCTTGTTGCTATGCATCACCATGATCATGCGTGTGCGTAGGAATTTTTTTGAAATTAATACGTTCCCGAACAGTGGCATCCGAGCCAGGTTTATGCGTAGATGTTATATGCACGAGTAGAACACAAGTGAGTTGTGGGTGATACAAGTCATATTTCTTACCAGCATGTCATACTTTGATTCGGCGGTATTGTTGGATGAAGCGGCCCGGACCAACATTACGCGTACACTTACGCGAGACTGGTTCTACCGACGTGCTTCGCACACAGGTGGCTAGCGGGTGTCAGTTTCTCCAACTTTAGTTGAATCGAGTGTGGCTAGGCCCGGTCCTTGTTGAAGGTTAAAACATCACATACTTGATGAAAAATCATTGTGGTTTTGATGCGTAGGTAAGAACGGTTTTTGCTCAGCCCATAGCAGCCACGTAAAACTTGCAACAACAAAGTAGAGGACGTATAACTTGTTTTTGCAGGGTATGTTGTGATGTGATATGGTCAAGACACGATGAGATATAAATTGTTGTATGATATGATCATGTTTTGTTCAAGTTATCGGCAACTGGAAGGAGCCTTATGGTTGTCTCTTTATTGCATAAGATGCAAGCGCCATTATGATTGCTTTACTTTATCGCTATGCGATAGCAATAGTTGCAAAAGCAATAGTTGGCGAGACGACCATGTGATGACACATTGATAAAGATCAAGATGATGGAGATCGTGGTGTCATGCCGGTGACAATGGAGATCATAGCGGTACTTTGCACATGGAGATCAAAGGCACAAGATAATGATGGCCATATCATGTCACATATTTTGGTTGCATGCGATGTTTATATTTTATACATCTCATTTTTCTTAGTTCGGCGGTAGCTTTATAAGATGATCCCTTACTAAAATTTCAAGGTATAAGTGTTCTCCCTGAGTATGCACCGTTGTGACAGTTCTTTGTGCTGAGACACCACGTGATGATCGGGTGTGATAGGCTCTACGTTCACATACAACGGGTGCAAGCCAGTTTTGCACACGCAGAATACTCGGGTTAAACTTGACGAGCCTATCATATGCAGATATGGCCTCGGATCACTGGAGACCAAAAGGTCGAGCGTGAATCATATAGTAGATATGATCAACACAGTGATGTTCACCATTGAAAACTACTCCATCTCACGTGATGATCGGACTTGGTTTAGTTGATTTGGATCATTTGATCACTTATATGATTAGAGGGATGTCTATCTAAGTGGGAGTTCTTAAGTAATATGATTAATTGAACTTTAATTTATCATGAACTTAGTCCTGATAGTATTTTGCAAATAATGTTGTAAATCAATAGCTCACGTTGTTGCTTCCCTATGTTTTTATATGTGTTCCTAGAGAAACTAAGTTGAAAGATGATAGTAGCAATGATGCGGACTAGGTCCGTGATCTGAGGTTTATCCTCATTGCTGCACAGAAGAATTATGTCCTTGATGCACCGCTAGGTGACAGACCTATTGCAGGAGCAGATGCAGACATTATGAACGTTTGGCTAGCTCAATATGATGACTACTTGATAGTTTAGTGCACCAAGCTTAACGGCTTAGAATCGGGACTTCAAAGACGTTTTGAACGTCATGGACCATATGAGACGTTCCAGGAGTTGAAGTTAATATTTGAAGCAAATACCCGAGTTGAGAGATATTAAGTCTCCAACAAGTTCTGTAGCTAAAAGATGGAGGAGAATGGCTCAAGCAGTGAGCATGTGCTCAGATTGTCTGGGTACTACAATCTCTTGAATCAAGTGGGAGTTAATCTTCCAGATAAGATAGTGATTGACAGAGTTCTCTAGTCACCATCACCAAGTTACTATAACTTCATGATGAACTATAGTATGCAAGGGATTACGTAAACGATTCCCGAGCTCTTCATGATGCTGAAATCGACGAAGGTAGAAATCAAGAAAAGAGCATCAAGTGTTGATGATTGATAAGACTACTAGTTTCAAGAAAAGAGAAAAGGGAAAGAAAGGGAACTTCAAGTAGAATGGCAAGCAAGTTGTCTCTCCCATGAAGAAGCCCAAAGCTGGACCAAAGCCTGAAACTGAGTGTTTCTACTGCAAAGGAAATGGTCACTGGAAGCGGAAATGCCCTGAATATTTGGTGGATAAGAAGGATGGCAAAGTGAACAAGGGTATATTTGATATACATGTTATTGATGTGTACCTTACTAGTGTTTATAGTATCCCCTGAGTATTTGATACTTGTTCGGTTGCTAATATTAGTAACTCGAAACAGGAGTAACAGAATAAACAGAGACTAGTTGAGAGTGAAGTGACGATGTGTGTTGGAAGTGGTTCCAAGATTGATATGATCATCATCGCACACTCCCTATACTTTCGGGATTACTGTTGAACCTAAATAAATGTTATTTGGCGTTTGCATGAATATAATTTGATCATGTTTATTGCAATATGGTTATTCATTTAAAGTCAGAGAATAATTGTTGTTCTGTTTATATGAATAAAACCTTCAAAGGTAATACACCCAATGAAAATAGTTTGTTGGATCTCGATCATGGTAATACACATATTCATAATATTGATGCCAAAAGATGCAAAGTTGATAATGATAGTGCAACTTATTTGTGGCACTGCCGTTTGGGTCATATCGGTGTAAAGCGCATGAAGAAACTCCATAAAGATGGACTTTTGGAATCACTTGATTATGAATCATTTGATGTTTGCGAACCGTGCCTTATGGGCAAGATGACTGAAACTTCATTCTCCGGAATAATGGAACAAGCTAGTGACTTATTGGAAATAATACATACTGATGTATGTGTTCTGATGAGTGTTGATGCTCGTGGCGGGTATCATTATTTTCTGACCTTCACAGATGATTTGAGCAGATATGGGTATATCTACTTAGTGAAACGCAAGTCTGGAACATTTGAAAAGTTCAAAGAATTTCAGAGTGAAGTGGAGAATCATCGTAACAAGAAAATAAAGTTTCTACGATCTGATCATGGAGGAGAATATTTGAGTTACGAGTTTGGCCTTCATTTAAAACAATGTGGAATAGTTTCACAACACATGCCACATGGAACACCACAGCGTAATGGTGTGTCCGAACGTCGTAACCGCACTTTGTTGTATATGGTGCGATCTATGATGTCTCTTACCAGGTTACCACTGTCGTTTTGGGGTTATGCATTAGAGACAGCTGCATTCACATTAAAAAGGGCACCATCAAAATCCGTTGAGACGACGCCTTATGAACTATGGTTTGGTAAGAAACCAAAGTTGTCGTTTCTCAAAAGTTTGGGGCTGCGATGCTTATGTGAAAAAGTTTCAACCTGATAAGCTCGAACCCAAATCGGGGAAGTGCATATTCATAGGATACCCAAAAGGAAACTGTTGGGTACACCTTCTATCACAGATCCGAAGGCAAAATATTCATTGCTAAGAATGGATCCTTTCTAGAGAAGGAGTTTCTCTCAAAAGAAATGAGTGGGAGGAAAGTAGAGCTTGATGAGGTAATTGTACCTTCTCCCGAATTGGAAAGTAGTTCATCACAAAAATCAGTTCCAGTGATTCCTACACCAAATAGTGAGGAAGCTAATGATGATGATCATGAAACTTTAGATCAAGTTACTACAGAACCTCGTAGGTCTTCCAGAGTACGGTCCGCACCAGAGTGGTACGGCAATCCTATTCTGGAAGTCATGTTACTAGACCATGATGAACCTATGAACTATAGGAAGCGATGATGAGCCCAGATTCCGCGAAATGGCTTGAGGCCATGAAATTTGAGATGGGATCCATGTATGAGAATAAAGTATGGACTTTGGTGGAGTTGCCTGATGATCGGCAAGCCATATTAAATAAATGGATCTTCAAGAGGAAGACAAACACTGATAGTAGTGTTACTATCTACAAAGCTCGACTTGTCGCAAAAAGGTTTTTGACAAGTTCAAGGTGTTGACTACAATGAGATTTCTCAACTGTAGCGATGCTTAAATCCGTCTGAATCATGTTAGCAGTTGCCATATTTTATGAAATCTAGCAAATGGATGTCAAAACTGCATTCCTTAAATGGATATTTCTTAAAGAAGAGTTGTATATTATGCAACCAGAAGGCTTTGTCAATCCTAAAGGTACTAACAAGGTGTGCAAGCTCCAGCGATCCATCTATGGACTGGTGCAAGAATCTCAGAGTTGGAATATACGCTTTGATGAGTTGATCAAAGCATATAGTTTTATACAGACTTGCGGTGAAGCCTGTATTTATAAGAAAGTGAGTGAGAGCACTACAGCCTTTCTGATAAGTATATGTGAATGACATATTGTTGATCGCAAATGATGTAGAATTTTCTGGAAAGCATAAAGGAGAGTTTGAAAGGAGTTTTTCAATGAAAGACCTCGATGAAGCTGCTTACATATTGGGCATCAAGATCTATAAAGATAGATCAAGACGCTTGATAAGATTTTTCAATGAGTATATGCCTTAATAAGTTTTTGAAAGAGTTCAAAATTGATCAGTCAAAGAAGAAGTTCTTGTCTGTATTACAAGGTCTAAAGTTGAGTAAGACTCAAAGCCCGACCACGACAGAAGATAGAAAGAGAATGAAAGTCATTCCCTATGCCACAATCATAGGTTCTATAAAGTATGTTGTGCTGTGTACCAGACCTATTATGTATCTTGCCATGAGTTTGGCAAGGGGGTAGAACAGTGATTTAAGAGTAGATCACTGGACAGCGGTTAAAATTATCCTTAGTGAGGACTAAGGAAATGTTTCTCGGTGATGGGGGTGATAAAGAGTTCATCGTAAAAAGTTACATCAATGCAAGATTTTACACCGATCCAGATGACTCTAAGTCTCAATCTGGATACATATTGAAAGTGGGAGCAACTAGCTAGAGTAGCTCTATGCAGAGCATTATAGACATAGAATATTTGCAAAATACATACGGCTCTGAATGCGACATACCCGTTGACTAAACTACTCTCACAAGCAAAACATGATCACACCTTAGTACGCTTTGGGTGTTAATCACATGATGATGTGAACTAGATTACTGACTCTAGTAAACACTTTGAGTGTTTGTCACATGGCGATGTGAACTATGGGTGTTAATCACATGGTGATGTGAACTATTGGTGTTAAATCACATAGCGATGTGAACTAGATTATTGACTCTAGTGCAAGTGGGAGACTGAAGGAAATATGCCCTAGAGGCAATAGTAAAGTTATTATTTATTTCCTTATTTCATGATAAATGTTTATTATTCATGCTAGAATTGTATTAACCGGAAACTTAGTACATGTGTGAATACATAGACAAAACATATAGCCCCTAATATGCCTCTACTTGACTAGCTCGTTAATCAAAGATGGTTATGTTTCCCAAACATAGACATGTGTTGTCGTTTGATGAACGGGATCACATCATTAGAAGAATGATGTGATGGACATGACCCATCCGTCAGCTTAGCATTATGATCATGTCAGTTTCATTGCTACTGCTCTCTTCATGACTTATACATGTTCCTCAGACTATGAGATTATGCAACTCCCGAATACCGGAGAAACACTTTGTGTGCTACCAAACGTCACAACGTAACTGGGTGATTATAAAGGTGCTCTACAGGTGTCTCCGGTGGTACTTGTTGAGTTGGCATAGATCAAGATTAGGATTTGTCACTCCGATTGTCGGAGAGGTATCTCTGGGCCCTCTTGGTTATGCATATCACTATAAGCCTTGCAAGAAATGTGACTAATGAGTTAGTTCCGGGATGATGCATTATAGAACGAGTAAAGAGACTTGCTGGTAATGAGATTGAACTAGGTATTGAGATACCGACGATCGAATCTCGGGCAAGTAACATACCGATGACAAAGGGAACAACATATGTTGTTATGCGGTTTGACTGGTAAAGATCTTCGTAGAATATGTAGGAGCCAATATGAGCATCCAGGTTCCGCTATTGGTTATTGACCGGAGATGAGTCTCGGTCATGTCTACATAGTTCTCGAACCCGTAGGGTCCGCACGCTTAACGTTCTGTGATGATTTGTATTATGAGTTATGTGATTTGATGACCGAAGTTTGTTCGGAGTCCCGGATGAGATCAGGGACATGACAAGGAGTCTCGAAATGGTGGAGCCGTAAAGATCGATATATTGGAAGGCTATATTCGGACATCGGAAAGGTTCCGAGTGATTCGGGTATTTTCGGAGTACCGGAGAGTTACGAGAATTCGCCGGGAGAAGTATTGGGCCTTATTGGGCCATACGGGAATAGAGGAGGCAGCCTAACGGGAAGGAGGCGCCCCCCATGGGTCCGAATTGGACTAGGGAAAAGGGGGCGGCACCCCCCCCCCTTGCCCTTTCCTACTCCCTCTCTCTTTCCCTCTTTCTTCTCTCCTACTCCGGAAAGGGAAAGGGGAATCCTACTAGGACTTGGGAGTCCCACACTTGGCGCGCCCCCTCTAGGGCCGGCTTCCTCCTCCTCCTACCTCCTTTATATACGTGGACAGGGGACGCCCCAAAGGCACAACAGACACACAAGTTGATCATTGATCTTTAGCCGTGTGCGGTGTCCCCCTCCACCATAATCCACCTTTGTCATATCGTAGCGGTGCTTAGGCGAAGCCCTGCGTCGGTAGCTTCATCAACACCGTCATCACGCCGTCGTACTGACGAAACTCTCCCTCGAAGCTCTACTGGATCGTGAGTTCGTGGGATGTCACCGAGCTGAACGTGTGCAGATCACGGAGGTGCCGTACATTCGGTACTAGGATCGGTCGATCGTGAAGACGTACGACTACATCAACCACGTTGTCATAATGCTTCCGCTTACGGTCTACGAGGGTACGTGGACAACACTCTCCCCTCTCGTTGCTATGCATCACCATGATCTTGCGTGTGAGTAGGAATTTTTTTAATTACTATGTTCCCCAACACCCTTATATGGGAGTGCTAGCACAAAAAGATGCATGCATGACCACTAAAATTTCCAGATTAAAGCGCCGCTCCGGCGGGAGTATGGCGTATGTTGTTACCTTCGGCCAGGCCATGGCTACCGGGCGACGGCAACCAGAGAAGAGGCGTCGGGAGGGGAATGAGTGGAGCTACTATTTGGGTTCGCCATCCGGCTTAAATAAACGCGCATCATCACGTGTACCAGCGGGTGCACAAATTGTAACATATGTTTCTGCTTAAGTGGGCGTCACATAACTGGTGTGTGTGTGTGTGTGTGATTCTGAGAGACAGAGTGCGTGTGTGCGACTCTACTCTTTGGACATGTACTCAACCTTTTGCGTCGGGGTATAAGTATAGTGGTATTTACTTTAGCTAGTGATTTACGTGGCCATGTTAACATGGTTGTGTAAAAAAGTGTCACTTCCTGCTCGTGATTTGCGTTATATAATTACAAGCAAGATGCTTGTGCATTGCACAGAACATCAATATGCATTTTTTTACAAAACACCTATTGTGATTGACCCATGCAGGAGTAATCCCATGTGTAAAAACTAATGATATCTCGAGAATTTTATCTGAAAACCGGTATCTCAAGAATGTCATTAAAAAAATGAAAGATGAGAGATAAGGTGAGGAGGAATGGAGCGTGGTGGTAACTGGTGGTCGGAATGGGTGGAGGCATGGGGATGGACGGCGCCGGCAGGCGGTAGCGGCCACCATGCTAGATTTCCAGGACTTCCTTTTTTAATTGCTCAGCAATGAGGTTGTGGGAGATAAGGATGTGGAGAGAGGTGCGGGTATCTCTTGTAAAATTATCATAGTTTGCTTTCTATCCGTCAGATATAAATCATACGGTCTATATTACAAGATGGCAGGCACACCATCATCGCCAACTCGGTTTTTATAAGGGTACAAATGATAAGTTTGCTAACTACTAAAGTAAAGTGGAATTTGTCCATGTTATACAAGTAAATTAAGGTGATTGTTTATCATACGGGTAAGGTTGGATGAAGGGTGGTAGGAACAAATGCTCCGCCTAGAGCATGTGTGTGTGAGATGGAGTCTTAGTGTGTGTGTGTGTGTTTGTGTGTGTGTGTTCGCGTGTGTGTGTGTGAGAGAGAGAGAGAGATGGTGTCTTAGTGTGTGTGTGTGTGATGGAGTCTTATAGTGTGTGTGTGTGTGTGTGTGTGTTTATGTTTGTGTGTGTGTATGGGTGGGTGGGTGGGTGCGTGCGTGTGTGTGTGTGTTTGTGTGTGTGTGTGTGTCGCGGGGTCCTCGGTGGCGGATGTAATTTAAGTGTGCATGGCTTCATCATAGAGAGGTGATGTGTATGGCAGAGGCCACCAACGATGGGGTGCGAGAGAGAAAATGCCCGTAGAGAGGGAAGAGAAGTTGTGTGCGCGTGAGAGGAGTCGACATCGAGAGAACGTGTTTGTTCGAGAGACACCAAGGAAGACTACTATATATCGATGGTGCATGTAGGCGGGAATTAAATGAAGGGATGGTCTTATTGGTTTTGGGGATATAGGGGAAGAGTGAGGGGGGGTAGCTAGAAGGAGATTTTTAAGTGCGAGTGTGTGTTTTACCCATCCAGGCGGAAGTTATGTGCACACAAGAAGAGAACGATTCGATGTGACATTAGGGTTGAGGGTAATTAACTACGTATGGAGACATAGAGACCTTGAACGTGCATGTGTGAGAGTTATAGATGTATACGTGGGATGTGTGTGTGTGTGCGCATGATCGAGATAAAAGAAAGAAGACATAAGTCATAAGATCAATGACATGGGAGAGATGGATCGGTATGACAATATGCATGCATGTGAGAATGCAGGGAAGAAGCCCCGACAATTGAGCATTTTTTTTGTCTTTAAGAGATAGTGGCGTGGGATGGAGCATGCATCTATGGCGAGCAGAGGGAGTGAGGCACAACGATTGTGCAAAAGAGATCAACCTATAAATGCATATGTATGGAGAGACATATATAGTGTGGGTGATAGGAAGCAAGACTGCATGCGAGAAAGAAATGTTGACGGAGAAACTACAGATAGATATAGAGATGGAGTTGCTAGCTAGAGGGACATTCGCTAGTTTGAGTGTTGGAGATGACCGCTGCTACCTCTTGAGCACTGCGTTGGTTTTCCCCGAAGAGGAGAGGATGATGCAGTAAAGTAGCGTAAGTATTTCCCTCAGTTTTTGAGAACCAAGGTATCAATCCAGTAGGAGACCACGCACAAGTCCCTCGTACCTACACAAAACGATAGCTACTCGCAACCAACACGATTAGGGGTTGTCAATCCCTTCACGGTCACTTACGAGGGTGAGATCTGATAGAGATGATAAATAATATTTTTGGTATTTTTGATAGATAGATGCAAAGTAAAAAGTAAAAGGCAAAGTAAAAATAAAGCAAGTAAATAAAGCGATAGAGATTGATATGATGAGAATGGACCCGGGGGCCATAGGTTTCACTAGTGGCTTCTCTCAAGAGCATAAATATTCTACGGTGGGTGAACAAATTATTGTTGAGCAATTGATAGAATTGAGCATAGTTATGAGTATATCTAGGTAATGATCATGTATATAGGCATCACGTCCAAGACAAGTAGATCGAAATGATTCTGCATCTACTACTATTACTCCACTCATCGGCCGCTATCCAGCATGCATCTAGAGTATTAAGTTAAAAACAGAGTAACGCCTTAAGCAAGATGACATGATGTAGAGGGATAAATTCATGCAATATGATAAAAAAAACATCTTGTTATCCTCGATGGCAACAATACAATACGTGCCTTGCAACCCTTTCTGTCACTGGGTAAGGACACCGCAAGATTGAACCCAAAGCTAAGCACTTCTCCCATTGCAAGAACTACCAATCTAGTTGGCCAAACCAAAAAGGATAATTCAAAGAGACTTGCAAAGATAACTCAATCATACATAAAAGAATTCAGAGAAGATTCAAATATTTTCCATAGATAATACTGGATCATAAACCCACAATTCATCGGTCTCAACAAACACACCGCAAAAAGAAGATTACATCGAATAGATCTCCACAAGAGAGTGGGAGAACATTGTATTGAGATCCAAAAAGAGAGAAGAAGCCATCTAGCTACTAGCTATGGACTCGAAGGTCTAAAGTAAACTACTCACACTTCATCGGAGGGGCTATGGTGTTGATGTAGAAGCCCTCCGTGGTAGATGCCCCCTCCGGCGGATCTCCGGAACAGGCCCCAAGATGGGATCTCGTGGATACAGAAAATTGCGACGGTGGAATTAGGTTTTTGGCTCCCTTTTTGATCTGATGGGGGTATGTAGGTATATATAGGAGGAAGGAGTACATCGGTGGAGCAACAGGGGGCCCACAAGGTAGGGGCGCACCCAGGGGGCGCCCTCCACCCTTGTGACCGCCTCTTGCACTTCTTGGAGTAGGTTCCAAGTCTCCTGGATCACGTTCGGTGAGAAAATCACGTTCCCGAAGGTTTCATTCCGTTTGGACTCCGTTTGATATTCTGTTTCTTTGAAACACTGAAATAGGCAAAAAAACAGCAATTCTGGGCTGGTCCTTCGGTTAATAGGTTAGTCCCAAAAATAATATAAAAGTGGAAAATAAAGCCCAATATAGTCCAAAACAGTAGATAAAGTAGCATGGAGCAATAAAAAATTATAGATACGTTGGACACGTATCAGGCATCCCCAAGCTTAATTCCTGCTCGTCCTCGAGTAGGTAAATGATAAAAAAAAGAATTTTTGATGAGGAGTGATACTTTGGCATAATTTCAATGTAAATCTTCTTGATTGTGATATGAATATTCAGATCCGAAAGATTCAAGACAAAAGTTCATATTGACACAAAAATAATAATACTTCAAGCATACTAATCAAAGCAATCATGTCTTCTCAAAATAACATGGCAAAAGAAAGTTCATCCCTACAAAATCATATAGTTAGGCTATGCTTCATTTTCATCACACAAAGATGTTCCAAACTTCTATACCCCCGATGACAAGCCAAGCAATTGTTTCATACTTAAATAATCTCAAACTTTTTCAACCTTCACGCAATACATGAGCGTGAGCCATGGATATAGCACTATGGGTGGAATAGAATATGATGATGGGGATTGTGTGTAGAAGACAAAAAAGGAGAAAGTCTCACATTGACGAGGATAATCAACGGGCTATGGAGATGCCCATCAATTGATGTCAACATGAGGAGTAGAGATTGCCATGCAACGGATGCACTAGAGCTATGAATACTCAACAAAAGAAAACTAGTGGGTGTGCATCCAACTCGCTTGCTCATGAAGACCTAGGGCATTTGAGGAAGCCCATCGTAGGAATATACAAGACAAGTTCTATAATGAAAGATTCCCACTAGTATAAAAAGACAACTTATGAGACTCACTACATGAAGAACAAGGTGCTACTTTGAAGCACAATATATGATACTCACTACATGAAGAACAAGGTGCTACTTTGAAGCACAAGTGTGGAAAAAGAGATAGTAGCATTGCCCTTTTTTGGGGGGGGGGGGCTTTCCTTTTTTTCTTTTGGCCTTTCTTTTTTTTTCTTTTGGGCAATGCTCTAATAATGATGATCATAACACTTCTATTGATTACAACATAAGGATTACAACTCGAAACTTACACCAAGATATGACTCTATATGAATGCCTCCGGCGGTGTACCGGGATGGTGCAATGAATCAAGAGTGACATGTATGAAAAATAATGCATGGTGGCCTTGCCACAAATACGATGTCAACTACATGATCATGCAATGGCAATATGACAAAAGTAATGTATGTCATGATGATGATAGTGGAAGTTGCATGGCAATATATCTCAGAATGGCTATGGAAATGCCATAATATGTAGGTATGGTGGCTGTTTTGAGGAAGATATAAGGAGGTTTATGTGTGATAGAGCGTATCCTATCACGGGGTTTGGATGCACGGGCGAAGTTTGCACCAACTCTCAAGGTGAGAAAGGGCAATGCACGGTACCGAAGAGGCTAGCAAAGGCGGAAAGGTGAGAGTGTGTATAATCCATGGACTCAACATTAGTCAAAAGAACTCATATACTTATTGCAAAGATTTAGAAGTCATCAAAAATCAAGTACTACGCGCATGCTCCTAGGGGGATAGATTGGTAGGAAAAGACCATCGCTCGTCCCCGACCGCCACTCATAAGGATGCACAAGCCAGGTACACTTCATGTTTGAAATTTGTTACACAACTTTAACCATACGTGCATGCTACGGGACTTGCAAACTTCAACACAAGCATTTCTCAAATTCATAATCACCCAACTAGCACGACTTTGATATTATCACCTCCATATCTCAAAACAATTATCAAGCATCAAACTTATCTTAGTAATCAATTCACTCAAAAGAAAGTTTCACATATCTTGAATACCAAGTATATTAACATTAAGCAAATTACCATGCTATTAATGACTCTCAAAATAATCTAAGTGAAGAAATGAGAGATCAATAGTTTCTTTAAAACAAATCCACCGCCGTGCTCTAAAAGATATAAGTGAAGCACTAGAGCAAAAATTATCACGCTCAAAAGATATAAGTGAAGTACTATGAGCAAAAACTATCAAGCTCAAAAGATATAAGTGAAGCACATCGAGTATTCCAACAAATTCCAATTCATGTATGGCTCTATCAAAAGTTGTGTACATCAAGGATGATTGTGGTAAACTAACAAGCAAAGACACAAATAATACAAGACGCTCCAAGCAAAACACATGTCATGTGGTGAATAAAAATATAGCTCCAAGTAAATTACCGATGGAAGTGGACGAAAGAGGGGATGCCTTCCGGGGCATCCCCAAACTTTGACTTTTTGGTGTACTTGGATTATCTTTGGAGTGCCATGGGCATCCCCAAGCTTAGGCTCTTGCCACTCCTTGTTCCATAATCCATCAAAAGAATTCACCCAAAACTTGAAAACTTCACAACACAAAACTCAACAGAAATCTCATGAGTTGCGTTAGAGAAAGAAAACAAAAGACTACTTCAAGGTACTTTAATGAACTCATTCTTTATTTATATTGGTGTTAAACCTACTGTATTCCAACTTCCTTATGGTTTATAAACTAATTTATTAGCCATAGTTGCATTGAAATAAGCAAACAACACACGAAAACAGAATCTGTGAAAAACAGAACGGTCTGTAGAAATCTGTAACTAATGCAAACTTCTGGAACTCTAAAAATTCTACCAAAATAGGAAGTACTGTAAAATTTGTTTATTGATCAGAAGCAAAAAGAATCAATGCAAAATCACGTTTCTGTGATTTATTGAATGTTTTCTCGTGAGCACAAAGTTTCTGTTTTTCAGCAGAATCAAATCAACTATCATCATAGCTTATCCTATAGGTTCTACTTGGCACAAACACTAATTAAAACATAAAACCACATCCAAACAGAGGCTAGATGGATTATTTATTCCTAAACAGAAGCAAAAACACAAAACACAAAATAAAATTGGGTTGCCTCCCAACAAGCGCTATCGTTTAACGCCCCTAGCTAGGCATAAAAGCAAAGATAGATCTAATGTGTGCCATAATAATAAGATAGATCTTGAAAACTCATCTCATATTCTCTATGTTTGGCGGCAAGTTTTCTTTGAGGCAAGAAAAAGTAATCAAAAGGGCTAAATTTAGTGGGACAGATGTCCCCAAGATCAATCATAGGAGGGACGGGTTCCTCCCTTGGCCCTTCATAGTGCACAACTATTTCGTCACTAAAATCATTCTTTTGGCAAAATTTTGTGAGCCTATACTCAAGAGAGTAACCTAGCTCATTGTTTCGAAGATCAAAATCATTATTAAGTTCATTGATGCAATCAACCAAGACATTGATGGGAACCTTTTTTCTAAGGTTTTCATTAAAAGCAATGTAGTCCGAAGATTGAAAACGCCTAAATTCCTCTTGATCATAGAGGATTGCCTCTATGGGAGGACGACCGGCGTCCACCCTATAGTGTGCAAAGATTTCTTTGGCCTCTCTTATGATAAATCTAAGCTCGTGAGCCAAGAAGATAGTAACAGCACGCTTAACAGAAGAATGCTCAATATTGGAGAATTCTAGAAAAATTCTTTGAATGCAAGGATGCATATGCATAAATTGTCTTTCAAGTTCAACTACAAGCATAGCGATAGCATCCGCAAGACTACTAGTTTTATGAAGAATAGAACATTCCAAAGAAGGTAAAGCACCGGCGCAAGTAAAGAAATCTTGAATAACGTCTTTGCCAATAATGTTACCACTGCCGATCCGAAACTTTTTAGTATGCAAGATAAGGGGTTCATCGGCCGGAGCCTCGGGATTTTCCATGTTATCATGATTGTCCATATCGATGATAATCTCCCCAATTTCAGACATAGCGGCAAACAAAAGCGGGGCCGAAGAAGGTGAGTGAAAAAGGTGACGGGAAAGAGAAGAGGAGATTGGGAAAGAGAGGGCGAATAAAACGGCAAGGGTGAAGTGGGGGAGAGGAAAACGAGAGGCAAATAATATAATGTGAGAGATAGGGATTGTGATGAGTACTTGGTATTGTTGACTTGCTTGCATGAGCCTCCCCGGCAACGGCGCCAGAAATTCTTCTTGCTACCTCTTGAGCACTGCGTTGGTTTTCCCCGAAGAGGAGAGGATGATGCAGTAAAGTAGCGTAAGTATTTCCCTCAGTTTTTCAGAACCAAGGTATCAATCCAGGAGACCACGCACAAGTCCCTCGTACCTACACAAAACGATAGCTACTCGCAACCAACGCGATTAGGGGTTGTCAATCCCTTTACGGTCACTTACGAGGGTGAGATCTGATAGAGATGATAAATAATATTTTTGGTATTTTTGATAGATATATGAAAAGTAAAAAGTAAAAGGCAAAGTAAAAACAAAGCAAGTAAATAAAGCGATAGAGATTGATATGATGAGAATAGACCCGGGGGCCATAGGTTTCACTAGTGGCTTCTCTCAAGAGCATAAATATTCTATGGTGGGTGAACAAATTACTGTTGAGCAATTGACGGAATTGAGCATAGTTATGAGTATATCTAGGTAATGATCATGTATATAGGCATCACGTCCGAGACAAGTAGATCGAAACGATTCTGCATCTACTACTATTACTCCACTCATCGACCGGTATCCAGCATGCATCTAGAGTATTAAGTTAAAAATAGAGTGCTACCTCTTGAGCACTTGGATTTCCCCGAAGAGGAGAGGATGATGCAGTAAAGTAGCGTAAGTATTTCCCTCAGTTTTTTAGAACCAAGGTATCAATCCAGTAGGAGATCATGCACAAGTCCCTCGTACCTACACAAAATGATAGCTACTCGCAACCAACGCGATTAGGGGTTGTCAATCTCTTCACGGTCACTTACGAGGGTGAGATATGATAGAGATGATAAATAATATTTTTGGTATTTTTGACATAGAGATGCAAAGTAAAAAGTAAAAGGCAAGGTAAAAACAAAGCAAGTAAATAAAGTAATGGAGACTGATATGATGAGAATAGACCCGGGGGCCATAGATTTCACTAGTGGCTTCTCTCAAGAGCATAAGTATTCTACGGTGGGTGAACAAATTACTGTTGAGCAATTGATAGAAAAGCGAATAATTATGAGATTATCTAGGTATGATCATGTATATAGGCATCACGTCCAAGACAAGTAGATCGAAATGATTCTGCATCTACTACTATTACTCCACTCATCGACTGCTATCCAGCATGCATCTAGAGTATTAAGTAAAATAGAGTAACGCCTTAAGCAAGATGACATGATGTAGAGGGATAAATTCATGCAATATGATAAAAACTGCATCTTGTTATCCTCGATGGCAACAATACAATACGTGCCTTGCAACCCTTTCTGTCACTGGGTAAGGACATCGCAAGATTGAACTCAAAGCTAAACACTTCTCCCATTGCAAGAACTACCAATCTAGTTGGCCAAACCAAACGGATAATTCGAAGGGACTTGTAAAGATAACTCAATCATACATAAAAGAATTCAGAGAAGAATCAAATATTGTTCATAGATAAGCTGGATCATAAACCCACAATTCATTGGTCTCAACAAACACACCGCAAAAAGAAGATTACATTGAATAGATCTCCACAAGAGAGGGGGAGAAAATTGTATTGAGATCCAAAAAGAGAGAAGAAGCCATCTAGTTAATAACTATGGACCCGAAGGTCTGAAGTAAACTACTCACACTTCATCGGAGAGGCTATGGTGTTGACGTAGAAGTCCTCCATGGTAGATGCCCTCTCCGGCGGAGCTCCGGAACAGGCCCCAAGATGGGATCTCGCGGATACAGAAGGTTGCGGCGGTGGAATTAGGTTTTTTGCTCCGTATCTGATCTGACGGGGGTACGTAGGTATATATAGGAGGAAGGAGTATGTCGGTGGAGCAATAGAGGGCCCACGAGGCAGGGGGCGCGCCCTCCACCCTCGTGACCGCCTCTGGCACTTCTTGGAGTAGGGTCCAAGTCTCATGGATCACGTTCCGTGAGGAAATCACGTTCCCGAAGGTTTTATTCCGTTTGGACTCCGTTTGATATTTTGTTTCTTCGAAATACTGAAATAGGCAAAAAAACAGCAATTCTGGGTTGGGCCTCCGGTTAATAGGTTAGTCCCAAAAATAATATAAAAGTGGAAAATAAAGCCCAATATAGTCCAAAACAGTAGACAAAGTAGCATGGAGTAATCAAAAATTATAGATACGTTGGAGACGTATCACAGAGTAACACCTTAAGCAAGATGACATGATGTAGAGGGATAAATTCATGCAATATGATAAAACCCCCATCTTTTTATCCTCGATGGCAACAATACAATACGTGCCTTGCAACCCTTTCTGTCACTGGGTAAGGACACCGCAAGATTGAACCCAAAGCTAAGCACTTCTCCCATTGCAAGAACTACCAATCTAGTTGGCCAAACCAAAAAGGATAATTCGAAGAGACTTGCAAAGATAACTCAATCATACATAAAAGAATTCAGAGAAGATTCAAATATTTTCCATAGATAATACTGGATCATAAACCCACAGTTCATCGGTCTCAACAAACACACCGCAAAAAGAAGATTACATCGAATAGATCTCCACAAGAGAGGGGGAGAACATTGTATTGAGATCCAAAAAGAGAGAAGAAGCCATCTAGCTACTAGCTATGGACCCGAAGGTCTAAAGTAAATTACTCACACTTCATCGGAGGGGCTATGGTGTTGATGTAGAAGCCCTCTATGGTAGATGCCCCTCCGGTAGAGCTCCAGAACAGGCCCCAAGATGGGATCTCATGGATACAGAAAGTTGCGGCGGTGGAATTAGGTTTTTGGCTCCCTTTTTGATCTGACGGGGGTACGTAGGTATATATAGGAGGAAGGAGTACGTCGGTGGAGCAACAGGGGGCTCACGAGGTAGGGGGCGCGCCCAGGGGGGCCCCTCCACCCTCGTGACCGCCTCTGGCACTTCTTGGAGTAGGGTCCAAGTCTCCTGGATCACATTCAGTGAGAAAATCACGTTCCCGAAGGTTTCATTCCGTTTGGACTCCGTTTGATATTCCGTTTCTTCGAAACACTGAAATAGGCAAAAAGCAGCAATTCTGGGTTGGGCCTCCGGTTAATAGGTTAGTACCAAAAATAATATAAAAGTGAAAAATAAAGCCCAATATAGTCCAAAACAGTAGATAAACTAGCATAGAGCAATCAAAAATTATAGATACGTTGGAGACGTATCAACCGCCGGGTGGTTCAGAGGGTGAAGTTATGTGTGTGAGAGAGAAAGATAAAAAGAGGGCACTTGACTGCATGTAGAGAGAAACATATGTCGTGTGCGTGATAGGAAGCAAGAGTGAGGGCAAGAAAGAAGGTTGATGGAGAAACATATAAATAGAAAGATAAAGATGCTAGCTAGTATGCGTTAGAGATAGGAGTCGAGTGGATCAGAAGGCTGAGTTATGTGTGTGGGTGTGAGAGAGATAGAGAGAGGGTGCATGTGAGTCACATACAAACAAATATCAGAGAGAAATGAGATCCCGAGAGACGGAGTTTTGTGTCTGTGAGAGAGAAAGATATTTCACAACGAGAGTGATAGCTAGAGAGACATATGAGGGAGCGCAAGATATCTCTAGGGAGAGAGAGTGTGTGTGAGCGACATACAAGAGAACAGTGGAGAAATATGAGACCCTGGGAGACCGAATTTGTGCTTGTGTGTGAGAAAGAGATATTTAAGAGGAAGAGTTGTAGGTTCTCATACGTAAGGAGCGGAAGACATCTCTGTATGAGGGGTGTGCGAGTGGCACACAGGGGAATAGTAGAGATAAATGAGACCCCGGGAGACAAAGTATTGAGTTTGTGTGAGAGAAAGAGATTCCACATGGAGAATCATAGTTAGAGACACATAGCAGGTAGCGAGATATACTTAGAGAGAGATAGAGTGATGAATGTTGAGGGAGAGAGTACCGTCAGTGTGTTACGAAGATAAAAGATCATTGTCGACACATAGGTAGCACGAGAGATACCCAAGAGACAATGAACACGTATATGTCTAGAGAGATAGTCCTATATAAGCATGAGTGGCAGCTATATGAGACAAATGTCTGGATTAAAGGGGATTCAAAATATTTAAACTGGAGATCACGACATCGATAATATCATAACACAAATTGGTGTATCAAACATGCATATTCATTTGAATTTGGGGACACGTGCAATGTTATATAGTTTATCAATATTGGTGATCCATAAATTCTTTAATTAGAAACAATGCATGGTTTATATGCAATTAATGTCTAAACGGTATTACACTATATGTTGTGTGTGTGAAACACATTATACATGTTTGAGAAGTAAAAAAAACCCCGCATGAAACACACATTAATTGGAGACAGTTAGCGAGGAATGCATACATTGGATTTCAACATAAAGTGGTTTCAAATATTTGAAAATCCAAATTGATGGATACAACCTTATGAATCTGAGATCATGCCATTTGTAAACCATATTTGTGTATAAAGGGTGTTGTGCTTTTGAAAGTATATATAAAAATGATGTATATGGAATTTTATTCCAATCGAAAATGGATCCCGTAGGAAAAAAATAGAATACAAACAGGATTCGAATTGAGTTGGCACGGTAAACGTGCACTCTGCAAAATTTGAATGAAGCGGGGAAAGTCGCAGTAACCGCCCGAAACCAAAATCTGCGAGATGGAAATTACTAATGCCTATCCCTGCCACGCAAAGCCTATCTGCTCGATTTCTATAGGTTTCGATATGGGTAGGTTTGTAATTTCACTCAAATGTGACATAACCGCCTCTCACCCGGATTCATACACGGTAGGCGCCAAAACACAGTGTGTCCTCGGCCAAAATCGACTCCCTCCCCGATTCATACACGGTGGGCGCCAAAAACAAACTCTCATCGGCAAATATTCGGTGTATGCGAGATTACTGTCCTATCCCCAACCGACTAATATTGTTGTGATGTAGGAAATTTGAAACGGGGGCTAACTTTGTAAATTTCCTCCCATTTGAGACAAGCGTGCCCTGAAGACATGGTTCCCCCTTCCTCTCTACCTCCCTTTCCTCATTTGTACTTCGTGGGCGCCAAAACACCCTCTCCACCCCAGCATCCTCCGTCCGCCACCCTATCCACCATCGTCCTTCTCCACCATGCCGGAGCTAATACCCCGACGCCGCCGTCCATTACAAGAGATCGACCTCTCTCATCCACGGCTTCGGACCGGTATCCTTGCATCCCGTCCTCTCGCTTCATCCCCGCCGTCGTCCACCTTGCCGGCGCCGCTCCTACGACCATCTTGTCCACCGCACCCCGCCGCCACCGTCTACACTCCTAGATGTGCTTCCACGCTGCCGACAGCCATTGCTATTGCAGCACCATCAAATTCTCAGCAGATGCATACACGGCGCCGCACCAGAGGCGGTACTCTTTTTGTATCTGCTCAACTTGCTTATCGCAGCAAGAAAATAGATCGCCACTGTTTTACTCTGATTTCTTGTCCATCACTTACTTGCTAGTTGAAAGCAAACATTGGTTGCGAAGTTGCCTTTGTCCGGTTTGCACCTTCAGATCTGCCATGGAACGCTCAACACTATACTCCCAATGCTTATGGTTTTCCCCTTTTATATTCCACACTAGTTAAATCACAGTAGACTAAATTTCAAAACTGGGTCAGTCGATTTTTCAGAGCTCGCCGGAGTTCGCCGGTGCGAACGAAGGGGCTCGGGTGGGGATGGTGGTTGTGGGGGGCGGTGGTGGGGCCTCGCCGAATGAAGAAAACTCGACGCGGGTGGGGGAGGGGGTGGGGGTGGGGGTGGGGGTGGCGGAGGAACACAGGTGGTGGGGGCCGGTGGTCTGGCCGGCGGCCCGTGCGGTGTTCTGTATGGGAAGAATCAGAGACGAGGAAGAAGGGTTAGCAGACGTAGGGTCTTCATCCAACCGCCTGACATGGTCGACTGACCCAAATGACAAAAGTCACGCGACTTGCATGCAGACATGCCTTTATATTCAGTACCATCATCGTACCTGCTTAGCATTGCTCCTGAATCCATCAAGCTAAACAACGTGCCACTCATAATTCCAAACTTGTTGCTCAAGTACGAATCTGATATGATGCTGATATTACTAAAACGATAACATTTAATTGGTCAGCTAATGTTCCTACTTTACTTTCGAAAAGCACATGCACATAGAGAGACAACAGGGAGTTGCTTTCTTAATGCGCTCTGGTTCATCATGTGTAGGCACTGCGCAACGAACATTTTATTATCCAAAATCTGCTTGCTCTTCTTGAGCATGTTCCTGTTTCGTTCTTCTTGAATAAGTACACTCTCCGTTCCTAAATACAAGTCTTTGTACAGATTCCACCATGGACTACATATGGAGAAAAATGAGTGAATCTACACTCTAAAATGTATCTGGATACATCTGTATGTGATCCACAGTGGAAATCTCTACCAAGACTTATATTTTGGAACGGAGAGAGTATGATAGTAGTACAATATGTTCCTTGTAGTGAAGATGAGCAGGGACATTTGCAGTGTAGAGGTCTATATGGTCAGTTGTGATGGACACTTTGAACTCTTCGGGCCTCTTTGGTTCGTAGGATTTTGTAACCATGTGATAACCCACAAGTATAGGGGATCGCAACAGTTTTCGAGGGTAGAGTATTCAACCCAAATTTATTGATTCGACACAAGGGGAGCCAAAGAATATTCTCAAGTATTAGCAGTTGAGTTGTCAATTCAACCACACATGGATAACTTAATATCTGCAGCAAAGTATTTAGTAGCAAAGTAGTATGGAAGTAACGGTAACAGTGGCAAAAGTAATAGTAACAGTTTTGTAGTAATTGTAACAGTGGCAAAGGTAAAGTAACTAAGCAAAGAGCAATATGTGAAAAGCTCGTAGGCATTGGATCAGTGATGGATAATTATGTTAGATGCGATTCCTCATGCAATAGTTATAACATAGGGTGACACAGAACTAGCTCCAGTTCATCAATGTAATGTAGGCATGTATTCCGAATATAGTCATACGTGCTTATGGAAAAGAACTTGCATGACATCTTTTGTCCTACCCTCCCATGGCAGCGGGGTCCTAATGGAAACTAAGGGATATTAAGGCCTCCTTTTAATAGAGTACTGGACCAAAGCATTAACACTTAGTGAATACATGAACTCCTCTAACTACGGTCATCACCGGTAAGTATCCCGATTATTGTCACTTCGGAGTTAACGAATCATAACACATAATATGTGACTGTAGACTTGCAAGATAGGATCAAGAACTCACATATATTCGTGAAAACATAATAGGTTCAGATCTGAAATCATGGCACTCGGGCCCTAGTGACAAGCATTAAGCATAGCAGAGTCATAGCAACATCAATCTCAGAACATAGTGGATACTAGGGATCAAACCTAACAAAACTAACTCGATTACATGGTAAATTTCATCCAACCCATCACCGTCCAGCAAGCCTACGATGGAATTACTCATGCACGATGGTGAGCATCATGAAATTGGTGATGGAGGATGGTTGATGATGATGACGGCAACCCTCTCCGGAGCCCCGAACGGACTCCAAATTAGCCCTCCCGAGAGAGTTTAGGGCTTGGCGGCGGCTCCGTATCGTAAAATGCGATGAATCTTTCTCTCTGATTTTTTTCTCCCCGAACATGAATATATGGAGTTGGAGTTGAGGTCGGTGGAGCTTTAGGGGGCCCACGAGGCAGGGGGCGCGCCCTGGGGGGGCGCCCCCACCCTCGTGGACAGGGTGTGGGCCCCCTGACGTTGATTATTTCGCCAATATTTTTTATTAAATCCAAAAAGTTTCTCCATGGATTTTCAAGTCATTCTGAGAACTTTTATTTCTGTACAAAAATAACACCATGGCAGTTCTGCTGAAAACAGTGTCAGTCCGGGTTAGTTCCATTCAAATCATGCAAGTTAGAGTCCAAAACAAGGGCAAAAGTGTTTGGAGAAGTAGATACGACGGAGACGTATCAACTCCCCTAAGCTTAAACCTTTGCTTGTCCTCAAGCAATTCAGTTGATAAACTGAAAGTGATAAAGAAAAACTTTTAAAAACTCTGTTTGCTCTTGTTGTTGCAAATATGTAAAGCAAGCATTCAAGTTTTCAGCAAAGATTATGAACTAACCACATTCACAATAACACTTAGGTCTCATGTTTACTCATGTCAATGGCATAATCAACTAGCGAGCAATAATAATAAATCTTGGATGACAACACTGTAAGGGCTTATTTATCCCCAAGATGTTTTGGTGATTGATGACAATGCTTTTGCGGACTAATCGTTTGCGTTGAGTTCTTTCAGTGATTCATCCTTTGGCACGAGACGATTACTTCCCCTCGGTGTTTTATTCAAGACGGTGTAGCTCCTTCGTTTCTATGCTGGTGGTCTAGTTTCGTAGGAGTCACCGTACTATCAAGAGGGGATCCGCTTTGGTTAGGCTAGGGTGGAATCAACACGTACACATCCCTATCACACCCGATGCTTCTTTCTGCTTCATTGGAGCTATCTTTCCTTAATCAATGCCTGCATGTCCTGTCCCAGCGGTAGTACCACGGTCTTCAGCGGTAGTACCGCCGAAGCTCATCAAGCGGTAGTACCGCTCCCCGAGCGGTAGTACCGCTCCCTGATTGGTAGTACCCCTTGTGAGTTTCGGCCATAGTACCGCAGTGGTTCCAGGCTACTGCCGCCTCGATTCTCGACTGCTATTTCTCGTGTCGGGTTTTACGGTACTAGGAGCGGCAGTAGGGGCGGTAGTACCGCTCCAAGCGGTAGTACCGCCTATACTTCCGTGGTAGTACCGCTCTGGGGCCAGGACCCTGCTCCCCTCGTCAGCGCGGCAGTACCGCTGGGAGGGAGCGGTAGTACCGCTTATCAGCGGTAGTACCGCCCTGCCCAAGCGGTAGTACCGCTCTGTGCATGGCTGGTTGGTGGGCAACGGTTGGATTGTTTCCCCCACTATATAAAGATGTCTTCTTACCCAAAGTTGACCTACCTCTTTTCCCCAAAGCTCCATTGTTGCTCCAAGCTCCATTTTCGCCCGATCTCTCTCCCTAGCCAATCAAACTTGTTGATTTGCTCGGGATTGGTTGAGAAGGCCCGGATCTACACTTCCACCAAGAGAAATTTGATTCCCCCCACTTATCCCTAGCGGATCTTGTTACTCTTGGGTGTTGAGCACCCTAGACGGTTGAGGTCACCTCGAAGCCATACTCCATTGTGGTGAAGCTTCATGGTGTTGTTGGGAGCCTCCAAGTGTTGTGGAGATAGCCCCAATCTTGTTTGTAAAGGTTCGGTCGCCGCCTTCAAGGGCACCAATAGTGGAATCACGGCATCTCGCATTGTGTGAGGGCGTGAGGAGATTACGGTGTCCCTAGTGGCTTCTTGGGGAGCATTGTGCCTCCAAACCACTCTAACGGAGATGTACTTCCCTTTAAAAGGAAGGAACTTTGGTAACACATCCTCGTCTCCACCGGCTCCACTCTTGGTTATCTCGTGCCTTTACTTCTGCAAGCTTACTTGTGTTGTATCTATTGCTTGCTTGTGTACTAGTTGTCTTTGCATCACATAGGTTGTCCACGTAGTTGCACATCTAGACAACCTATTTCGTTGCAAGGTTTAAATTGTTAAAGAAAAGTCTAAAAATTGTTAGTTGCCTATTCACCCCCCCCCCCTCTAGTCAACCATATCGATCCTTTCAATTGGTATCAGAGCCTCGTCTCTTTATTAAGGACTTTGCCGTCCGAAGAGTATGGTTGACACCAACGACGGTGGAGAGGAGCACTCCGGTGTGAATCCTGTCTCGTCTTCGGCCGAAGGGGGAACCTCGGTCTCACGTGAGGAATTCAATGTGGCTTTAGACACATTGAAAACCTCCATGACGGCCGAGGTTAAAAGCATGTTTTTTGAATTCTTAGAAGGACTTAAACTATCCACCTCGCCAATGAAAGTGGGTGATCCCACTAACAAGGTGACGGATGCTACCTCCGACAAAGGGGAAGCTAATAGTGAAAAAGGTCCTTCTACTAGTGGTAGAAATGGCTCCGGCATCTTTGCCCATGTGGAACCTCCTACTTATGGTGGACCGTTTCCTACTACTCATTTAAATCATGCCGGTCCTCCTCCTAAGATTGTGAAAAATGAGGATTTTGATGCTTGGGTTTATCATTTCAAGCGTCATTTAAAGCATGTGAATACTAATCTTTGGAGAATTATAGAAGAAGGTTTCTATCCACATGACCCAAGCAACTTCACCCCTCGAGAAGCCGTGGATAATCAATTCAATGAAAGTGCTCTCTTCATCATCCAAGATGCAATCCTTCCCAAAGATCTCCCTCATCTTCGTCCTCATGCCATGGCTAAAGATGCATGGAAATGTGTTGTGTCTCTCTATCGAGGAAGTGCTAGCATTCAACGCTCCAACTATGAAGTGGTGCAAGATGAAGCCGATGAGTTTGCAATGAAAGAAGATGAAAAACCTCGTGAGCTCTTTCGAAGAGTTACCAAACTCGCGGTCGCACTCTGAGATCATGGGAGCAAGGACACGGATGACAACTGGATCAAGCGCAAGTTCCTCAAGGCCATGATGCCCTACAACAAGGCCATGTCCTCCGTCATTCGTCAAAGACCGGACTTCCACTCCATGACCTCAGGTGAAGTGTTGGATGAGTTCGTTGCAATGAGCATCTTGGACAAGACCACCGACAATGCGGTGCTCCATTCTCAAAGGGCAAAGAAGCCCAATCTTGCCTTGAAGGCCAAGGTTAGTGTGGAAGAAGAAGAAGAAGAAGAAGATGAGGAGAGCAACCCCGAAGACACGAAGTATGATTATCATGAGCATATGGCTCTTGCCTCAACATAATTTTGGAGTAAGAAGAATACAAGACCCAACTTCAACAAGAACAACTCAAGTGGCCTTAAGGGCAAGCAACGAGTTAGAACTTGTTTCAGCTGTGGCAATGTGATCCATTTCGTTGCGGATTGTCCTTACGAGAAGCGGGAAGACAATGGTGGCAAGTTCATCCGAAAAGACAAAGCCAAGTCCTTCCCCAACAAGAACAACTTCACCAAGAAGACTCCTACTCGCGGGTTGGTGGTTCAAGAAGAATATTGTGAGGATGACGATGATGATGAAGATAGTGAAACAATGGCCATGGCATCCGTTGCCATTGTCACAACTCCCCGGGTGTCTCTCTTCGATTCACCTAACGAGAACATCACGCCAAGTGCCTCATGGCTAAGGCCACCAACAAGGTAACCCCCAACATCAAAACCACCATTATTCCTAATCCTCCTTCAATGGATGACTTTGATAATGGTAAGGGGTCTAATGAGGAGGTAAATGAATTTGAGTCATTCATGAGTAAGCTCAAGGGCAAATCCAAGAAGCACTTCGTTGCTCTCTTGGAACAACTTGGTGAAGCCAATGACATGATAGAGGCTCACGAAGAAACCATCTCTAAGATGGAAGGTCATAGTCGTGACTATGCCGATGAGATATCGGATCTATCTAATGCTCTTGAGGAAGAGCGTGGGCATCGTTTGGCTCTTGAGGAGTCACACAACGATGACCATGCCAAATTAAAGAAAGATCTTGATCATGCTCTTGTTGTGTCTCGTGTTCTAACTTCCGAGAAGGCTAAACTTGGGGTTGGTCATGCTAGACTAAAGGAGGAGTTTGATGTACTTGACAAGGCCCATAAGGTCTTGAAAGGTGCTCATGCAAACCTCAAGGAGTCTCATGCTCAACTCCAAGTTAAGCTAACCAGGAAAAGGCCACATTTCCTCACATGGTCTTAATTGATAATGCAAATGCTACTAACCCGTGTTGTGAGCATGTGCATCTTGTGGAGGAGAATGCCAAGTTGAAGGAACAACTCGAGAAAGGTCTTGTGTCATGCATACAAGGCGAGAAGAACCTAAATGACCTTTTGAGCAATCAAAAGGAAGTTGTGGGCAAGGAGGGAGTTGGGTTCTCACCCAAGTCCAAGAACAAGAATAAGAACAAGGAGAAGAATAACAAGACCGATTGACCTCCCCCGCTCAAGCAAACCTTTGTGAAGTAGGGAGAGGGTGCTCCTAAGGAGAAGAAGAACAATGCGAAGAGTGGTGATGCCAAAGAGCACAAAGCCATCTCTCCCAACAAAGTCGGCGACTTTAACCCCTCTTATGTGTTGTGCCGTGCTAGTGATGGGCATGTTTATGCTAAATTTGTTGGTTCTTCTTATGAGTACATTGAATGGTCTATTTGGGTTCTTAAGACCCTTGTTACTAACATCAAAGGACCCATTACTCAATGGGTACCTAAAACCAAGCATTGATCTCTTGTAGGTGTTTGCTTCCGGTGGGGGATCATGGTTGCTCGACAGTGGAGCAACAAATCATATGACCGGGAGCAAGGACTTGGTGGTGGACGTGCACAAGATCCCATCTATGCCCACCAATGTCGAATGGGGTGATGCCTCACATTCTAAGGTATTGGGTCTTGGCAAGGTTGTCATTTCTCATGATCTAACGATCGAGAAAGTCATGCTTGTCGAGTCCCTTGTGTTCAATTTACTTTCCGTTCGTCAACTCGCACTCATGGGCTTTGCCACCTTCTTTGATATTGATACCGTGGCCCTCTTGTGGAGCAAGACTCTTAAAGTAGCCTTTGTTGGGCATGTCGAGAATGGTCTCTATGTGATTAACTTTTCGGAGCAACCCACTAAGACCGCGACATGCCTAATGGCTAAAGTTGATGTGGAATGGCTTTGGCATCACCGTTTACCCCATGTCAATATGAGATCTTTGCAAAGTCTTCTCAAGGGGGACCATGTCCATGGACTAACAATGTTAGTTTTGCCAAAGATCGTGTTTGCAGTGCTTGTATCGAAGGAAAGCTTCATGAGATGGCTCACCCTCCCACGACTATCATCTACTCGAAGAGACCCTTGGAGCTCCTACACATGGACCTCTTTGGGCCTCCATCCTTTGATAGTCTTGGGGGTAGAAAGTATTGCTTGGTGATTGTGGATGATTATTCAAGATACACTTGGGTATACTTCTTTAAGAGGAAGAGTGAGACTCAACAAACCATCATCGACTTTGCAAATGAAGCTCAACGTCAACATAATGCAAAGATCTTGACAATAAGAAGTGACAACGGCACCGAGTTCAAGAACTACACCTTGGATGAGTTTCTTAGTGATGAGGGGATCAAGCATCAATATTCTGCACCATATACCCCTCAACAAAATGGTGTTGCAGAGAGGAAGAACCGGATGTTGATGGATGCGGCAAGGACCATGATGGCGGAGTTCAAGTCTACAACTTTTGGGCCGAAGCCATCAACACTGCATTTCATGCATCCAATCGGCTCTATCTCCGCAAAGGCTTGAACAAGACTCCTTATGAGATACTCACCGGGAACAAGCCCAATCACAAGTACTTCCGGGTGTTCGGGTGTAAGTGTTTCATTCTCAAGAAAGGTGTTCATTTGTCTAAATTTGAGGCTAGAGCTTATGAGGGCATATTTGTTGGTTATGCTACAAACTCTCATGCTTACCGTGTTCTCAACAAGTCCAACGGACTCATTGAGGAGACGTGTAACGTGGAGTTTGACGAAAATAACGGCTCCCAAGTGGAGCAAAGTGGTACTTGTGATGTAGGTGATGAAATTCCTCCCCAAGCCATAAGAAGAATGGGTATTGGTCATATTCTACCCATTGAGGAACCCCTTGTGGCCGAAGGAGAAGGACAATGCTCCACTCAAGTGGAGCCTTCACCTACTCAAGACCCACACGCTTCCGAAGAACAAAGTGTAGGCCCTCAACCTCGGGAACAAGACCAAGGGCAAGATCAATCTCAAGATGGTGGTGAACCTCCAAATGATGCCCAAGGTCAAGTTCTCCCCCTCGAGCAAGTTCAAGATCATGAGCAAGCTCAAGATCAAGAACAAGCTCTTGACGATGCTCAAGATGATCAAGTGAACCCTCCTCTTTCCACATCCGAGGAGGAATTAGAGCGTCGTGCTGTGAAGATTGCTTCCAAACTCACCACCAAAGGTCATCTCATGGAGAATGTGGTTGGAAGCCTAAGAAAGGGGGTAAGCACTCGTAGACAATTAGCAAACTATTGTGAACATCACGCGTTTGTCTCTTGTGTTGAACCCCATAAGGTCTATGAGGCGCTCGAAGACTCGGATTGGCTCAATGCCATGCATGAAGAACTCAACAACTTCGAGTACAACAAGGTGTGGAGGTTGGTTCCAAGGCCTTCGGGGAACCATAACATCATTGGAATCAAGTGGATCTTCAAGAACAAGCAAGAAGCTCATGGGAACATCATTCGCAACAAGGCAAGATTGGTAGCACAAGGCTACTCCCAAGTCGAGGGTATTGACTACGGTGAAACCTTTGCTCCCATAGCTCGCCTTGAATCCATTCGTTTGTTGATTTCTTATGCTTCCCATCACAATTTTAAGTTGCAACAAATGGATGTGAAAAGTGCTTTTCTTAATGGTCCCATTAATGAGTTGGTTTATGTCAAGCAACCCCCTGGTTCAAGGACCCTTACTTCCCGGATCATGTGTATCAACTCGATAAGGCACTCTATGGCCTTAAACAAGCCCCACGTGCGTGGTATGACCACCTTACCTAGTTGTTACAAGATCGTGGATTTGAAGTTGGGCAAATCGATCCCACTCTTTTTACTAAGAAGGTCAAAGGGGAGTTGTTTGTGTGCCAACTATATGTTGATGACATTATCTTTGGTTCCCCTAACAAAGCTTTCAATGAAGAATTTGCCGCTCTCATGACCTCTAAGTTCAAGATGTCTTTGATGGGAGAGTTGAAGCTCTTCCTTGGTTTTGATATCAAACAAAGAAGAGAAGGTACCTTCATCAACCAAGCCAAATACACTCAAGACATGCTTAAGAGATTCAAGCTAAGTGATGTCAAGCCGGCCTCTACTCCGATGCCCACCAAGTGCCAACTTGACATTGATCCCAATGGTAAAGCGGTGGATCAAAAGGTATATCGCTCTATGATTGGTTCCTTGCTTTACCTTTGTGCATCTAGACCGGATATAATGTTGAGTGTGGGAATGTGTGCACAGTTCCAAGCGGCACCAAAGGAAAGCCACTATGTGGCGGTCAAGCGAATCTTTCGATATTTGGCTCATACCCCAAACTTTGGCCTATGGTACCCAAGAGGAGCTAACTTCAAGCTTGAATGATTCACGGATTCTGATTGGGTGGAAGACAAGGTGGATAGGAAGTCCACTTCCGGAGGGTGCCAATTTCTTGGTTGCTCTTTGGTAAGTTGGTCTTCTAAGAAGCAAAGTTGTGTATCTCTCTCGTCCACCGAAGCAGAATATGTGGCGGCCGGTAGTTGTTGTGCACAACTCTTATGGATGAGGCAAACTTTAAAGGAGTACGGTGTCATGTGTGATAAAGTGCCTCTTTGGTGTGACAATGAAAGTGCCATCAAGATTTCTCTCAACCCGGTGCAACACTTCAAGACGAAGCATATTGAGATCCGGGATCACTTCATCCGAGATCACATTAGGCGAGGGGAGATCGAGCTCAAGTATGTCAACACTCATGATAACCTTGTAGATATTTTCACGAAGCCCTTGGATGAAGCAAGATTTCGCGAGTTAAGGCATGAGCTAAATATCATTGATTTGAGCAATGTGACTTGAACCCGTGCACCCCCCACCACCACATTCAACTTGTTGTCTAGTTTAGATGTAGGCATGGACATAGGGGGAGTGTTGTTCTCTCAATGAACTCTCCCTCCCCCCATTATGCATAAATTGATCTAGTCTTTCACTTTAACCATATGTGTATGGTACTAGTGCTTCAAGGACGAGTTTTGGTCATGGGTCCAAGGTTAAAATCTTCGTGACGCCATACCTCTTGACTCAAACATAGGTGGCCTCGGCCACCGCCCTCTCTAGAAGAGGTGTGTTCTGGTCCGCTGTTAGTGTGTTTGTGGCCTTGTTGGTCTTTTCTTTTTCTTGGCTTTGTTTTTCCCGTTCTTTTTGAGCTTAAGCTGTGTGCTTAGAGGCCCGTGATTGCTGAGCGGTACTACCGCTGGTGGTGTGCGGTACTACCGCTCTAAGCGGTACTACCGCCCTCCAGCGTGGTACTACCGTTACGAGGCGGGGGCATGGGGTTATATCGGGGGCAGGGGGAGTTTTCTTCTCCCCCATACCCATTCGCTCGCCCCCACGTCCCTGTTCGTCTCTCCAGCAACCGGCGCCGCGGGAGGGCTTCGGTGGATCTCCCTCTCCGGGGCACTCCTCTCCATTTCCTTCGGTGGAAACGATCCCCACCTTGTCCTGTTGCCATGGATGCCGGTATTGCCCCCGTTCTCTCTCTCTTCTTGTCTAGATTTCCAATCTAGCGTCTTAGGGGCAATAGTAGTTGCATCTCTAGATTTTTGGCCAAATCTAGGCTTGAGTAGGATGGAGAAGGCTTCTAGGCAGTTTGGATTGGTGTTTGGTAGGAGTATTTTTGAATTTGGTAGGACGATAGTGCCGGATCTGACCACGAAAGTAGCAAACTATTGTTTCCCGTCTCGAGCGGTACTACCGCCCCTCTGGAGCGGTAATACCGCTTGGAGCGGTACTACCGCTCAGGGGTCGCGGTACTACCGCCCTCTACCAGGTTCCATCGTACTTTTACTAACCAGTGATCCTTTTTGGTGTTGTTTTTTTGATGGCTTATGCTCGTTCTTTCTGGTTGTTTGCGTGTTCTTGTGTGTGGTTCCAGGTGATGAGCTTCCTGAGCATCAGGCTCGGTGTGTCAACCCCGGTCGTGTCACGTCCAAGCAGTACCGCACAATTGAGTCTGCAGGAGGTTCCTCAAGTGCTGCTCCTCCACCCCAACTCCAGAAGAAGCCTGGTGTCAAGCCGAAGCCAGGCAAAACTGTGCTAGAAATGCCAGCGAACGAGTTCTGGGCAAGACGTCGCCGCAACCCCTATGAGTCAGACCAAGATCCCACTTTGGTCAACCGTCCGTTCTGGAATAGGTTTCAGTTTGCCATCTTCTTTGATGTTCTCAAGGCCAAGAAGAACCTCTATGTTAACGTGCACTCCATCGACACCGACCATATGGAGAAGGATCCTGATTACTTTGGTGAAGCTCTTCAGATGTGCTCTCAACTAAACATTCTTGGTGTCATGCAATTCAACAAAGATTATGATGTTGATATTGTGGCCCAATTCTATGCCACGGTTCATCTCGGGACTGATGAGGACAGGACACTGACTTGGATGACCAATGGCAAGTTGCTTTCAGTCAAGTGGAAGGCGTTTAGGGAATTGATTGGGGTGGAAGATCAAGGGCTTGCGTCTCCTGTCGGCTTTCGCCCACACCGCAACAACTCAGCCACTCACAAGCAAGCTCTATGGCCCTACTGCACTTTGAAGGTCAACTCTGAGATGAAGAAGGAAACATATGAGCTTCCTGCCTTTCTGGACATTCTTCACCGTGTCTTCCGTGAGACTCTTTTCCCTCGCATCGGGAATCTGGATATGGTCCATTCTTATCTCGTGGACATGCTTCTCTTCTGCCAGCGTGAGAAGGAACAAAACACCGGATAGTCCCTAGATATATCCCATGTTATGTGGTCTGAGCTGCTATCTGCTATCTACGAGCGCAAGTGCCCGATTTATGGTCCGTTCATCATGCTACTTATTGAGAAGGCCTGGGGTCATGTCTATCCCAAGGTGATGCTAGAGACCGGGGAGTTGGTTTCTCACGACGTCAAGCGTCTGAGGAAGAAGGACAACTGGGGCTCTCAGGTCCCTAAATCTGGAGTTCCTTCATCTGCCACTGCCATGGAGACTGAGGAGGAGGCTGAGACTGAGGCTGAGGATGATGATGACTATGTGCCTTCTGCGGCAGAGCCCTCTTGGGCAAAGAAGCTCAAGCTCAAGATGAAGAAATTGTTCTGCATGGAGGCTCACGGTCAGTACATGACTCATGTAGGTGAGAAGAAGGCCCGTCGTCGTCACAAGGAGCTCATGCGCCAGTTGGGTGCCACCGTTAACAGTGGTTCTGAGGACCAGCTTACTTAGGAGGAGGAGTGGATTCAGCAGCACTACCCATGGACCGATTCTGATGTCGAGCACTTCCCAACCGACGATGGTGGCACAGACGATCCCGCTGAGATCTGATTCTCTTGCTATCACCTAGAGCTGTAGCAACACTCCCTCTCCTTTTTGGTGTCTCGATGCCAAAGGGGGAGAGAGTTTAGGGATTTGTGTTGTGTTTTCCGTCGTTTGTGTTTTCTCACGTTTGCCTGGTTTGGTTTGTGTCTGGTTTGTGTCAGTAAGACCTAAGTTCTAGTCATATGGTGTGAGACAGATGCTACCTTATCTTTTGAATATCCTTATCTATGTCTATCTAGCTTACCTATCTAGCTTATGAGTTGCATGCTTATCCTGTTATCTATGTTGCTCTCATATATCTTGCTTAGGTAGTTGGTCTCTAAAATGTAGGGGGAGCGTTGATCCTGGTATCTATGCCGCGCAGTCCAAATCACTTATCTAGACATCACACATCCAGGGGGAGCCCTTCTACATTTTAGGACGGTGGGGCTTTGCGCCGATCCTATATCTTTCATGTTTGTGCAAATCCCGTATTGTCATCAATCCACCAAAAAGGGGGAGATTATAAGGGCTTATTTATCCCCAAGATGTTTTCGTGATTGATGAAAATGCTTTTGCGGACTAATCGTGTGCGTTGAGTTCTTTCAGAGATTCATCCTTTGGCACGAGACGATTACTTCCCCTCGATGTTTTATTCAAGACGGTGTAGCTCCTTCATTTCTATGCTGGTGGTCTAGTTTCGTAGGAGTCACCGTACTATCAAGAGGGGATCCGCTTTGGTTAGGCTAGGGTGGAATCAACACGTACACATCCCTATCACACCCGATGCTTCTTTCCGCTCCATTGGAGCTATCTTTCCTTAATCAATGCCTGCCTGTCCTGTCCTAGCGGTAGTACCGCGGTCTTCAGCGGTAGTACCGCCAAAGCTCGTCAAGCGGTAGTACCGCTTCCCGAGTGGTAGTACCGCTCCCCGAGCGGTAGTACCGCTTGTGAGTTTCGGTCGTAGTACCGCAGTGGTTCCGGGCTACTACCGCCTCGATTCTCGACTGCTATTTCTCGTGTCGGGTTTTATGGTACTAGGAGCGGCAGTAGGGGCGGTAGTACCGCTCCAAGCGGTAGTACCGCCTATACTTCTGCGGTAGTACCGCTCTGGGGCCGGGACCCTGCTCCCCTCGTCAGCGCGGCAGTACCGCTGGGAGGGAGCGGTAGTACCGCTTATCAGCGGTAGTACCGCCCTACCTAAGCGGTAGTACCGCTCTGTGCGTGGCTGGTTGGTGGGGAACAGTTGGATTGTTTCCCCCACTATATAAAGGTGTCTTCTTCCCCAAAGTTGACCTACCTCTTTTCCCCAAAGCTCCATTGTTGCTCCAAGCTCCTTTTTTGCCCGATCTCTCTCCCTAGCCAATCAAACTTGTTGATTTGCTCGGGATTGGTTGAGAAGGCCCGGATCTACACTTCCACCAAGAGAAATTTGATTCCCCCCACTTATCCCTAGCGGATCTTGTTACTCTTGGGTGTTGAGCACCCTAGACGGTTGAGGCCACCTCGAAGCCATACTCCATTGTGGTGAAGCTTCGTGGTGTTGTTGGGAGCCCCCAAGTGTTGTGGAGATAGCCCCAATCTTGTTTGTAAAGGTTCGGTCGCCGCCTTCAAGGGCACCAATAGTGGAATCACGGCATCTCGCATTGTGTGAGGGCGTGAGGAGATTACGGTGGCCCTAGTGGCTTCTTGGGGAGCATTGTGCCTCCACACCGCTCTAACAGAGATGTACTTCCCTTTAAAAGGAAGGAACTTCGGTAACACATCCTCGTCTCCACCGGCTCCACTCTTGGTTATCTCGTGCCTTTACTTTTGCAAGCTTACTTGTGTTGTATCTATTGCTTGCTTGTGTACTAGTTGTCTTTGCATCATATAGGTTGTCCACGTAGTTGCACATCTAGACAACCTATTTCGTTGCAAGGTTTAAATTGTTAAAGAAAAGTCTAAAAATTGTTAGTTGCCTATTCACACCCCCCCCCCCTCTAGTCAACCATATTGATCCTTTCAAACACTTTCTCAAAATAATCATAATATGATATAAAAAGATGATATCTCGCTAGCCCTTTCTGAGACCGCAAAACATAAATGTAGAGCACCTTTAAAGATCAAGGACTGACTAAACATTGTAATTCATGGTAAAAGAGATCCAGTCATAGTCATACTCAATATAAATTAATAATAATGCATGCAAATGACAGCGCTGCTCTCCAGCGGGTGATTTTTAATAAGAGGGTGATGACTCAACATAAAAGTAAATAGATAGGCCCTTCGCAGAGGGAAGCAGGGATTTGTAGAGGTGCCAGAGCTCGATTTTGAAATAGAGATAAATAACATTTTGAGCGGTATACTTTCACTGTCAAAATAACAACTGAGAGATCTCGATATCTTCCATGCTACACACATTATAGGCGGTTCCCAAACAGAATGGTAAAGTTTATACTCCCCCACCACCAACAAGCATCAATCCATGGCTTGCCCAAAACAACGGGTGCCTCCAACTAACAACAATCCTGGGGGAGTTTTGTTTGCAATTATTTTGATTTGATTTGAGCATGGGATTGGGCATCCCGGTTACCGGCCATTTTCTCGTGAATGAGGAGCGGAGTCCACTCCTCTTGAGAATAACCTGCCTAGCATGGAAGATACAGACAACCCTAGTTGATACATGAGCTCTTCGAGCATACAAAACAGAATTCCATTTGAAGGTTTGGAGTTTGGCACATACAAATTTACTTGGAACGACTAGATACCGCATATAGGAAGGTATGGTGGACTCATATGGAATAACTTTGGGGTTTATGGATTTTGGATGCACAAGCAGTATTCCCCTTTAGTACAGGTGAAGGCTAGAAAGAGACTGGGAAGCGACCAACTAGAGAGCGACAACAGTCATGAACATGCATTAAAATTAATCAACACTGAATGCAAGCATGAGTAGGATATAATCCACCATGGACATAAATATCGTGAAGGCTATGTTGATTTTGTTTCAACTACATGCGTAAACATGTGCCAAGTCAAGTCACTCGAATCATTCAAAGGAGGATATCACCCTATCATACCACATCACAACCATTTTAATAGCATGTTGGCACGCAAGGTAAACCATTATAAACTCCTAGCTAATTAAGCATGGCATAAGCAACTATAATCTCTAATTGTCATTGCAAACATGTTTATTCATAATAGGCTGAATTAGGAACGATGAACTAATCATATTTACAAAAACAAGATAGGTCGAGTTCATACCAGCTTCTCTCATCTCAATCAGTTCATCATATATCATCATTATTGCCTTTCACTTGCACGACCGAATAGTGTGGATAATAATAATAGTGCACGTGCATTGGACTAAGCTGGAATCTGCAAGCATTCAATTCAAGGGAGAAGACAAGGTAATATGGGCTCTTGGTTAAATCAACAATAATGCATATAAGAGCCACTCAACATTTTCATCATGGTCTTCTCCTCTCGACCCCCAAAGGAAAGAAAACAAATAAAACTATTTACACGGGAAAGCTCCCAACAAGCAAAAGAACAACGAGAAATCTTTTTGAGTTTTCTTTTAATTACTACTACTACAAACATGGAAAGTAGACTAGCTAAATGCTATCACTAATTTTTTTGGGTTTTCTTAAGGTTATTCAAACACACAAGAAGAAAGCTAGAAAAGAAAATAAACTAGCATGGATAGTACAATGAAAAAGTATGAGCACCGACAACTAGAATGAGTGTGTGAACATGAATGTAATGTCAGTGGAAAATACGTACTCCCCCAAGCTTAGGCTTTTTGCCTAAGTTGGTCTATGACCATGGATCAAAGTGGTAGCTGGGGTCGTACTGAGAATGCAACAACCATTGCCTCACAAGCTGCAGCTTGGAGGCGGGCTGCCTCCGTCCTCCTCTCATACTCGTTCGCCTGCTCCCTGGTTAGAACATATCTTCTTTTTGCCTGGTAGTCAAAGAAAGCAGGAGCATGGAGAGTAATATGGACAACGCGATGTCTGTCAAAGATTAGTCGATACTGGAGGAATTGTTCATTCCTCTCAAGAAACTGATGGCTAACCATGGCATTATAATCTAAATAAGCAGGAGGCAACTCCATATCCCCTTCATGTATGGGTATCTCAAGAAAATTAGCTACACAGGTTGCATAAATCCCACCAAACAAATCTCCAATTAAACCATTATTATGCAACCTACGTGTAACGATGGCCCCTAGGTTATATTGTTTATCTCCTAACACCGTACTCCTGAGAACACTAAGATCGGGAACACACATGTGACATGCCTCATCCTTACCATTTATGCATCTACCTATAAAGAGAGCAAAATAATGTATAACGGGAAAATGAATGCTCCCTATGGTAGCTTGTGCTATTTCTCTAGATTCCCCCACAGTGATACTAGCAAGAAAATCTTTAAATTCAGATTTGCGAGGTTCACAAGGGCCTAGAGACTATATCATGCATTAGAACTACTTGGGACCATATAAATTTGACATGCAAGCTCAAGAACAGGGTCACCTAGGCAGCAAAAATTTGCAATGAATAAAGTACTAGAACAAAAACTAATTGGACCATTGGAGGAGTCACATACCAAAGAACAACCCCCCAAAGGAGTTTTGTGAATGGAGCTTTGAGCAAGGAGATCGAAAATGGCAGCAAAATGAGCTAGAACTCGTGCTTGAGCTGGATGGTGATTTTTTTGGGAGGAAGAAGAAGTGTGTGGGTGCAGGAATAAATGGAGGGGGCCACCATGGGCCCACAAGGCAGGGGGCGCGCCCCAGGGGGTGGGCACGCCCTGGACCCTCGTGGCCAGGTGCTTGCTCCCCTGTTGTGTTCTCAGTGCCAGATATTCTCAAATATTACAGAAAAATCATATTTAATTTTCAGGGCATTTGGAGAACTTTTATTTTTGGGGTATTTTTTATGGGACATTTACATCTATGCCCTTAACTCGAACCCACTACTCAGTTTTGCCCCTAATTTTTAGGTATGCTCAGTTTTGCCCCTCCGCCGTTAGTGTCACTTATAGAAATGCCCTTTTGCGACGTTATCGTCTGGTTAAAGAACTTTGACCACCCAAAAAAAAATAGCAAAAAAAAATCAAAAAAATCTGAAATTTTGTGGGATCGAAGATAGTCATGTCCGCAAGGCGCGTGCAAATTTGTGTGCCGTTCGGACACCCTGAGAGCTCATGGCAAAAGAAATCATAAATTTTGTACGCATGTGAACAATAAATTCGAAAAAATAGAAAAAAATCAAAAAAATATGAAATTTTGGGGAACTGAAGATACTTAAGTGCACAAGATGTGTGCACATTTTTGTTGTGTTTGGACATCGTAGGAGCTCGCGGAGAAAAAATAAAGTTTAGCTCCTACGAGCTCGTACGGGCTCATACGATGTCCAAACACAACAAAAATGTGCACACATCTTGTGCACCTAAGTATCTTCAGTTCCCCAAAATTTCATATTTTTTTGAATTTTTTTCTATTTTTTCGAATTTACTGTTCACATGCATACAAAATTTATGATTTCCTTTGCCACGAGCTCTCAGGGTGTCTGAACGGCACACAAATTTGCACGCGCCTTGCGGACATGACAATCTTCGATCCCACAAAATTTCAGATTTTTTTGATTTTTTTTGCTATTTTTTTCTAGGTGGTCAAAGTCCTTTGACCGGACGGTAACGGCGCAAAAGGGCATTTCTATAAGTGACACTAATGGCGGAGGGGCAAAACTGAGCATACCTAAAAATTAGGGGCAAAACTGAGTAGTGGGTTCGAGTTAGGGGCAGAACTGGAATTGGCCCATTTTTTATTGCATGGATAATTCAGAAAACAGAGAGAAAATACTATTTTTGCTTTATTTATTCTTAATAACATAAAGTAAAAAGAGGATACAGAAGATAGTGATTTCTAACTTCATCCATCTCATGATCATCAAAAGGAATCCACTAACAAGGTTGATCAAGTCTTGTTAACAAACTTATTCCGAATAACATGGAACCGGAGAAATTTCGAATAACACTAGGTTACCTCAATGGGGATATGCACATCCCCAATAATAAGAATATCATACTTCTTCTTGACAGTAGGAAGAGGAAATTCAAAACCTCCAATAATAATCGATGGAATTTTTCCAATAGAATTGATATTGTGAACTTGAGGTTATTTCCTCGGAAAGTGTACCGTATGCTCATTACCATTAACATGAAAAGTGACATTGCCTTTGTTGCAATCAATAACAGCCCATGCAGTATTCAAAATGGGTCTACCAAGGATAATCGGCATACTATCGTCCTCGGGAATATCAAGAATAACAAAGTCCGTTAAGATAGTAATGTTTGCAACCACAACAGGCACATCCTCACAAATACCGACATGTATAGCGGTTGATTTATCGGCCATTTGCAAAGATATTTCAGTAGGTGTCAACTTATTCAATTCAAGTCTACGATATAAAGAGAGATGCATAACACCTAACACCGGCTCCAAGATCACATAAGGCAATTTTAACATAGTTTCTTTTAATGGAGCATGGTATAGTTGGTACTCCTGGATCTCCAAGTTTCTTTGGTACTCCACCCTTAAAAGTATAATTAGCAAGCATGGTGGAAATTTCAGCTTCCGGTATCTTTCTTTTATTTGTAATAATATCTTTCATGTACTTAGCATAAGGATTAACTTTAAGCATATCAGTCAAACGCATATGCAAAAAGATAGGTCTAATCATTTCATCAAAGCGCTCAAAATCCTCGTCATCCTTTTTCTTGGATGGCTTAGGAGGAAAAGGCGTGGGTTTCTGAACCCATGGTTCTCTTTCTTTACCGTGCTTCCTAGCAACAAAGTCTCTCTTGTCATAACGTTGATTCTTTGATTGTGGGTTATCAAGATCAACAGCAGGTTCAATCTCTACATCATTATTATTGCTAGGCTGAGCATCAACATGAACATTATCATTAACATTATCACTAGGTTCCTGTTCATCACCAGATTGTGTTTCAACATCAGAAATAGAAATATCATTGGGATTCTCAGGTGTTTATACAACAGGTTCACTAGAAGCATGCAAAGTCCTATCATTTTTCTTCTTCTTCTTTTTAGAAGGACTAGGTGCATCAACATTATTTCTCTGGGAATCTTGCTCAATTCTCTTAGGGTGGCCCTCAGGATACAAAGGTTCCTGAGTCATTTTACCCCCTCTAGTTGCTACTCTAATAGCAAAGTCATGTTTATTATTATTTAATTCATTGATCAAATCATTCTGAGCCTTAAGCACTTGTTCTACTTGAGTGGTAACCATAGAAGCATGTTTACTAATGAGTTTAAGTTCATTCTTAACTCTAGACATATAATCACTCAAATGTCCAATCATATAAGGAGTACTCTTCAATTGTCTACCAACATGAGCATTGAAATTTTCTTGTTTAGCCATAAAGTCATCAAATTTATCCAAGCATTGGCTAGCAAACTTAGTAGACGGGATTTCAACTTTATCATATCTATAGAGAGAATTTACCTTTAGTACCTGTGTTGGGTTATCAAGACCATGTATTTCTTCGATAGGTGGTATATTAAGGCCATGTATTTCTTCAGCAGGAGGTAAATTCTTAACATCTTCAGCTTTAATACCTTTTTCTTTCATAGATTTCTTTGCCTCTTGCATATCTTCTGGAATGAGGAATAGAACATCTCTTTTCTTCGGAGTTGGCTTAGGAGTTGGTTCAGGAAGTGTCCAATTGTTTTCACAACATATTGTTCAATAACAATTCAGCTTGATCAACTGTTCTTTCCCTGAAAACACAACCAGCACAACTATCCAGGTGGTCTCTAGAAGCATCGGTTAGTCCATTATAAAAGATATCAAGTATTTCATTTTTCTTGAGAGGATGATCAGGCAAAGCATCAAGAATCGGAGAAGCCTCCCCCAAGCTTGTGGGAGACTCTCTTCTTCAATTTGCACAAAATTATATATTTCCCTTAAAGCAGCTTGTTTCTTATGAGCGGGGAAATATTTAGCAGAGAAGTAATCATATTCTGGGGACTGCGCACACAACCAGGATCAAGAGAATTAAACCAAGTTTTAGCATCACCCTTTACTGATAACAGAAATATTTTAAGGATATAGTAGTAATGAGTTTTATCATCATTAGTGAATAGGGTGGCTATATCATTCAATTTAGTAAGATGTCCCACAACAGTTTCAGATTCATATCCATAAAAAGGATCAAATTCAACCAAAGTAATTATCTCAGGGTCGACAGAGAAATCATAATCCTTATCAGTAACACAGATAGGTGAAGTAGCAAAAGCAGGGTCATATTTCATTCTAGCATTCAGAGACTTTTGTTTCAGCTTAGCTAATAACTTCTTAAGATCAGATCTATCATTGCAAGCAAGAAAATCTTTAGCAGTTTCTTCATCCATAACATAACCCTCAGGCACAACAGGCAATTCATATTTAGGGGGAGAATCTTCATCATCACTTTCATCAATATTATCAGTTTCAATAGTTTCATTCTCTCTAGCCCTAGCAAGTTGTTCATCAAGAAATTCACCTAATGGCACAATATTATCAAGTATAGAAGTAGTTTCATCATAAGTATCATGCATAGCAGAAGTGGCATCATCAATAACATGCAACATATCAGAATTAATAGCAGAAGCAGGTTTAGGTGTCGCAAGCTTACTCATAACAGAAGGAGAATCAAGTGCAGAGCTAGATGGCAGTTCCTTACCTCCCCTCGTAGTTGAGGGATAAATCTTAGTTCTTTTGTCTTTCAAGTTCCTCATAGTGACCAGTAGATATAAATCCCAAGTGACTCAAAAAATAGAGCTATGCGTCCCCGGCAACGGCGCCAGAAAATAGTCTTCATAACCCACAAGTATAGGGGATCGCAACAGTTTTCGAGGGTAGAGTATTCAACCCAAATTTATTGATTCGACACAAGGGGAGCCAAAGAATATTCTCAAGTATTAGCAGTTGAGTTGTCAATTCAACCACACCTAGATAACTTAATATCTGCAGCAAAGTAGTATGGAAGTGACGGTAATAGTGGCAAAAGTAATAGTAGCAGTTTTGTAGTAATTGTAACAGTGCCAAAGGTAAAGTAACTAAGCAAAGAGCAATATGTGAAAAGCTCGTAGGCATTGGATCAGTGATTGATAATTATGTCAGATGTGATTCCTCATGCAATAGTTATTACATAGGGTGACACAGAACTAGCTCCAGTTCATCAATGTAATGTAGGCATGTATTCCAAATATAGTCATACATGCTTATGGAAAAGAACTTGCATGACATCTTTTCTCCTACCCTCCCAGCTAAACACTGCAATGACTTACAAAATTGGCACCAAGGCATCGAGTGCCATTCTGGATGCAATGAAACTCATACGCTCCCCACCTGTAGATTCTTGTTCAGAATATGATCCTAATGACTATTCTAACCTCGCGGAGTCAAAGGCAGATGGCCTGTCATGTTCACCCATCAAGGTGCCTGTTCTAATTTGGCAAGGTTTTATTGATTGCGCGTATCTTGCATATGTTGTCTTGCATTTCTTCTACTCTGTTGCACTGCCATCTGCTTAGTTTACTCATCATATATGTCGAGATGCCATGCCCATCCATTATCAATACATATTCCATCTGTCATCATACCATGTTTTTTTACTCAAATGCTGTTCTTGTGCATGAGACATCAAAAAGGAAGAGGGTGATTGCTGAACCTGAAGGAGCACCAGCAAAGTCCTTGAAAAACGTGGTTGTGACGGAGAAATCAGACAACACCCCACTTATATTGGTTGTACAACCAGTGCCACAAAACATAGGACCGACTCCAGCACACTGTACCCATACTTCACTAGCCACACCACTAGCCCCACCACACAGGACCTGCACTCCAGCAAAAGGTATGCTGATTTCAGTTGCCATAGCACCAGCCGTACCACAGAAAAATCCCACTCCAGCAAAAAGTACAGCAAGTCCACCGGCCGAAGACCTATCCCAACTGTAGAGACGGACAATTCCTGCAGATTGGAACCCCATTCCAGTTATTCCCAGTTTAAAAGACAATGCTTTCAATGTTGTTAGGGACTACGTGCATATATTCCCATCATGGGAAGATTATAGTGAAGACAAACACCATTTTCACATCTTCCTGTCCCACTTACGTGTAAGTGCTATTATTCATGGTGATTATTTTCCTGTTTTCTACTGATTGAACACATCAATGATTTACATTACATTGTTGTAAGTAGGTGAGGGTCAATCTGGATAGTCATGACGAGCAAAGCTTGCTTGCGCTTTTCAAGAAAGCATTGCAGCAGTATCGGTGTTACCTGAGGAAATCACACTTTGATGGCAAGTCTACAAACGAATTTCCGGTGAAGTCTCCTGTGCTAAATTTAGAAGATATTGAATGGAAAAACCTTGTTATGCACTGGTCTCGTTCCGAGGATGAGGTACTGTCTATGATATCGCATGACAATTTGAACTTCTACTTTTCCGCATGTGCCTTACGGATCTTTTTTGCAGGAAGTCTGCTCGAAAAAGAATTGGGGTTTGAAAAGAATGATAGGATATCGCAAATATGCTGCCCGCTGCTTTGCTCTTGTTAGTACATGATAGCTTGCTTATCAGTTGTTCGCTCCAAATTAGCTGATCTGTATGAATGGTTACATTAGTGTAGAATATATCCAATGCCAATGAAATTTTTTAGCTCTGTATTGTTCTTGTAAGTACATGTCGTCCTTTATCAGTGTACTTATATTGATAGGTAGTTGTTCATGTACCATCACTCTGCAGCTTATTTTTCTTTGCCCTCCATTTTCTACACATAAGATCTATATTTACTCTTACCATAAGGTTGGATAACACCGATGGTACTGAAGAAATTTAGTTTTGCATTGCTCTTGGCTGTACCTTTTGCATGTATCGATGTACTTACATTTATAGCTACTTGGTTATGTAGCATCATTCTTCATCTTATCTTAAATATTCTCCATTTTTTGTTATATTGTCACATTTATATTTACTCTTAACAAAATGTAGAATAAAGGCAATGCTTATGAAGAAGATTCTATGGTAAACTTCTTGAATTGCCCCCCCCCCATCAGCATGGACAAGGGCTTTATAGAGCCTGTCTTCACCAATAATGTAAGTTTGTCCTTCTCAAGCCTTCAAACTTTGTTGTTTATATTTGGTTAGGTGGTTAGGCATAACCGCAACAGCTGTTTATTTTTGGTGTTTGCATCAAATTGCATGTTTAAAGTTTATTATGTAGTTCATAAACAAAAGTTTGTCCTTCTCAATTTAAGTTTTCAGTTGTACAACCAAGTTCCTTCTTTATACCATGTAAATTAAACTATACAGAGCAAGTGATCTTATTTTGCCAATCTAAAATGGGATAAATTGACAGCACACTAACCATTGATACTTATGAGTTCTTGATATGTAATCCAGTGGTGTCGTGAAGCTGCCAACTCCTTCACAATGTCATTTCCTGCCATATCTTGACCTGAACAATACCATATTGTGTTAATGCTATTTTAAATTATGTCACTTTATTCGTTAGTAAGAAATGTGATGAATTATCAGCACTAATACTTATACATGCAAAACTGTCATTTGTCTGCTTGTTTATCTTTCAGAGTGAGGAGGATGTAAGTGTCAAACAAGTGCAGTCTCATCAGCTTGCTCAGTTGCTTGCGTTGTAGCTCCCGAGCAGGGCTAACCTTTCTTGAACTCTATTGAAGTGTTGTCGGTTTTGTATGTTATTTTGTCGGTATGTTTAATTGCACTGGTGGCGATCTTTGATGCCCAGTGTATGTAATCTGATGTCTGCTTGTGCTATTATCATAGTGGCAAACTTTGATGCCCAGTGGATGTAATATGCCGTAATTTCTTTATTGTATAGTCTAGGTTTTTTTCTTATTCACGATGCTGCAATTATTTTACTGTATATATATCCTGTCTTCGCAGTAAACCGGCCAAACCGTAAAATTACGCTACATAATCGGGCCATCATGCAAATCACTATGTATGATCCGCATCCCCCATCATCTTGGTCCGTTAACAGGCCTAAATGTAAACTGGCCCACTAGTAGATTCGGGACTTTAATCGGCCGAGTAAACCGCCAACCCTATTTTCCCAAGAAAACTCAATGGGCTTTTAGGAGGCTGAAAAGTAGGTTGGGCATGAAACGTGCCGAACAGCTCACGGGCCGACAGCAGGCCGAAATAGACCCCGGCCCATGATTGTGCCAATCAAATCATGGGCTTATAACAGGCCAAAATTGTCTCGGTCCTTGTTTGGCCCAATCAGATTATCGACTGTGAGCAGGCCGGATGCAAACAGGGCCGTAGTTAGGCCCGACTATATGACAGGCTTTTAACAGGCCGAAATATATATAGGGCCAAAATGTTAAACGGGCCTTTAACAGACCAAAACTAATATCAGGCCGAATTACTAAATGGGCCTTTATCAAGTGGGCCCAAAAGCATAGCGTCCATTTGACAGGCCAAATCTGATATGGGCCATAATTTAGCCCAAAGCCTCTCAAAGGGCCGGACCTGATCTAGGCCGTAATTTGGCCCAGAACGTGGTAGGCTTTTAACGGGCCGGATCTCATATGGGCCTTTATTAGGCCCGGAACATGGCAGACTATTAATGGACCAGATCAAATATGGGCCAGCATTTGGCCCAAAACATGGTAGCCTGTTAATGGGCTAGCCTATCAGTGCCATCAAAATGTTTTGGGCCTTCAGCTAGGCCGGCCCATTATGGTCGGCGAAATCTCGTGGGCCTTTAGCTGGGCCAGCCCATTATGGTCCACAAAATCTTGTGGGCCTTAGCTGGGCTGGCCCATTATGGTCCACAAAATCTCGCGGGCCTTTAGCTGGGCCGGTCCATTATGGCCCGCAAAATTTTGTGGGCCTTTAGCTTGGCCAGCCCATTATGGTCCACAAAATCTCGTGGGCCTTTTTGCTGGGCCGGCCCATTATGGACCACAAAATCTTGTGGGCCTTTAGTTGGGCCAGCCCATTTAAACTTTATGGGCCACTTTTGGGCCAGTCCACGTGTCAACATTTCATAAGCGCATCTCGCCCATTGGATGAGTGACACCTGTGCCAACGGGGAGCTGACACGTGTTTTCTCTAGCCAATGATGATTTTACACGTGGAAAATCCCCATTGGTCCAGGCTGTTAACGGGTTATCGGATCCAAAACCGGACCCGATAGCTTAACGGTGTTCCGTTACGGTGGATGCCACGTGTCGGTCACCCTTGACGAAAGCACTTCCGTGACGCGCGATTTTTCATCATGGAAGTGGACACTTCCGTGATGATAATTTTGGTAATGTCATGGAACACTTCTACGACAGCACAAGTATGACTATCTTGATTCTGTCATAAAATCTTCATGGATGTACATGCATGGCAGAAAACGTGACCTACTGTGACAAACACGTATCATCACGGAAGTGTATTTTTTATAGTGGTAGATCCAGGATTCAAGTTGTGTGCTCTTGTTCAGAACATACCAGCAGGTAGACCAAGAAAGCAGAGGATAAGGTCTACCAGTGAAGGAAAGGGCCTTGGTCCTAGGAAGTATAAGTGCAAGAGATGTGGAAGATGTGGACACAAAACCAAAGGCTGCAAAGAATCTGTTGATCCAGCCTTTGGAGAAGAAGAACATTGGGGAGCAGGTAATGCAGATGATCATTCAACAGCTAATGAGCCAGCAGAAGTAGAAGTAGAAGATGTGGAGGAGGATGAAGAGCTAGAAGTTGATGTTCTTCAGCAGCAGATGCCACCGCCAAAGGAAACCTCACATGAGGCATCTACACAAGCTAGTGTAGTCAGGTCTGTGCCAGCAACTTGTCTTAGTATTCATTCATATCTTCAACTTGTTTCAGTTTTAATTAGTTCATATCTTAAAAATTGACTTATGTTTGAACTTGTTTCAGTCCTAGAAAGAATTATAAAAGTGGAGCAGAGAGGGGAGCTTCTCCAAGGTATTGCAAGCAGAAGAAAAATGTACCAGAAAATACATTTTGCTCAGTTACTGGAAGCAGTGTTGACAACAAGGGTGTCTCTCTCCAATCAACAAAGCAGCAACAGCAGTTGAAGCTCCACCCACTGCCCCCAATCCAGCAAAGAACACTAGAAGCAAGGCAAACCTGGCTCCAAAACCAGCCCAGAACACCAGGAGCAAGAAACTTCAGTTTTAGTGCTTTATGTTCTTAGTGCTTTAGTGCAAGAAACTATTATGCACTTGATGTTGTTGTGTGAGCACTGTGATACCCAGTACTTTTATGTTCTTAGTGCTTTATGCACTAGCTATGCCCCAGTGTTTGGTACATTTGTGATGATCAACTTCTTAATGCTTTATGCACTAGTTATGCCCAATGTTTGGTACATTTGTGATGATTAGTTTCTTCTTCTTAATGCTTTGTGCTCACTATTTTGGCATCAGTTTGTTGTTGATCTACTTTGGCATAGTTTTGTCACCGACGTCGTCGACGACAAAAACTACATCTACTTTGGCATAGTTTTGTCATCGACGTCGTCGACGACAAAAACTACATCTACTTTGGCATAGTTTTGTCATTGACGACAAAAACTACATATACTTTGGCACAATTCTGTCTCAAGCAGCAACTACTTTGCATCCATCCACACCATCTTCTAGTTTGCAGAAACAAAATAACATGTTCATCTTGACCATAACAGTGCATCATCATCTTCAAATACATCATACTAGGTTCTCAACAAGCAAGAACTGATACAACTACAACACAAACAGCAGTACAACAAAAATTCCTACAAACAACAATGCTAAAATAAGCATCATCTCATCTCTTCCTCTCAGCTTCTTCTTCAAAACAAGATTCTTTCTTGACAGCTCTAGGTTTTCCTTCTTCAGTTTGTGACCTTTGATCCAGCTCTGTTCTACCTCTGTGTGCAGGTCTTCAAAATCCAGGGCAACACGCAATGGAGGAGGAGGATCAACCCAAACCACCCACTAACACTCTTGTGGTAACTGATTGCACATCACATTAACCAAAAATTTCATATTTCATAAACAATAACTAAAAGATGAGATGCTCAAATTCACAAACTCTTACATCTAAAGGACACCCTAAAACCGGCGGCCAGTGCTTGCCCCTCCCCAGGAAACACGGCGGGCTGGAACAAGGCCGTGACCAGGGCAACGATGCTTTGAACGATACTCCAATCCACAATATGTGTCATCGGGAAGATAGAACTCTGGACGAATTGCACAATCCCGACCCCACCAATCTAAACCAAATGAAAGGGAAGGAAGGTCAAAAATTTCCCCCAAACATCACAAACCCTAGAAACCCTAGAATGAATTGGGGGTGGAGGAAGGCGCACAAGTTGATATTCACTTACCTCACCGGCCGCCCGCGAGTAGTTGGACGAGCCCGAGCTCGCCATGCTGTGCCGCTCCATCCTCTTCCTCGTCAGGCCTCGCCTAGTCAGCTTTGCTCCTCTGTTTTGTTCAGTGCGAGCTCAATGAGGATGAAAGGGGTACTAAGTCTAGCATCGATAGGGGCAAAAATGTCCAAAATCTAGCGCTGCTTACGGTCAAACGACACTGACTGGATAGAGCCGTGCCGGAAGGGCAAAAGCACAAGACATGCAAACTGAATTCGGCAAGGCCGCATGTTTCCCAAAACTAGGGGCAATCCTGACGAGTGGTACCCAACTAAGGGTATAAAATCGATTATCCATATCTAATAATGATTATAACTGGCAAAGCTAGTGAGATTGACAGCTTGCGATGTGATTCTTGACGGATTCTCAACGTGTTATCTCTACGGTTTGATACATCTGTCTCTAAAACCGAAGGGAAAGTTAGTGCTTGTTGCTGACCCTTGCACTTGAGCATCCAGCTATTACTAACAATTTAGATTAATGTCCTATCAACCACCATCATACCCCTTTGAGTGGATGGGCGACTTTGAGAGAGTTTTTAAAACACGACGGGGAGAGTTTGAAGGCCAGCTCCTCCGTTGCTTGAACCCCTTCGTTGTGCTTCATTTCTACTTGGTTCTAGCCTTTTTTTGTCCATGAGAGAGAGAGACCGTATGTGCTACTCTATTGGAGTGTGTGTGTCTCTTGGGCGGTCATGGGTTATTAAAGAGCATTCAAGGTGTGAAGGAATCAAGGGTCTGTAGAAGGTCCAGTGATAGTCTTCCTCGTGAAGATTAGCCCTGAGTGAGTCCTTAACCTTTGAATCAATCCATGACGCGGTGAGTGAGCAAGAGGCTTCATGGGCTCTTGTGGGTGGCCTTGTTGAGGCCTTAGGGCTTTTGTGTCCGAAACTACGCCAATGTAGAGTTGAATAGCACCAACCATCAAAAGCTCGAGGGAACATCGTCACCTTAACTACTTGTGATCTCGTTTCCCTTATTTGGAGTTTTATGCAAGTCTCCATTCCGCACTTGTACTTTAGTGATAGAGTTGCACATGCAGGCTCCCCTAAGCAACCATCCCGAAAATCTTACAGCTTAGTCAACTAAACTTTTAAGCGGTATTTTTTGATAGGTCTATTCACTCCTCTAGACCATAACCTCGGTCCTATACCTGTGCATTTGCTGGGTCATACGAAGGTTCTTGTGGCCAATGCTCGCCACCCATGTCACACACACATCACCGACACCCGTCGTGCCGGTCACGGTGTCCATGCATCAGGAGGTGGCTTACAACAATCATTATGGAAGTTCATACAAGACTAGCTTTCTGTATCATATGAGTGCTCTTCAGCATCTACGGACTTGGGCCGCTCTTGATGCTTTCTCGAAGTGAGGATCTTTTAGCACTTCAAAGCCTATCCATGTTATTTTGCCCATGATAAACTCACACGTTCGCAAAGAACAACCAACCATTTATGAGCCCTGCGACATGAGTAAGGGCTACTTCTTTATTAAATTACATTGAAAATAAAGTTTGTAAAAAACAAGAGCCAACCTAAAACAAAACTATCCTTGCCCCCCCAAGTGAACACTTTTTTCTATCCAAAATCAGGATGCCCAACTTGCAGAGCACCGCGGAGATCGAAACATAAACACCCTTGCCATTATTGTCTCGAGCCACACCTGTACCGCTTTTGATGCATGTGGGTGACCATCATTTTTTTTGCCCAGACACCACAAAAAACGAGCCAATTAATATACAAATGACCTGGAACAAATAATATACTGGCTCATGCAGTATTTATGCTGCAGTGAGCGAGTGAAAAAACGCGTGAAAGTTAGTGCATTCCACGTGCCCACTCAATACTCATCGCATGTATATCGACAAAAATAAGAGATCGTTTTTTAGTTTATACAAAGAACAGCAAAATCGTGTGATTTGAGAGTTGACGGGTCCGACTAAACTGCTACGTCGTGCCAAGTTTTTGCATCGTGCTTGTCATTTTCAATTAAATAAAGTTATCTATTTTTAGCAAGAGCATAATTTCCACTAACATATAAACTAGAGTTGGTGGCGTGGTGTGTTCACTCTCCTGTCACTCCACCCCAATCTCCCTCATCCATCCAGAACTCATGAGACCCCTCCAATTTTAGAAAGAAAAATCATATCTTGGAAAGGTGCTTTCATCACTTTTCTAATTTTTTTGGGGTGTTTTCACCACTACTTCAGTTTCGTAATTTCGTAAATGTAGTGTTGGTTGCGTGATTAAGTTTCTTCTCTGCACTGCTGCACGCGCATTGGTTGTTGGAGTATTTACTAACCCTATATAATTGAATTATTTTTATATTTTCGCGACAATACACATGTGTTATGTTAATACTTTCTTCGTTTTAAACAAGTATCGCTGATTTAGTATAAAGTTAGCGGGGAGTATGATTTAAAAACTTTTGAGACCATGTGTAAGCCTTTATGAAAGAAGTTGCGCACCATCTGCTCCTCAGCCAGAATTTAATACTTGTAGGTGGATTATTACGTCAAAAAAGAAAGAGAGTACTCCTACTAGAGTTTTCCCATCAGTCCTCTCCTCATAGTTTTCCTTCATCTTCTGACTTATCTCACATGCTCTGACCTCAGCTCCAATCTGAGACCCTAGTCCCTCGAGCCGTCGCCGTGCCGTAGCTGATAGCATCACCGGCCGACGCCTCCCACCCGCTCCCAACCCTCCCGCCTCTCACGCGCGCCGCCCCCGTCGCCGTCCCCGCTGTATCCGCTCCGTCCGCAGTCGACGAGCTTTGAGGTACGAGCTTTTAGCCATCCGGTGGTTGCTTAGAGCCAAGCTAATTACTAATCTTGGGAGCGGCGGCGCGCACCCGGCGCACCATCTAGATCCGCCCATGGCGGCCTAGACCACACATGTTTTCTGCCTCTAGCTTGCAGATGTTTACTTCCGTGTATGCCCGCCAAAGCTCATTTAATAACTAGAAGGACTTTGCGCCGTCGCTCCATAAACGTTCCCGGAAGAAATTGTTGGTGCTAACAAAATCCATTTTACTGTCCATATGCCTGGATTAGCAACCAATCGGCCCTTGCTGGTAGCTAGCGGTACAGATGGTATTCTATTATGCCTTTGTACTAGTGTATGCAGGATCCAAATCTTGTTTATGAATATATAACCGATCTTGGCATTTAACACATCAGTGGGTGAATTATCTAGCGACTTCGCGTTTGGTGAATTATATAAGTAACACATCAGTGGGTGAATTATCTAGCGAATTCGCAGTGCAGGATGAAGCATTTAGTTTAACAGATTTTGGCACCACGAATATTCACCTATCGTTTTCTCGAATATTCACCTCTACAGCATCTATCTGTTACCAACTTACCATACGCATAAGTGGAAAATATTCTAACACTAGCAGATGCAATTTCTATTTTTAGTGTTGGTGTTAGTTAAGTCTATCTAGTATGCTATGTAGAACATAGTTCAAAAAAAGTGCTAGGCGTTAATTGTGCATTTTGCCACCGCCTTGCGCTTTTCGGACCAAGGCACACATTTATGCACAATTATGCGCAGATTAAGCGCAATTGAGTGCTAGGCGTTTTGTTATCGCCTAGAGCCTAACACACCTTCTTTAGCTATGATTTGGAATGTATCCAATTGACTTTGCTTCTTTTGCTTGATTGCTTACATGTATTTGTTTTCTTAAATCAAATCTTAGGTGGACATGCATTTTGCAAATGTCAGGCTCTAATCAGATGGCTTCAGATGGTAAATTTGGAAAAGGTAATGTCCTTTTGGGTACTATTTTAATCCTTCTTCATTGTTTACGAAAATGGGTCACACCATATTCATACCAATCTTATGGTATAGCACGCTGTATAGTTTAAAAAACCAAGGAGTGTTTATATAAATTGAGCGATACATATTTAAGAATAATAGAAGCAGATTGTCCTATTCTGCTTTTGAGTTGTTAGTAAGGCATGAAGCTTGTTCGCTTCTCGTACATGACCATGAGTTTACTTACTTGTGTCATATATCTGTACATCTCTTCTGCAAATGTTGCAGTGATGGCACTCTTGATAAATGCGAAGGTGAAGTGATGTTATGTTGCTTTAGCTTTGGTCTGCTGTAACTTTCAGGGCCTTTGTCTAGTATATATATTGCATTTTATTTTATCTGAGTATGCTAATGCTAGAAAAATTAATCTAGGTGAGCTCATGTGAAATTTGATAACCTTTTCAAGCATGATCATGTTTTGTAGCTTTGCTTGATGCCCTGGTAGTACTAGACTAGTAGTTAAGTTTATCTAAAAGACGATGTCAATCATGTACCCCTGTAACTCAGTTAAAGCTGCTTTGTCATCTGACGTATATGTCGATCTGTCATAGGCTCATAGTATGAAGGTCGGCATTTTAGTATGTGTAGTATATTTTGTTTTGATCAGATAAGTTCATGAATGCCATATGCTTATAAGTTATAACAGTATCAACGATGATGAAGTACTATTCCCCGCTTTTTGAATTCTTATGCAAGTTGATGTTATCTACGCGAAATATTCATCATTATAACAGGGTCAAATACTCATCATTATAACAGGGTCAAATATTCATCATTAACTAAGCAAGTTGGTGTTATCTGCGAAATATTGAGTTTAGACCAACGTTATGACTTGTACAACAAAGCATGCCCACCTTTGCGCTCAACTGGTTCTGTTCAGAGGCTTCCATCCTTTACCAGTTTTGGCCCTGAAGGACCAAAACTTCGTTTTTGCTTGCAAATAAAAGAAGTCTTGACTCTTGACACACCATTAGTTTCGGTGAATTTCAGGTCCTCGGGAGCTCACTGGGGCTGTTGATTTAATTAGCCGCTACAGGCTGCTGAACCATCACAGTTTCTTTTGTAAGAAACCATTGCCACTGGCTATCTCAGATACACATTATCTTCAGAATGTTGTGGGTGACACTGAAATCCGTAAAGGAGAAGGGATGGAGATAGATCAACTCATTCAGAGTCCAGACCTGAGGGAGAAGAAGACTGCTTATATTAAACCCTTTGACATGGAAACACTAGGACACGCATTTCAGTTGCGAGAAACAGCGCCAGTAGATCTGCCTTCGGTAGGATATCCCCGTTAGAACATTTTCTTCTTTTGCTACATTCACTCCTTGTTTCAACTCTCTTGCATTCACCAGGCTGAAAAAGGTACTCCGACTATATCGGGAAATTCAAAGGTTAAGTCCAGGGACAAAGTCAAGAAGCATAAAAAGCACAAGGCGAAAGACAAGGACAAGGAACAGAAGAAGCACAAACATCGCCATAAGGATCGGAGTAAAGACAAAGACAAAGACAAAGACAAAGAGAAAGAGAAGGAGAAAGAGAAAGAGAAAGAGAAAGAGAAGGAGAAAGACAAAGACAAAGAAAAGAAAAAAGAGAAGAGTGTGCATCATGATTTGGGAGGTGATAATTCCAAAAAACATCATGAGAAGGTAGTCCCATTTATTCAATGTGTTTTAAATAGCATGATTGACTCATATTTTGGCTATGCTCTAAATTTTAATGATGTTTCGTATAGAAGAGGAAACATGAAGGAATGGAAAATTTGGCGGCTGGACGTAACCACAAAAAAAGTAAGGAAGCATTTACTCAGTATTTTATTATTGCCATGGCATTTTCCTTCAATAATGCTTTTGTCCTTGTTACCATTTCTTGTTGATATATGACAGCACAAAAGCGCAAAGTTCAATGAAATGGGCAATGGACTTTGTTTGGCATAGGATGTGACAAATTCGTTTCCGTGTTAGTTCTCGTAATATGACTCCATGTTTTATGCTGTTAATGGGCGGCTCTGAAGGTTTTCTTGTCAATACCACTTCCGATGGAGGTATGTGTTCCTTGAACTTTTATCATCTGTCGTTGTTTGATTTCAGTTTGTGTCCTGGACCACTTGATATGCATAATGATGGATGCATGACTTGAGTATCTTGGCTTGCATTAAGATTCTATTTTTTCGTGTACATGTCTTTTGCTAGTGCAGAATGCCTTTTATATGGTTCCTTTTGCATTGTCTCTCTCGGCTTTGGAACCAAGGCCACATTTTCTCCGTCTCCTTTCAATATTTATATTTCCTGATTTGAGTTTGGTTTAATATGATTCTGTGTTGTTCTGAATCTAAAGTGGTATATTTCTCATTACTGGAAATAGGAAGTTGATGATTACCCCCTCTGTTCCTGAATATAAGTCTTTTTAGAGATTCCAATAAGGGACTACATACGGAGCAAAATGAGTGAATCTACGCTCTAAAATATGTCTATATACATCCGTATGTAGTCCATAGTGGAATCTCTAAAAAGACTTATATTTAAGGAACGGAGGGAGTACATCCTTGAGTTGGGTATGCGGTATGCTATGCTGGGTGCTGGGAGGGATAAGTTGGTAATCTCTCATCAGTTGTAGATGACTGATTCAATATCTCAATGCTTAATTAAGCATCTACCAGTTCTAGTTTATGTCCAGTTTCCGCCTTCCAGTGAAACTCGCGGACAGCTTTAAGGGGTTCTCTTGTGCATGTCAGCATCTGGTATAATAATTCATATGTTATCACAAAAGGTGTAAAAACTGACCACAATTTGGATATTTGTACTATTGATTGTCATTATGACTGCATGCATGCAAGTATTAAACAGGTTGCTAGTACGAGAAAATATCATTAGTTTTGCATGCATGCAATTTGGCCTTGTATAGATGCAAAATGTATATTCCATAGTGGCCTTGTATAAGTAAATGGAGGGAGTAGATGTTTTCTGAAGTCACCCAGCCTTTGTTTATTCCCCTTTGGGCAAAACTAGGGATTTTAGTGCTTAGATGACTTCATATATCTCACTAATTTGTAGTTTTGTACTGCAGCACATGGTGAGTATAGTGCAGTGCATGATGTATTCGGAAACAGAGATGATGACTTGTTTTGTGATTTTCAGTAGGCTAAAAATAATATCACATAACGTAGTTAGATTCCGCGTGTTGAATTGGAAATAAAACAATGGTGTTTACAAACTCTCAAACATTACGAAGTGGGTGACTCTAGGGTACTCTGACCCTTTCTTTATGCTTTCCAGTTTTTCTTTTCTGTAATATATACTCTCTCCGTCCCACAATATAAGACGTTTTTGCGGGCTGTCTTATATTGTGGGATGGAGGGAGTAAGTTCTAATGACCATTTTTCAGCCTCTTAAAAATTCATCGTACTGCCATTTTCGCATTTCAATCTTTGAAAAGAGCAGTTTCAAACCCAATCACTATTCAAGATGCCGCGCAACAAATTTACTCATAAATACCGCTAATTTCTTGTACGCTCATTTACCGATCAGGATCATGAGCTACTGCTAGCATGTACCATCTTCATAATAATAATCTAATGCATACTGTTTTCTTGACACAGTGCAGTTACCACAGATGGAATTTCCTTTTATCAAGATGCCCCGGTTACAAGGGACGTGGCTAATCAAATCACGATACGCCGTAAATCAGTTCTTGGGGAACTTGAACTTGTCATATGGAATTATTTGAACTTTTGTGTTAGTTTTGCGCCCATTAGCAATTCTTTAGTGTTGCCCCCTCCTATATGCCCTGTCCTGTAATCAGACGGAAGAAAAGGGCTTACTGTCAAGCCGCATGATGATGTGACCGTGTACAACAGGAGACGTCACGTGTAGAACAGAAAAATTAGCCGTACACATTCCATGATCCAGCAAATTCAATGGTGGTGATGAACCTTAAGAAACCGGAGTAGTATGTTCTGTGTACCAATCATGTTTTTTTAATCAAACAATCCTAGTTTATTGCTCAATTAAACAAGCTACGTCAGATTGGCCCCTTCTTAAAGTTCTGTATGCACAAAGGGGAAGACTTGGCACTTGGCAAACCTGCATACTGTATCGGCTGAGCAAGCAAATGCTCCAACGTATGGAGAAATACGCTGATGATGCTCAATGTTGTGTTCTTCCTCTGCAACCGTACGTACATTCAGATGTCGGTCGATCTTCTCAGAATCTTATCCTTGTGCCTCTTTGGGCCAGATCAGGTTCTAGAGCGAGTGGGTCACATCGCATACAGGTTACGTTTACCTGACTGAGGGCTGCTTTGATTCAAAGAAATTTTATAGGATTACTGGAGCATTGAAATCCTTAGGATTTTTTCCTATGTTGGTCTTTTGATTCATAGGATTGAATCTCATAGGAATTTTTTCTATGGAATCTTTTGTACTACATTTCATAGAAAATCAAACATCCACTCCAACCTCTTTTTACAATTTTTTTGTTTTTCCTGTGCCATCAAACACTCATGGCTAATCCTATGGGATTCAAGTGGGCATGCCACTCCAGTCCTATACTTTTCTATTCCTACGTTTTTAAAATCCTACGAATCAAAGAGGCCCTGAATCTGGCCAAGTTCATGCGTTTTCCATGTCTCGCAGCCGAAGAAAAGCACTTTGGGGCCCAAACAGTTTGGGCGTTTGAATCTGCAAGTCCTGACCTACCTGTGGATGTCGCTGACGTGTCTCCTTTGGTGTGTGTTGGATGAGCGGCTCATCAAGCAAGCTAAGAAGTGGGTTCCTCTTCCTCCGGTTAAAGGTTGTGTGCAAGAATTTGCCCTAGGATTACAGAAGAACGAAGAAGAGAAGTACTTTTTTTTTTGAGTAAAGCTGGCCAAGCCTTTATTGATCATCTAGAATGTTTATAGGTATTACAATTGGGTCATGCTGGATGCCCAACCACAAATGCCTCCCAGCAGAAAGTGAAATACCAAATCTGGCTAGTCTATGAGCCTCATAGTTCGACTCCCGAGGTTCAAAGGAAAAATTACAAGTCGTGAATAAAGTGGAAGTTTGTAAGATCTCTTTGATGATAACGTCATGATCGCCCCCAGCTCTCTGATGGATATGAGTTACTACCTGCTTATAGTCAGAAGCAATCTGTATATGATTCATTCCCAGGTCCAACGCCAACGCCATTCCCTCTCTGCATGCTATTGCCTCTAGTGTAGTTGGGTCCGTCAACACCTCAATTACCAGCATGGAGGAACCCAAATAATTTCCATCCCGATCACGGCATAAGGCTGCTGCTGTTCCAGTGTTTGTTCCCTCCGATACTCCAGCGTCTACATAGATCTTCACAAAACCCTCCGAGGGTGCGACCCATCTTGGAGCCTGCCTAGCATGCCGATGACTTGTATTTCTTTGTGTCTCCTGCACCGGCTCTAGCTGGGCTAGGTCAGCTAGATAATTCAGCACAAACCTGTGTGTCTCATGTGGGCTTTGATGTATTCCTTCATGGATAAGTTGTCTCCGAGCATACCAGATTGCCCACAAGGTTACTGTCAATCTAGTGAGTGTTTCACGATCCATAGTTTCCATCATGAAGAACAGCCATGCTCTCGCCGACGGCTCAGTTGTGGCAATCACATGGTCCAGCAGATCGTGATCTACAAGAGACCATACACATCTTACCATGGTGCACTCAAGGAGGCTATGTCTCCACGAGTCTTCGGCTCCACATACATAGCACTGATCATGGTGTGACATTTTCCTATCCTTTCGAATATCTTCTGTAGGTAGCGAATTTTTGGCCAATCTCCAGAGAAAGTTTTTGAGTTTCGCCGGGACATGCACGTTCCATAACGTATCCCAAACCTTCTCGTTTGCAGCCGTATCAGAAGATCCTCCTCTACCTTCTAGCCAGTCCTCACGCCTCCTTTTTATATCCACTATCATCCTGTAAGCAGAACGCACAAAGAAGATACCGTTCTTTTCAAAACCCCATGACCAGAAATCTTCCATATTTCTTGTACAAATTGGTATCTTCAGAATGGCTTCTATATCATATGGGAGGAAAACTTCACCTAGTAGAGATGTGTTCCAGCAAGCATTGTCACGATCAATCAGCTCCGCCACCATCATCGGGGGATCTGGTTTTAAAGCAACAATGGGCCTCATGTTTTCTTCCTGGGTAACCAATTCATATCCCAAATATGACTTGTATTTCCATTGCCTATCCTACGGACTAGTCCAATCTTCATGGTATCGCGTCCCTCTATCAAGCCCCTCCATATCTGGGAGGGATGCCCGCCAATAGTGGCAGTCAGGAGATCACCTTCCGGGAAGTACACTGCTTTAAGGATTCGAGCACTTAGTGAACTAGGGTTTTCCAAAACTCTCCAGGCTTGTCTTGCCAAAAGCGCCAAGTTAAATATTTCAAAGTCGCGGAAGCCCAGCCCCCCATGTACTTAGGCATGCTCATAGAGTCCCATGACACCCAATAAGGCTTCCTCTTGCACTGTTTACTCCCCCACCAAAAGGCTTTAATCATTGAGGTCAATTGTTGACATAAACCCCTCGGAAGCTTGAAACAAGACATTGAGTACACCAGAATAGCTTGTGCTACTGATTTAATAAGCACCTCCTTCCCAGTTGCTGAAAGTAGTTTCTCCATCCACCCTTGTATCTTGTTCCATAGTCTATCTTTAAGGTACTTGAAAGCACCATTCTTTGAACTCCCAACATCAGAAGGCATGCCAAGATATTTTTCATTTAACTGTTCATTGGGAATTTGCAAGGTAGTCTTAATATCAGCTCTTATGGACTCTGGGCATCCCTTGCTAAAGAACAGTGAACACTTATCCTTGTTAATTCGCTGGCCAGATGCTCTAGCATATATCTCCAACAATTGAGAAACCTCCTCAGCTCCCTCAACATTTGCTTTAAAAAACAGCAGGCTGTCATCTGCAAATAACAAGTGGTTCACCGGCGGGGCTGATGAAGCCACTTGTATTCCACCCAGATTAGATGACTGAACTCTAGTTTTTAAGAGGCACGAAAGGCCCTCTGCTGCTAGCAAAAGAGGTAAGGTGATATAGGATCCCCTTGTCGAATTCCACGAGTAGGCTCAAATTCTTCTAACTTCTCCCCATTAAAAAGAACTGAGAACGAGACTGAGGTGACCATACCCATGACAATATTCACCCATCTGCTCGTGAACCCCGGCTTTAACATTATTTCCTTCAGATAATTCCATTCCACCCTGTAATAGGCCTTCATCATATCAAGCTTTAATGCACAATGCCTGTTTTTTTGTGCCTTATTCCGCTTCATAAAATGCAAACACTCATATGCAGCAATTATGCTATCGGTAATAAGACGACCTGGTACAAAGGCTGATTGCTCCTCAGAGATTATGTCTGGCAGCACACTCTTCAAACGATTAGCAATAACTTTGGATGCTATTTTGTACAAAACATTGCATAAGCTGATGGGGCGGAACTGTGTAAGAAGCGTGGCATTTTTTTCCTTGGGTATGAGCACCAAAACCGTGTTGTTAATCTCATGGGAACTCTCCACACCTTCCACAATTCTAAGGACAACTTTAGTCACCTCCTCAGAGCAAATATCCCAATGTTTCTGAAAAAATTGTGCAGGAAAACCATCCGGTCCGGGGGCCTTCTGAGGTGACATTTGAAACAACGCAGTTTTTACTTCCTCGACTTTATAGGGAGCGTTCAGGACATCATTCATTTGGCGTGTCACTTTGCGCGGGACTGCATTGATAACCTCTTGCATATTCTCTGTACATTCAGAAGTGTATAGAGCTGTGTAGAAATCCTTGGTCATCTCCTTCATCTCCTGTTTATCTTCTGTTCTGCTCTTGTCTGATTTCATCAACGCTTTTATTCTGTTTTTAACTCGCCTTAGGTTTGCCCACATGTGGAAATATTTTGAATTTTTATCGCCAGCTCTGAGCCACTCCAAGCGAGCTCTTTGTTTCCTCATTAACTCCTCTCTCTTGTAAAGTTCTAGCAGCTCGTTTTTTATCTCCTTCTCACGTTCGGAAGGTTCCACCCTGCCTGGAATCGATCTTAGGATATCTAGTTCCCTTTTTAGCTTTTTTATTCCTCTCCGAACGCTGCCAAAGGTTGTGCGATCCCAGGCCTGCAGAGATCCCGACAGTAAATTTAGTTTATTCGATAGTCCCATCACCGAATCTCCCCTGTCAACTTCAGCTGTCGCTGTCCACGCTTCTCTCACCACTTCCGGTAACTTTGTGTGCGTCTCTCACATGCACTCATACCTGAAAGTACGTGCAATGATTGGGTCATCAGTAGCTGCATGCAGACTAAGAAAAATAGGATTGTGATCCAAAGCAACAACATTGACATGTTCAACTGTAGCCTCGGCAAAAGCACTTCGCCATGCAGCGCATGCAAGCGCTCGGTCCAGTCTGACCCTGGTGAAAGAACCTCCTGTTACTTTCTTTTCAAACGTCCAATTAATGCCATTGTAACCTAGGTCCATCACACAATCGTCAACGGCTGCCCTGAATAGATCAACCTGGTTTTGGCTTCTCCTTCCAACCCCCTCATGTTCACTCGCTTGTAATACTTCATTAAAATCACCAATGAGAACCCACGGTGCATCAGATTGCCCCACTAGTTCCCTCATTTTATCCCAAGTTTTGTATCGTTCCTGCACCTGTGCTTCTCCATATATGCATGTTAGCCTCCATGGAATAGACCCTGCATTGTTCATCGTTGCATCTATATGATATTTTGAGTAGCCCAAAACTTGCAAATTTATTTCATCATTCCAAAACATCCCTAGACCTCCACTTCTACCATCACTAGAAACAACATAACTTTTATTGTAGCCTAACTCTCCTTTTAAATTTTCAACACGTACCCTATCAATCTGAGTTTCAACTATACAAAGTACGGTCGGGGTAAACTTCTTCGCGAGAGCACGAAGTTCGTGGACTATCATGGGATTACCCACACCACGACAGTTCCAACATAGAACACTCATTGGGACCGGCGGCACTCCTCGGAGGAGCCCGCCAAAACTGTTTTGTCAACAAAATTATACTCCTCTCCTCCTGTCTCCTTGCTAGTCACCACCTCTGTGGTAGCTGATTGCTGGAACAAAACCCTTTTATTGCCGTCTCCCTTCTTGGGCCTCTTCACTTTCTTCCTCGGAGAAACATAAACGGGTGGCAACGGAGGCACACCAGCGGGCTTCTCTTTCACAACAAGGACTGAGGATTTCTCGCTTACCACTTCTTCCACTCTTGTGGATTGCACACCTCCCAGTAGCGGACCGCTATCGGTAGACAGCCGTTTGTTGTTTCCCACCGGTGCCCCCAGCACACTGTTGCCCGGTGTCTCAGCTTTCTCACTTGGCTCGGCCGTATCTGTATCACCTGGAGCTGGCTCAGAGACCGCCCCACCATCCTGTCTGCGAGGTTCATTCTGTTGTGTATTGAAACGCCAGCTTTGATTTGGATTATATTGCTCTCTTCCCCGGCCTCTTCCTCCTGCAGGCCTTGGGCCACCTCGTCCTCTCTGAAAACCATAGCCACCTATCCCAGCTTGCCTGAAACATACACCATCAGCCAGTACAAAATCTCCCCATTCAAACTTCGTTGGATCATGAACTCCATCCCCGCACTCCTCGTGCCAATGACCACACTCGCCACAGTTATGGCAGAAAATTGGAAGTTTCTCATACTTGACTTGGTATCTTACCATCTCATCTCCCTTTTTTGCAGTTACAAACCTTCTAATTTTTGCATTAATATCTATATTCAACCTGACTCTGACAAACTCACCAAAGAACCCTGCCGATAACTTCAGTTGCACTTCCTCCATTTTTCCAATACGTGATGCCATCCCTCTAACAGCTAGCTCTATCAGGAATTTGTCAGGCAGCCGATGGATTTGAGCCCACACCGCCAGCCTGTCCAGCTTGATACCGTCAGGGTTTTTGAAACCATCATACTCAACCATGATGACTGCTTGATCTCTGAACAACCAAGGCCCCTCATTCATAGCTTTGTTCCAGTCCCCCAAACATCCAAACTGGGCCGTAAATAAGTTTTCCTTTATCTTCCTCCAAACAACCAATTTCGCCGGATTCCACGCAGCACGCATGTCCCCATACAGAGCATTAGGGCTGAAAGATCTTGTAGTACGAACTCTGGCAATTGCCAGCCACTTTGCCGGCTCTCCCAGGTCCGGCAATTCCTCTTCCCACACAAAAGCGTCATCCTCCTCCTCTTGCAGATTCAGTCTTGCAAGAAGTTCCTCCGTCGTCTCCTTCCCATGCCTTCCCTGAGTACTTGTTTCCGCCGCCATCAGAGATCCAATCTGGCTCCTCGTCGCGCAACTTGCCAGGCGGGGGCGCAAAGACCCCCCCCCCCCTTGATCCGCCCCGAGCCCGAGAAGAAACCCGACAAGAGAAACCCCCGTGGGGGAGGGAGAACAGCCGGCTGCAAGCACCGGAGTACGTCGAAACCCTAGGTCACCGCCTTAGGGGAGAGAGTCTCTGGTATAACACATATGTTACTCGGAGCATCCTCACGAACTGTAAGAAGAGAGTCTCTGGTATAGCTTCTGTGTTTTTTTTAAGAAGAGAAGTACAAAAACACAGAAGCTAGGCAGGCCAGTAAGACCGTAAAGAAGCCCAAGCCCACGGAGAGCGTCGCTGCGGATACTGTTAACCCCTTGTCCCTTGGGTTGCTCCTGTTTGGCGCTCTAAGGCCTTGTACAATGCAAGGTGTTTAGAGAAATAAATCAAGCTTTCCTTAAACATCGGTGCTTATTTGTACAATGTAGATGCTTAATTATGCGTCTCTTCTATAGAAACAGACACTGGTGCTTCAGAAAAAATCGGATTATTTTTCCAAGCATCTAGCATTGTACAAGGCCAAGGAGGAATTGAACTCAAAATGAGACAATCAACGTACTACGGAGTTAACCGCTAGACCAAACTCGCCATGTTGTCTAATTATAGGAAATAAAACTATTTGACCCTTTTTGTACTTCATATAACATATATTTTATACTGAGCATAAATTATCTGAAAAAGCGTAAACTTTCAAAAGAATTCTCAAAAAATATAGAAAAAACACGAATTTGAACATAAAAAAAGAACTTGGAAATGTTCAAATTTTGAAAAAATAATGAATTTGAAAAAAAAGTTCATCAGCTTTGAAAAAGGTTCATTAATTTTGAGAAAAACTTAATTGATTTTGGAAAAAAATCATAGAATTTCGAAAAAAGTTCATGAACTTGAAAAAATTTCATCAATTTTGATAAACTTTCATTGATTTTGAAAAAAGTTCACAGTTTTGAAAAAAGTTCATAGATTTGAAAAAGTTCATCAAATTTAAAAAAAGTTCATCGATTTGGAAAAGGGTTCATCAATTTTGAAAAAAGCTCATCGAATTTGAAAAAAGTTCATCGATTTTTCAAAAAAAAAGGTTCATCAATTTTGAAAAAGTTCACTGATTTTCAAAAAAAGTTAACCAATTTTGACTAAAAGTTCATCAAATTTGAAAAAAGTGTGAATTCAAGAAAAAATCATGTATTAAAAAAAGGAAAATAAAATGAAAAAAGAACGAGAAAGAGAAAAAGAAAAAGACGAAAAGAAAAATCAGCGAAAACAAAAACCAGGGCAACCACGACATTTTTGTTCTTTATTGAAGAAGCGAAAAGAAGTACTCGTGTTCGAGTCACCAGAGTATCAGGCCCTGCTTGGAATCGGTGTATTTACACCTGTATTTGTTTTACAAATGTATCTTACCGGCCGTTTGCTAATTCCAGCTCAGAATTAAAACGATGGATCGTGGTCTGTATATTTTACAGGTGTAAAAGCGTTGGAAACGACATTCCAATCAAGGCCTAAAAGTCACTGGAGCCAAGGTGTCCCAATGGCTGGCTCTGTTTGCTTTACGCATAACGTCCCGTGTTCGAATCACAAGTCGCGCAGAGTTTTTCTGAATTTTAGCAGAAGAGAAAAAAGGTGTAAATGGGCCGACCCATGGCGGAGGATGGGGGCGTGCGCCGGTTGGCGAGTGAAGCGTCTTATAGGAAAAACACCGTCCCCCTGTGTTGTTGTGTGGATGGAACCTCTGAATTCTATTCCCTCCGTCTCATAATATAAGAGAGTAAACAGCCTGCGCTATCTCCGCCACCTGCTCCCATCTTCTTCCTCCTCATCAAGACTCGATCTTGGGGACTCTCTACATGCATGTTTAGCGTGACGGGCAGACAGTCTTCAGTCCTGTACCCCCTCTTTTTACTCGGATTATTGAGATGGAGATGTCCAGTGGTACAGAGAGTCAACTCAAGCTTAGTTGTGCTTTGCTTAAGTTGCCTCAACAAGAAAATGAAGTAATTTTTCTTCTTCAAAAATTGCTTTTCTTCTGGTGTATATATGGACGCTTGCACGATCATGTGCACGCAAACCCTTTTTTAGGGATGCAAACACCATTTTGAGTGATTTAAGTGTGTCGCCCTTGGGCTTGGGCCTTGGCCCGAAGGTACTCCCTCCGGTCCTTTTTAGTATGCACATAAGTTTTGTCCGAAATCAAAATATCTCTATTTTAAATAAATTATAGAAAAAAACTATAAATATTCACAATGCCAACTCAATCTTGTTAGATTCCTTATGAAATGTAGTTTCATAGTGTTTGGTATTGTTTTCTTTTAGAACGAAGACGCTAGAGGCGTCCGGCTTTAAATTAATAAAGCCCACAGCTTAGGCAGCGTTTACATGACTAGAGACTGAAACGGAACGAGCGCGGAGGCTCGGGACACACGTGCGCGAAGGCACAGGAGTTTAGCGGCAGGCCACAGGCCACTGGCGGTCCACAACGAGTCTAATACAGGCCAAAGGCCAAGAGCATAGAGCACGCAGGCTCGCTCGCGAGACAAAATAAACCACTTCACGACGTAGGAGTAGCGGTTGGCTCCCTAGCCAAAAGGTAGACTTGGCGAAGACGATCTTGAGCTTGCTTCATTCTCTCAGCATCCTTACACCTCGCCAACTAACTCCACTGCTGCAGAAGAATGTTGCATTTGTAAAGAATATTAGCAGGGTGTGAAGGGAAAATTCCCTCGATTGCTAGTTTGTTCCTGGTGAGCCACAGAGCCCAGGCCAAGGCGCCTAGGCAGCTCCAAAGCACGCGCTTGCTGCCGCCAGTCATCGAGGCAACTATGCCCGCTAGGTCTCCAGCCGAGTGCGGGTCCCACGTGGTGTTGGTGGCCTCACGAACTGCACTCCAGGCAAAACGTGCTAGAGGGCAGCCGAAGAACACGTGATTCGCATCCTCCATGGTGTTGCAAATTGCGCATAAACCGAAAGACGGGCCGTTGCGTTTGGCAACATTAGCCGTAGTGGGGAGTCTATTGCGGAAGAGTTGCCAAAAGAACACCTTGATCTTAAGCGGCATACGCGCCTTCCACAGGCCCGACGACATCGGGAAGGCCGGGCCCTGGCCCTGGCACAGCCTGCGGTATAGAGACTTGACCATGAACTTGCCGGACGAGGATAGAGCCCAGGTGACCGTGTCGGCGGAAGTGGACAGCGTCACCGGTTGAATGAGAGCAAGCAAAACCTCAAGGTGAGCTTGTTCAGGACCCGTTAGCTTGCGACGGAAATGGATCGCCGGGGGGCTAGAGGCAAGTGCCGATGCAACCGTCTGCTCCGGGTTGACAGCCAGGACATACAAGTCCTGAAATTGTTCCCAAAGGGGCATCCCGCCTACCCACATATCGAGCCAGAAGCGGGCCGAGCGGCCGTTGCCAATGGCGAATTTGGCGCCAAGTGCAAAAGCCGGGCGAACCGCCTGAAGATCATTCCAGAAGGGAGAGCCCCGCGCCCTGCCTTTGAAGAAGTTCCCGTTCGGGAAATATTTAGCGCGTAGCAGATCAGCCCACAGGCCTGTCGCCCCCTGCGACAGTTTCCAAATCCACTTGCACATAAGAGCAATGTTTAGGATCCAAGTGTTTGTGATCCCTAGCCCCCCGAGGTCCTTTGGACGACACACCGCATCCCATCTGACCATGTGGTACTTGCGTTTTGGTCCCGTCCCTTCCCAAAAGAAATGGGACCTGGGTGTGTCCATCTTGACATGAACGCCTTCTGCCAGTAGGAACAGCCCCATCGCGAACTGCGGCAGCGAGGATAGGCTCGCATTCATAAGTATTAGACGAGCTACGGAGGACAGGAACTTCCCCCTCCACGGACACACCCGCCCGCCGACCTTGGTCCAAAGCGGAGCCCATCCATCGATCGAGATACGTTTGGCATCCAATGGAAGGCCCAGGTAGGAAAACGGGAGTTTGCCTAGTTTGCAGTTGAGCTGGTCTGCGATACGCCTGCTCTCGGACGGATCGAGCCCCATGGCCATCACTTCACATTTGTGAAAGTTGATCTTGAGCCCCGACATGAGTTCAAAGCTGATCAACAGCGCTTTGATCGTGGCCACGCTAGGTCCGGTTGGAACAACAGAAGCGTGTCGTCCGCATATTGTAAGTGCGAAATCCCCCCTAGGATGAGGTGCCCCAACACCCCTTTGATATGGCCTGCCTCCGTTGCTTTACGTAACAAGGCTGCAAGCGCATCAACCACGAAATTGAATAAGAGCGGTGACATTGGATCACCCTGGCGTAAGCCACGCTTGTTCCTGAAGAAGTGCCCTACTTCTCCGTTCACCGAGACTGCAGTTTGGCCCCCCGAGACCAACCGCATGACTCTGTGAACCCACGTAGACGAGAAGCCTAGGATAGTGAGGATTTGTCTAAGGAAGTCCCAATTGACGCGGTCGTAAGCCTTTTCGAAGTCGAGTTTGAGTAAAATCGCCGGTTCGTGCGTGCGTCTAAGTTCGTGAAGTGTCTCTTGCAGCGCTAACGGTCCCTCCAAAATGTTTCTACCGCGGATGAAAGCAGATTGGGTTCGCCTGATGGTGCGATGGGCGATCGGGGTAAGCCTAGTGGCACACCCTTTGGTGCAGATTTTGAAAGGCACATTAATGAGCGCAATTGGCCTGTATTGGCGGATGTTATCCGCACCAGGCACTTTCGGGATTAGCGAGAGCACTCCGTAGTTTAACCTAGCTATATCCACGAGACCACGCATGAAGCCATTGCACACCGCAAAGATGGGGTCGCGCAATAGAGGCCAAAAGTATTTGAACATCGCCACCGGCCACCCGTCGGGCCCCGGGGCCGTGTCTGTTTTCATGCTTTGGAGAGCATCATCCATTTCCTTGGCAAGAAACGCGAGCCCAGGCTCTTCATTCTCCGACTCTAAGACTTTTTGAGCTGGAAGCCAAACGTCCTCACGCAGTCGCGCGCGTTGTGGCTCGTCAGTCCCCATCAAGCTGATGTAAAAGTCGTAGATGTGTTTGATGATCTCCGATTGCTGGAGAAGGAGCCCCTGCTCCGTCTGCAGTCTAAGGATTAGGCATTTTCTGCGACGACCATTCACATACGCGTGAAAATAGCCAGTGTTCGCATCGCCCTTGAGCGTCCACTTGAGGCCTCCCCTACGCCTCCAATATTCCTCCTCTGATCGAAGCAACGCTTCGACTTGCCCTTCTAAGGCATATCGGTGCACCCATTCTTGCTCCGAGAAAGGGCGGGAGTCGGCTTGGGTATCGAGGATTGCAATCTCATCGAGAAGCCGCGCCCTCAATACTTTGTCGTCACGCCCCTGATTCGCACCCCATCCCTTGAGGCTTGCGCGAAGGCGTCCCCCGACCGCGGTCCAAAACTCCATAGGGCTGCGCTGCTGGCCCGTGGCTTGAACACACCTCAGCCATCTTTCCCTAAAGATAGTGTTAAAGTCAGGGACCTCGAACCACGCCGTTTCGAAGAAGAAATGTGGGCTACGACGGATCCTATCTTCCCCTAAAGATAAAATAAGAGGGGCATGATCCGAGCCGATCCTTGTTTCTACCAGGAGCGAGCTTAGTGGAAACACCACTTACCATTCCGGAGACATGAAAACGCGATCTAAAACGGATCGGACCGGGGCAAGTTGCTTGTTGGTCCAAGTGTACCTTGCCCCAGTCCTTGTCACTTCCCTAAGTGACATCGACGCAATTGCGTTATTAAACATGGCCACCCTTGACCAGTTAATATTATCATTGTTTTTGTCCGCGCCCGAACGGATGAGGTTGAAGTCGCCACCCACCAGAAGAGGGAATTGAGTTGCGGCTACTGCCAACACCTTGGCTTCGAGTTCTCCCAGAAACTCAGCCGAGCGTGAGTGATCTGCTGGTCCGTAGACTTGCACGATCACGAGCTCGTGAAGCGAGGCTCTCACGCGTATATGGGCAACGATGAAAAAGGTGCCGACCTCCCAGGACAACACCTCATACATGGCAGAACAGAAGCCAAGCAGCATACCACCCGAATGTCTATTTGCCGGACTGTGGTGCCACAAAAAACGCTCAAGGGGATCTATGGCTAAGATAACTTGGTGGCGAAATTCAGATTTTATGGTTTCCTGGAGCCCTACAATATCTATCCCTTCTTTTCTAATGTAATCTCTTAGTTGGGTGCGCCTCCCCGAGTGGCCGAAGCCACGGATGTTCCAAAAAAGCACCCGCATCTAGATGACGCGGTTTCGCAAGCGCACACCCCTGGAGGTGATCGCCTTGGCCACGCGCCTCACCTTGCCGTAGCGAGGCGAGGGGGAGCGGCAACCCCTGTTGTTGTCTCCCCTTCGGGCCGGAGCCTTAGCAACGTCGAGGGCTCATCCTCGACAGCCAGACGCTCCGCGTGTTGAGCAGCCGCCGCTGCAAGTGCCGCCTGTGCCATCTCCTTTGCGCGCACCAACGAGATGAGCTCGCAAACCCCGCCCTCCCCCATCGATGCAACCCCACTCTCGGTCAACACCTCACCCAGATGATCGTCCGAAAAAGAGTCCAGGATCGCAAAACGGGGCAGTGGATTACCTGAGGTTTCCAGATTCTTCTGTGCTTGGAGGAGTTGGGCACGTTGGAGCGAAGGCATGTTCCCTTTGGCGCCCTTGGCCCGCGCACTAACACGCACAGGAGCCACCTGCCCATCGATGACGGCCTTGGAACGCTTGGCCTTCGGGAAAGACGCCATCTTGTACGCCTCCAGCGCGATCGGGGCCGAGCTGGGCACCGCCAGCGCCATCACCGCCCGACGAGGCATCTCCGGCGCGCCCTGGAGCTCCGCTACACGCCCAGCCTCCGCGCTGACCTTGCGCACGGCCACCTTCTTGAGCTGCTGCACCGCGCCGAGCTTGTTTGAGCTGCGGCCTCCTTGAGACGGAGAGCACGAGGCGAGGGGCAGCGAGTCCACGGACACCGCGATAGGAGTGCTTGCCTCTCCCAGCGGCTCCTCCAACTGGCCCGCACCGGCCTCCACCACCGACCGCACCGGGGGGGGGGGGACGTGACCGAGCCCTGGTTAGAGCCATACTGGTTCGGGATGGAAAGCTCCAGCTCCATGGATTTCCCCGCCAGAGGCAGCTCCAACGAAAGAAGCGACGCCCGATTCACCGCCCCGCCCTTGTCATTGATGCCCAATTTCTCCCACGCCGCCGTGTCAATGGAATCATCCCCCATGCTAGCATCAGCCTCCTTGTCTTCTTCCCTGGTGCCATCACACCCCGCCCTGTCCGGACCCTTGTTGTGGTTAGGAGAAGGAGGATTTGGGACAGGCAAGGCGGGCGCCGTGAGTTGCTCCGGGGGGAGCTCGGGCTCGATGCTGATGTTGAAGCCCTCACCATTGAACCAGATCTGGACTAGACCACACAGCTTGCGGGGGTTGCGGCAGGCGAAACGCATGCGAACTAGCCCCGGGCGGATGAGAGACTCCTCGTCTATCTGCAGGGGGCGGCCGAGCATGGTGGTGGCCGCCATGAGCAGGTCGGAGCGCCTCTGCTTGGGTGGGATTCCTCCCAGTTTGACCCACACCTCTGGCATCGCCAATCCTTTGGGAGCTTCGAGGACCGCATCACGAATATCCACCATGAGGTTGTTGAGGGAGAGGAAAAGTTTGCCGCTTCGCGTTGCCATCCTGAGCATCGCCGGATCCGGGAAGACCACCGAGAACGCCCCGCCCTCCATTGGTGAGATCTGCCAGTCCCACTCTCCCTCAAAGAGGTGTGGCAGCTCCACCTGGAGGATCTCGAGCGTGAGCGCGCCGGAAGGCATGGAGAGCACCGCCGCATTGGCCCCCAGCTGGATCTGTGGCTCCTCCCTCGAATCTTCCGGGTACTGGAGGCAGAAGAAACCTTCGCCGGAGATGGCATGCCCCATGGTTTGGAGGAGCAGAGGCTTGCCGCGGGTTGGGCACTGCGCCGACGTGTGCCCCTCCTTGGTGCACACCACACACAGGGGCTTGAAGGTGCACAGGTTCTGGTAGTGGCCTGTGCGACCGCATCTGAAGCACTCCGGGCCGTCGGCTTCCTCAATTGGGATTGGTTCCTCCTCCGTGCCCTTGGACAAGCCCGGCGCCTCAGATCTGGGCGGGAGGGGTGGCTTGGAGGCCGCCGCCCCCGCAGGCTTGGATTTCTTCTTCGCATGTGGTTCGCCACCCCGCTCGCCGCCCGTCGCAGGTTGCAGCCCCTTGCGCTTGAGCTCGAGGCCGCGTTGCTTGTACTCCGCCTTCTTCTTCTTTCTTTCTTTCCTGCTCCTTGAGCCACCACGCGGGCGGCGGCCCCCAGCCACCCTCGTCGTCGGCCCGGCCGCGGTTGCGGTCCCGCGGCGGCTCCATGGGAGGCTTTTCCCCGCGGCGCTCCTGCTTGGAGCCCATCGCCACTACTTCCGCAAAGGAGCGCCGCAGTGGAGGAGGGAGAGGAGTGGGTGAGAGGAAGTGGACGGAATGACCGAAGCGCCACACCTCCGCAGCGGTGGCTGGGAAACCTAGCGAGGGGGTTAGGGTTCCGCGAGGAATCCAAGGCCATTTATATGGCCGCTCGGGGCTGGGCGTTATGGGCTGGGATGCCCCTTGTGGGCCGGGCTGGGTCCGAAAAACGGTCACACTTCCCTGCTCCCCAGGCACGTCCAGAGGCTGGGCTCCAGCCCGCTGCGGCCCCGCAGATGGGCCGGTCGCCGCCCCATTGGGCTGGCCCGTCCGAGCCACAGGCGAAACCGCCCCAACCCTAGGGCGCACCACTCCCAGTGCCGTCTGCGCCGCCGCCGCCGCCACGGGGAACGCCGGCACCGGACGTGGGAGGTCCAGCGCGTGCTGCAGGAGCAGCCCCGCATCAGCCTCGGCAAGGTTGCCACGTCCCTCGCGTCCCCACGAAGAGCACGGCGCCCTACGCACGACCCTTGCGACCCGCCTCGAGCCACGGCCACCGGGCGCAAAAGCACGCCGACTCCCGGCCTTGAGAGAGCCCCCAAGCTCCTCGGCCCGCGACACGAAGTCGCCAATGGAGCAGGCCGCACGGCCGCCCGCCCCAGACTCCCCGTCGCCGCCAATCTCCGCCTCCTCCTCGCCATCAGACTCGTCCTCCACCAGAGCCCAAAAGCGGCTCCCCGACCACTTTGCCACGCCCATGGGGGGCGCAGCCGTCCGCCTGGGAGCAGGGGAGCGAGCTGCCGTCCAGCCCCCCGCCAGGCCTCCCGCCGAGACCGGAGCGCCGTCGCCGTGGTCGCCGGGGGCGAGGCCCTGCGCAGAAACGCCGCCACCATCGCCAGAGACGACCGTGTCGCCTGTCCGTACAAGAGCCGTCGGGAGCTCCATTTCTTCAAACACTCCGCGGAGCCAACTTTGGCAATCGTTGTTTGGTATTGTAAATGTTGATATTTTTTAATATAAATTTGGTCAAATGTTGTAAAGTTTGGCTTTGACACAAATCCAACACGCGGAGTAAAAAAGACAGGAGGGAGTAGAAATGAGACGTTGATGATGACGCAGGCTCTTCCATTCCATGTGTCAACTTGTCTAGATGGAAGCTCTTACGAGGCATGTACGTACACTAGTTGTTAAGTAGCAGAAAGAAAAGCTGTGTATACACCATCAACGCACTCGCAAGTCGCAAGCCGCAAGTCAACTTGCACACACCGATCGAGCAGCCGCAGGTACGCAGAACGCACGCTCCTCCTCCGGTCCTCCCCACGTCGCCCACCACATACGAACGACGGAGCCAAGCACGACATGCATCTTCCTCCTCCTCGGGGTCAGCCGGCCATGTGCCCATGCCGCCATGCCATCAGCTGGCCACTCCCCTCCCCTCCCCTCTCCTCTCAACGCCCCAACCAATTAAAAAGAACCCGCTAGCTAAGCTAGCTACCACCCTAATGACAATTATAGCGGGGACAATCTGGCTTTAAGATTCACAAGATTCCTCTTTAAATAAAATTAGATCATAATCTGTGCATCATGCATTGCATGGACACGGCAGCGCATCGGCACCCCTGCACGGCTTGTCGCCCTACCAAGGCAAGGCAGCGCGAATATTGGCGGCCCTGTCCCTTCCGCCCATGCAATGCAGTGCACGATCCATCCCATTAATTCCCAGCTTTGCTTGTCCTTGCGGAGATCCCTCCACGAAGCCACCGTTGATTAATCATCCGTTTTACGGACCGACGGATTAGAGGATGTTTGGATCCAAAAGATTTATTATAGTCTGATTAAAAATAGTCTCTTTAAGAGGCTAAAGTTCTAAGCACCTCTGACTAAAGAGGAAAACTAGTCTTGAGACTAATTTTTTTTAGCCAGAGGTACCCTTACTAAAATGTGGACTAGTCCTCTCTCTCCTCATTTAACTCCTCTCTTTTAACACAGGTGAGTTCTGAATTAGAGGGTTTGAAGGATAATAAATGCTCATTAACTTGATTTTAATCGCTTTAGTATTTGGATCTAAACATGTGTGAGGCTAGCAAGTTTTAGAGCATGCTTGAATCCAAGGGACTATTTTTAGTCTGACTAAAACTAGTCTCTTTTAGATGCTAAAGTTCCAATCACCCCTGATTAAAGAGAGGCTAGAACTAGTCTTGAGACTAAAAAAATTTAGTCAGGGGAACCCTACTAAAATGTGGATTAGTCCTCTCTCTCCTCATTTAACTCCTCTCTTTTAACACATGCGAGTTCTGGATTGGAGAGTTTGGAGGATAATAAATGCTCATTAACTCGATTTTAGTCTATTTAGTATTTGTATCCAAGCATGGGTGAGGCTAGCAAGTTTTAGTCCCACTACTTTTAGTCATGGGACTAAAACGTATCCAAGCACCTTTTTAATTCCACTATTTTTAATCATGAGACTAAAATGTATCCAAGCACCCTCTTAGTTTAACGCTGCCAGTGCCATGCATACTGCCTGCATCGCCCAGCGCCTAGACGGCAACCAGCCAAGAGCCCAAGACCGATCGCATGTGATCTACTAGTATCCACCTGTAGCTAGCTGCCTAAACCCCGGCGGATCTTGTTATTATCTTAGCGTTTCGAAGTTACTGCGTGATGCGCGCCGCGCCGTTTCTTTTACGGAGCGAGGCCTGTCGGTATCTTCCACGAGATTTCAGCACCAAAGTCAATCGCCTGCGGAGATCGATCGACCGGAGAGGCAGGCAGACAGGACAGCGATGCACTGCACTACTGCATGCAGCTCCAGGCACCAGGCTGCTGCCACTAGTTTACCTGCGCAAGTCAGGCATCATTGGACCCTTGTTCAGAATTCAAGGGGCTGTCTGGCGTCCTTTGATTTTCTCGCCTCATTAGCTGCGCATTCAGACCATCAGCCTCAGAGTTTGAGTGAAATGGCGACAACCCTATGATCATCTCCATACGCCTTTTCTTTGAATTTTTTTTAACAGATTGTCTGGGCATGCACGTATAGCTAGTATTATAGGATGTCTTTTTAAGTGAAAGTTCTTTTAACTGCTTGTCTGGGCATATATAGTCTGTTCGCCTGTTCCAAATTCAGGAACAGGACAGCCACCTTCCGGCCGGTGTTGTATGAAAGTGAGCATGCGATTCTTTCCGGTAAACAAACTAAACTAGAACAGGAAGCTTACCACATGTGGTCCAACAAGGCTTGCTCCAAAAGAAGCAAAGAGTTTTAAGGTTATTCATATCATATCATACGCATCCATGGCGCTTCCCTACCTATATTTGTATTCAGAGAAACCGAGCTGCCGCTGCTGCCGGTTCAACGAATCCATAACAGGAACAGAGTGCAGGAGGGGACAGGCAGGGGTCCATTAGGAGGAACATGGCAGTTAATTTGCATAATCCCCCTGCCTCTTGAACCACTGAAACACGGGGCCCCGCACCATGCGCCCACGAATAATCCTGTCATATTCCCTCACTAATCGGGTTTGCAGTGTGGCTACATGTCTGTGCTTTGGAGTGTGGATCATGTGGAGTTTCCCCTTTTCCAGCCCCCACACGTATTAACAAAATGCTAAACTTGTTTCCTTTCTACTACGAAAGGCGGTCAAAAAAAGAAGTGAGAGATCCAAAGTTTGATATGCGCCACGAAATTGGATGACACCTAGTAGTAGTAGAACTGATTAACGACTTTGCAAAAGGGAAAGGGGTCGATAGTAGTGCTCCAAAAGAGAGATGTCTCCGGTGTTCATGCGTGTCGCGCTACCTATAGCTGCCAGTTCAGTCTCTACTTACGAGTAGATCATATGAATCTCTCGTGTCTTTGGCAAGAAGCAACTTCGCTGGAGAGAAAATTATGTATATCGTCTTGGGTCGTTGGCGTTGCTTTGGTTGGTGTGGCACCGGTTGGCGTTTGGGCAGACAAACTGCAGTCATGGAGTGTAGGGCTTTGGCCGTAGGGTAGGGCGTCGAGCTGGACTGCCTCTGCAAAGGTTGGCGAACTGATCACTGATCACATGATGATAAAATATCACCAATCCAGTACGTAGTTCCCTCGGGCTAATACTCGTAGCTCTTATCCCTTCACCTCACACTGTTTTTTTTCTTCCAGTGGAGACAAGACAAGAGTTGTCTCAGCTCTGCTCCGTATCTTTTCTTCCACAGGAAGAGGTCTCATCATCTTCTAATTAGCGGTGCAAAGTTAGCCACCCTTTGGGATTCATTCACGCAAGTTGGGGCATGCAGCAGATCTCGCAACTTGACGGGTGCAGTATATGAGATAGATCGATGTAGCTAGTCACTCATGAGACAAGACTCACTGGGCACGGAATATGACTTGGTCGGTCAGCAGAACAAAACGATGAGCTCAACGCGACAGCGACCGCGCACTTGAGACGGGCGCATCCCTTTCGCCGAGGAGCGCGGGATGCGTCCTGTCCCCGGCGCCGGCCGCGGCCTGCCATCGGCGCACAGTCCGTGCGCGCGCGCCCGCATACGTCGCCATGGACGCGCACAGACCACAGAGATGGACATATACTCATGCGTGAGCGCTCGGCATCGATCGCGTGCTGGGCTGGGCGGTCGACAGGCGGAACCGATGCCCTGTCCCGCTGCCGCGGCCTGCCCCGGCAGGCAGCGGTGGCCGCTGCGCGGCGCACAGCGCAGATCCTTTTATTCCTCGCGCGCGCTCGCTCTCGAACGAGAACCGGGGCCGGCGCTGTTGCGGGATTCCGCCGGTGCGTGAGCGTCAAACTGTACGTATGGCTACTACGTTGGCCCGTTGCATGCATGGATGGGACGGACTAGGCGCCCCGACAGACAGCCCGCCCTGTTGATCGGTCGATCGACCGATGTGATCTGTTTGGCCAGGAGCCCGGCCGGGGCGGGGATACGATGCTTGCTGGATGGGCATATATCTCCTCGTCGATCGCGTGGCTGTGGCAGCGCCTTACGTTATCTTGTTTGTAGCGTGAGTGTGTGATCACGTTTTGTTCAGACTTTGGCCTTTTGTTGGGATCCAATGTCTCTCTCTACTGTAGTACTGTTGAACTTCATGGATGCGTGGCCTGCCGTGCCGACAATTAGACGGTGAAGAAGGCGATCAGGGAGAGAGAAAGTTAATTACGGCATATTGCCTTGTCCCGAATTGCGACTTTGAGCCTAGACAAAAAGGGGAATTACGACTAATTTGTGCCTCTAAAGGAAAGGGAATTACGACTACTTTCTTCTCAACAGCCGGCTGCCCGGTTCAAGCATCCTTTTTTCGTTGAATTGAGCGGTCAAATTGACCAACATGGAAGAAATTTTCAGTACTGTTTTGCAAGATCTTTTTGACTTTTAGATCCATCGATAGGGTGTATCGGCTAGACTAGTAGATGAAAGGAGAAACATGACATGGTTTACTCAGGTTTAGTCCCCAGGTGTGAGGTAAACCCTGCTTTCTGCTCGTGTTGTATTGATTGATGTGTAGGGGTGTAATGATGATGATCGAGGGATTGAGAGTAATCCCTAAGTTCTCCTCCCTATCAAGTAGCCCTACCCGGCTTATAGGGGTTTAGGCTTTACATGATCCTAGTCAGTTAGGATTGCGAAGGAGTCATCCTGGACGCCGGCTTCCTTGTTGTGTACTCCAAGTCCATCAGGTCCTTCTTTGTATTGGGCCCACATGCTGGGACACCACCTAGGGCATAAACTGACCCAGTGTGCCATGGGCCGCCCTACTCAGGGTCGGCTTCTGGTATGATAAGGCTATGGTCAGGGCTGGAGTTTATATAGCGAACAGATGAAAATGGGCCGCGGTGGCGTGGTTAATGGTGGGCGGCAGATGGACAAACAAGTGGCACCGGAGTATGTTCCTCAGCAATCGCATATCATTAATGTATGTACGGCGAAGGACTAACAAGGTACTGCAAATTAGTAGTCATGATACATTACAAATCACTATCTTGCATTAATGTGGAATTTATCTTCATTATATGTTTTTCTTGTTTGTCAATTCTTTCGGCTGCCAACGTATAATGTGTGTCATTTGGGTTGGAATGCCACACAATACACATATGTGGCTATACGTGGGTATGCCCTTGTCCAACAATGAATTGTGTCTCTACATCCAAGCCTTACTTAATAACTACGGAAATACCATTTCCGTGGTCATACGCTATGTTCTACTCTCTTTATTCCAAAATAATTGAAGTTCTATGTGTGTGATCAAGTTTATAGAAAAAAATATATAAATATCTACAATAGCAAATTATTGTCATTAGATTATTTGTAAAACAGTAGTTTTGCACTATATGTATTTGATATTGTAGATCTTAGCAGTTTTTTTATAGGCACGGTCAAATTTTAAAAGTTCAACTTAAATTCAGTTTAGAACCTCAAGTAATTTATAACAGATCGCACACGTCCAGGTCCAGCTGCCCCTTTCCATAACCCTATCCGCCACCAAGTCTCTCCCACATAGTAATTTTTTTTACTGGTCATTTTATGTTTTGTTGTCTTTCCGTTGCACCGTCTATTGTTTTGTTTTGTTTTTTGATAATATTGAGTTCTAAGATGCCTTTTGAGCGTCTTTCGTCTTACGTTTGTAAGGCTTTGTCCCGCGTCTCGATCCAACATTGACCTCGGCAAATAACGAGGCTTGCACCGGAAAAAGGCGTCCCTTTCTCGCCGGACGGCTTGATTGAACTGCCATCCGCGGCAACCCACAGCAGTGAGAGGCCGGCCGGGCTGCGGTTGCCGCTTGGTGAGAGTTCGTTAGTGTGGCCATACATATATACTTTCGCTTTAAGTAAAGAGCAAGGAGAAGGACCATTGCCTCGAACCAAGCCGTCTTGATTTCCCCCTGCAGCAAAAAGATGTATTCAGTCTGAAGCCAAGATGGCTAATCACTTTGATTTGACTAAGCAAAGTCATTTCGTTTCAGTTGCGACGGTTGTGGAGTAAAAATGACTCCTGTGAGAACTTTGTCGTGAACAGTGACTTTGTACACCATGCATGTCGCATGGATGGGTGTGGCTACTGCGATCTAACGAAGTCTCAGGCAAGTGATATAACATGGGCAACTGCTCGACACCCTTCGGGGGTGCGGGTATCTCATTATATAAAAGTACCAAAGGGTACAAGTACAAGACATATACACACGTCTACATATAAACAAGCCTACGTATACATATACAGTCTAACACCCTCCCTCAATCTTAACTGTGGCCTGAAGTACAAACTAAGTTAAGATTGCGCCTGCAGCCTACAAACTGTGGTTGTGGAAGAGGCTTTGTGAAGATGTCAGCAAGTTGATCCTTGGATGATATGAACTTGATGCTAAGCAGCTTCTGTGCAACACGCTCTCGAACGAAGTGATAATCAACCTCAATGTGTTTTGTCTGAGTATGAAACACTGGATTAGATGACAAGTATGTAGCACCAATATTATCACACCAAAGCACTGGAGAACACGCCGAAGGGATTTGCAATTCTCTCAGCAAGGACTGAACCCAAATGATCTCAGCCGTCGCATCAGCAACTGCTTTGTACTCGGCTTCCGTGCTGCTGCGAGACATCGTAGCCTGTTTGCGAGCATTCCAGGCAATCAAGTTAGGGCCAAGAAACACTGCATACCCCCCCCCCTCGTGGATCGCCGGTCATCAGGACTACCAGCCCAGTCGGCATCTGAAAAGGCTGAGATCTCATAAGACGGCGCACGCTGGAGGAGCAAACCATGAGATGCAGTGAGACATATATAACGCAGAATACGCTTCACAGCTGACCAATGGGTTGTTGTAGGTGCATGAAGAAACTGACAGACACGATTGACAGCATAAGAGACATCTGGTCTGGTGATAGTAAGATACTGCAGGCCTCCAACAAGACCGCGGTACTCAGTGGTATCATCAGAGGAGAGAGGGTCTCCATCAAAAGCAGACAACCGACCAGTGGCAGACATAGGAGTAGTGACAGGTTTACACTTCAGCATACCAGCACGACGCAACAAATCCAGAGCGTACTTCTTCTGAGTAAGAGTCACTCTAGCAGAAGACCGTGAAACCTCCAGACCAAGAAAGAAGTGCAGAGCACCGAGATCCTTGACAGCAAAATCACCACTCAATGCAGCCACAAGACGATCTGCCGCAACATCTGAGGAACTGATGAGAATAATATCATCAACATAGACCAGTAAATACATCGTAACCTCAGGGCATTGAAGAAAAAACAGTGATGTGTCAGCAGTAGAGGGAATGAACCCAAGTGCTCGCAAAACCGAGCCAAGACGTGCATGCCAGGCACGGGGAGCCTGCTTAAGTCCATAGAGCGCCTTAAAAAGACGACAGAGATGATTAGGACGTGCAGGATCCACAAACCCTGGTGGCTGACGCATATAAACCTCATCCTCCAGAACTCCATGCAAAAAAAGCGTTCTGCACATCAAGCTGACGGAGAAACCATCCTCGAGTAACAGCAAGGGACAGTAGCAGACGAATGGTAGTGGGCTTGATAACTGGACTGAACGTGTCTTCATAGTCAAGACCATACCTCTGTTTGAAGCCCTTAGCCACGAGCCTTGCCTTGTAACGCTCGATGGAGCCATCAGCATGCCGTTTAACTTTAAACACCCACTTAGAGTCAATGATATTGACCCCAGATACTGGAGGAACAAGCTGCCAGGTGTCATTTTTCTGCAACGCTTGAAACTCTTGTTCCATCGCGGCACGCCGGTGGGGAATGCCTAGTGCGGCCTGAAAATGGCGAGGCTCAGCAGTGGGATCCTCAGCAGCATGAGCCATGCACGCGGCAAGCCACGCGACAGTCCCATCGGTTTGGATCTTAGGCTGAAAAACACCTGTCTGACTGCGCGTGCGATGTCGAGGAGCAGCAGGTTGTGGTGGCGGCGCAGGGCTGGATGCAGGCGACGAAAGAGGCGACGCCGAGTCGCCAAGGCTCTCGCCAGAGCCACTTGGCGTCGGAGAGGCGGGCGGTGTGGGGTGGCCCAAGTCGCCCAGGCCCACTGGGCGCCGAAGGAGCGGGCGAGCCTGGGGTGGCCGGCCCATCGGGAGCCGAAGCCGGCCCGTGCGAGCCTGGCGTGGCCGGCCCAGGAGCAACTTCCTGCGAGGCCGGCTCGGGCGCCGGCTCGGGCGACTCCCACGGGGCGGGCGATGACGACGCTCGCGGGGCGGCGTCGGGTGATGCCCGCGAGGCAGCTGCGGGCGCAGCTCCCGCGGGTTGCTGGGTACCGCCCGGTATGCATGTCCCATGCACGCGATCGTCCTGTGGACGCGAAGCGTGCGCCGGTGCCTGTTCCTCAAGAAGCTCAAGACGAGCGCCACGGCCAACACCTGCAGCATGGTTAGGGAGCAACACAGGAGCATATGCAACATCCACAAATTGATCAGGCACAGGTGTGGTAGAAGAAACGTCTGGCATAAGAGTGATAGAGGTATTCGGAAGTGCACGAAAGGGAAACACATTCTCATCAAATACAACGTCACGAGAAATGTAAACGCGATTGGTGGGAACATGTAGGCATTTGTACCCTTTGTGAAGGGAACTATACCCAAGAAAAACACACTTTTTCGACCGAAACTCTAGCTTATGTTTATTATATGGACGCAAATGAGGCCAACATGCACACCCGAAGACTTTGAGAAAGGTGTAATCTGGGATTTCATTGAGCAAGAGTTCAAGTGGAGTTTTCATATTCAGTAGTCGTGAGGGTAGCCTATTGATCAAAAAACAGGCAGTGGAGAAAGCATCACTCCAGAACCTAAAAGGTACGGAGGCATGAGCTAATAAGGTGATGCCAGTTTCTACAAGATGACGATGCTTACGTTCGGCAGTCCCGTTCTGCTGATGTGTATGGGGCAAGACACACGGTGTGTAATCCCAAGTTTGTTAAAGAACGAGTTGAGGTTGTGATATTCACCCCCCCCCTAGTCGCTTTGGACATGAATAATTTTCTGGCGAAGGAGACGCTCAACATGTGCTTGAAACTGTATAAACACATCAAACACATCAGATTTTTTCTTAATAAGATAGAGCTAGGTAAACCGACTGTAAGCATCAATGAAACTGACATAATAATTGTGGCCACTAACAGACGTTTGGGCATGACCCCATACATCGGAAAAAATAAGCTCAAGAGGATGTTTCACAACACGACTAGACTCTGAAAACGGGAGTTGGTGACTCTTGCCCTGCTGACAGGCATCACAAATAGTTTCAGCAGTTTTATTCGACACAACTGGTAGCTCATGACGATGCAACACATGACGGACTATGGGAGTGGCAGGATGTCCAAGTCGCGCGTGCCAATGTGTAGGTCAGACACGAACACCACTGAACGCCTGAGGAGAAAACTGCATGGGAGGTGCGGTTGGCGCGTCAAGTGCATACAAGCCACGGCGAAGACGACCGCTAAGCAGAACGGCCCTCGTGTCCCGATCCTTGATAAAGAAATGAAATGGGTGAAATTCAGCAAGGACATTATTGTCACGAGTAAGTTGTGGAACAGACAACAAACTACGTGAAGCAGTGGGAATACGAAGAATGTTAGACAGATGCAGTTTTCGTGAATTGTGTGCAAGAAGGGATGCCTGACCAACATGGGAGATGCGCATACCTGCTCCGTTGGCGGTGTGCACCTGATCATGACCGCGATATGGCTCCTGGACTGAAAGCTTGCTCATGTCGTTGGTGAGGTGGTTGGTAGCTCCCGTGTCCATGTACCACGTAGGATCAATCGAGTAGGATGGAGTACGCCCGTGCTCATGACCCACTACCGTCGCGGCCGCCTGGTTTTCATTCCCCTTGCCATTGTTGCCTAGGCCAAGGAAATCTTGCTTGTAGCGGCGATGACAGCGAGAAGCTACGTGGCGCTCAATCCCACATAGTTGGCATGCCTGCTGAGCACCACAACTGGGGCAGCAAGCCACCGACCGTGATCCGCCTGTGATGGACGGCGCGGTGCCCCGTGAGGGCTGAGATGGAACCGTCGGCTTGGCAGGGAGCGACGACTTCTGCGATTTGCCACGGGTCGCGGCGTTAGCAGAGGCAAAACTCGGAGTAGATCGACGCGCTTTGATGCGCTGTTCGCGACCAAGGAGCCGCGCATACAGTTCCCGCGGCGGGAGAGGCGCCTCGCGACCATGGATGTTCTCAATAAAATTGTCATAGTCATCATCGAGGCCATTGAGCGCATGAGTGGTGAAGTCCTCGTCTCCAAGGGGCTGGCCAATGGAGGCCAGCATATCGGCAAGACCTGACATCTTGTTGAAGTACTCCGTGATAGTGAGGCCACCAAGCTTGGTCTCCCCCAACTCAGTGCGGATAGAGTGAGCACGTGCCTGAGACTGAGAGGCAAAACTACTGTGAAGTGCAGATCAGGCCTCCCGAGATGTCGCAGCGAAGATGACAAGTGACGACACGCTCGGAGTGAGCGATGACTGAATGGCCGAAAGTATCGCCTGGTCTTGAGCCACCCATACATGATGAGCCGGGTGATACGGCGGCGGGCACGGGATGAAGCCATCAACATAGCCCTCCAAGTAGCGACTCCGTAGGAGGGGTAGCACCTGCGCCCGCCAGGACAGGTAGTTGTCCGGTGTAAGCTTCACCGGAAGGAGATGCAAGAAGTAGAACGGCGATGGCGCCGGAGCATAACCCGCATGGAGACCCATATTCTGCACATCAGCATGGGGAGCAAGGGCCAAGGACGCCTCGTAGCTAGGACCGGCAGGAGCATCGGCTGGACCAGGCGGGGTCCCCGAGGGCACGGCGGGCGCGGCACCGTAGACCGCTCCATAGGGCGACGACACCATCTGTGATGACAGGGGCGTCGGCCAGGCGGAAGGCATCAGTGGCGCGGCGCCGTATGTTGGTGCAGGGGCGCCGTACCACGGAGCGTAGGGCTGAGGCACACCATAGTAGGGCGGAGGGGCTCCGTAGGGTTGGGGGGAGCCACCCCGTAGACGGGCGGCGCAGGGCCGCGAGGAGGCGGCGTCGCGAAGGCGAGGGTCGAGGGAGTGGCGCCACCAGCAGCGACCGGCGGCTGCGGATGGCCCGGCCTGCCCTGCTCCTGCCCGCCCTGCCCGCCCCGCAGATGGCCTTCGGCGGGCAGCGTCGGCTGCCGCCAGGCCGTGGCG
>NC_041389.1:570525430-570530685 GCF_002162155.2 Triticum dicoccoides | reverse complement strand
GAAGGGCGACGAAGGGGCGACCGGCGCGCCAGCAGCGGAAGAAGCCGATGCGGCGGCGGTGTTGGCGGAGGCCATCGGGCGAGGCGGCGGCGACGATCGGCGGCGCGAGGGGTGCAGCGGAAGACAGGAAACCCTAGTCTGATACCATGTTGAACCAGGATATTTGGGGCAACTGCTCGACATCCTTCGGGGGTGCGGCTATCTCATTATATATAAGTACCAAAGGGTACAAGTACAAGACATATACACACGTCTACGTATAAACAAGCCTACATATACATATACAGTCTAACAGCTAGGTCATTCGTTGGATTCATATTTATACATAATTTGCAGTGATATTATGTTTTGTTACATGCATTAACATTTTGTTAGTTAAATCTAAAATTTAGCATCTCAAGCTGCGCACTTGCTCCCTCTGTAAACAAATAGGCACAGTAACTAAACGTAAGTCGCCTAGAAATAGAATTTGGGTCAGTCGATTTTCGTAGAAAGGAGGCACCCTCGACTCGCCGGAGAAGCTAACCCCTAATCTATCTTATGTGTTTTGGAGGGTGGGGGTGCAGTTCGCCGAAAAATGGATCATGCCTGGGGTTAGAGGGATGGCGGCGAGCAACGGTTGAGGGGAGGGCGAGGCGACAAGACAGGCATGGTAACGCCGCCAACCGCGGGCGGAGGCAGGAGGCGATTAGGTTGGCAGTAGATCAGGCGGTTCGAGGTTGAAGAAGATGAACAGTAACTATTTTGGGAACCAAATTTGATTTTCAGGCGATTATTTAGAGTACTGTATACTACAATATATGTTGGAGTGAAAATTGGGCGAATTTCAAGCAAAAATATGATCAGGCAGGCAGTAATTAAAGCTAGTGAGCACGACGAACCTTCGGTGTTTAGGATACCAAGCGTGAGTGTGTCATGCAACGTGGCAAGGCCACGTGGCCAACCATCCGAAAACCTGGCCTCTCCATGCTGCTCAGCTTGAGCTCACTCTCATTCGCCTATAAAACCACACCTGCAACCACCTTCTCCGAACGCGCAAACCTCCATTAGAAAAACCAAAACCTCAGAGAGAGATCTCATCTATCCAGCCAGCCAGCCAGCCAACACGAGCAGCCGCGCGCGCTATATAATGGCCGCTACCACCACCACAGCGTCTTCGTCCCCGCCCAAACCTCCCAACGCCGCCATGCTGCAGCCCGCGCCGCACCTCCCCGACATGGCCGACGCCGCGGCGGCGCCCAACTCCAGCTCCAGCGTCAGCTCCGCGAGCAGCAGCAGCACGGCTGGCCGCTCGTCCGCCTTCTCCGTCGACTCGGCCGCCGCCACGCCCACCTCGTCCCCGCCGCGCCCGCACCGCGCGGGCGACGTCGCGTGGGCGCCCATCCGTGCCGCCCTGGCGCCGGTCGGCCCGCGGGACTTCACCCTCGTCCGCCGCGTCGGCGCGGGCGACATCGGCACCGTCTACCTCTGCCGCCTCGAGGCCGAGGGCGACCAGTCCTGCGCCTACGCCATGAAGGTGGTGGACCGCCGCGCGCTCGGCAAGAAGGGCAAGCTCGGCCGCGCTGCCGCCGAGAAGCGGGTCCTGCGCCGGCTCGACCACCCGTTCCTGCCCACCATGTTCGCGGACTTCGATGCCGGGACGGACTACTCCTGCATCGTCATGGAGTTCTGCCCCGGCGGGGACCTCCACTCCCTCCGCCACCGCATGCCTGGCCGCCGCTTCCCGCTCGCCTCCGCCCGGTTCTACGCCGCCGAGGTGCTCCTCGCGCTGGAGTACCTGCACATGATGGGCATCGTGTACCGCGACCTCAAGCCGGAGAACGTGCTCATCCGCGGCGACGGCCACATCATGCTCACCGACTTCGACCTGTCGCTCGAGTCCACGGCGTCGCCGGCGCTCGAGGAGGCATGCAACTTGACAGGCGAGGACGACGACGGCGCGAGGCCGATCCCGGCCTGCTTCCCCGAGGTGCACCTCCTCCGGCTGATGAAGTGGAGGCGGCGCGCGGCGCCGCGGCCGCGGCCGCGGTTCGTGGCGGAGCCGGTGGACGCGCGGTCGAGCTCGTTCGTGGGGACGCACGAGTACGTGGCGCCGGAGGTGGCGAGCGGCGGCGGGCACGGCGCGTCGGTGGACTGGTGGGCGTACGGCGTGTTCCTGTACGAGCTGCTGTACGGACGGACCCCGTTCGTGGGCGCCACCAACGAGGCCACGCTCCGGAACATCGTGCGCGCCCCGCTGGAGTGCCCGCCGCTCGGCGCCGGGACGCCGCACGCGGAGGCGGCCGCGGCGCGGGACCTGATCGCGCGGCTCCTGGACAAGGACCCGCGGGCGCGGTTGGGGTCATGGCGCGGCGCCGCGGACGTGAAGGCGCACCCGTTCTTCAAGGGCCTCAACTTCGCGCTGCTTCGGTCGTCGTCCCCGCCCGTCGTGCCGCCGCCGGCCGCGCTGCACCAGCAGCGCGGCAAGGCGTCGCCGGACGTGCACCAGCTGTTCGAGCAGTTCTGAGTCGTCGCTCGCCGGAGCAGTAATTAATCCTTGGGCCGGCGCTCAAGCATTTTTCTGTTGCGCGTGCATCATCGAGGCGCGAATTAACCAGCTAGCCAGCTAGTAGAATCCTGTTGACTAATTACCCCACCGCTGTACAAGTACACCACGTATTTCTGTTGATTATTAGTAGTATATTGGTTACTTTAATTACGGATCCATGTATACATGTCGGCATGGCCGGTCGATCAGACCACCTGATGACTGATCTGATCCAGCTCTTAACTTGCTTAGCTAGCACACGATGTATGATATTGCATCGAGGGTCGCGTGATTAGCTGGTGCTGAACGCGTCTTATCGATCGGGCGGTAAACAAGTGGGGCTTCTGATCGAGGAGTTCTAAATCTAAAATGAAATTTGAATTATTTCTTAAGGGTCCAGAGGTACTACGTGCGTCTTCGTAGGTACTACACACTGGCACTGATGATGGTTAGCGATCTCAGTTGAGCTGTCACTAGGATGGAGGCGGCGGCCTGTCTTCGGTTTGCCCATGGCCATCATCTCAGGACGTTTTGTATAGTTGCTTCCGTTGGTAAGTTGCAAACGTAGCCAGGTGGGAAGACACCCAACCACCCAACACAAGCTCACCCACAACTAGAGGTGGACAAAAGGCTGGTATAGGGTTACACGTTAGTCCACTGCAAAAAATGGTTAGTTGATTATATATTTTTTTTTACACTTTCCGGTCTACAACGAACGGTCAGATGGTCTTCTTCTATCTTCCACCTAACACTGTTCATGATCTTTCTCAAACCGCCCACGACCATCTGCTTCCGCTGACAGCGCACGGCGGCGCTCCCGCGACCGCCTCACCGCCCTGCCCTCCCCTTGAACCCCCACCCATCGTCGGGCTTGCCGCCCCCTGACCATCCCTCTATACTGGCGAACCATCCAAATTCCCCGGTGAACCTGCACACCCAACCCGAACTGTCAACCTTTGAACTCGCCTCGTCGGCCGTCGCCAGCTACGGTTCGTTCCTGATCGAGGCCTTGCCCGCGTCCTTGGCCATGGTGCCGTTGTTGGCGGCCTCCGTGCTTCGCGCGGCTACTGCTTCCTTCCCAAACTAATTGACTAACCCAAATGGCCAAATATCAAATTAAGGCGACTGAAGGTCCAGCTAAACTATTTTTTGTTAGACCCTTGGATGAACCTATGGTCGATAAGTTTACCGCATGACCCTACTGTCACAATTTAACTTGAAAGAAGTTAGTACTAAGTTGTTGCAATGCCCGACTTAATTCACCACTTCAAAATTGGAGCGGAATATATTTCCCCTTGAAAAAACATAAATCATTATTAATTTGAAATAACAATTACATCATCTATAAGGAGAGGTACAATTTCTCAAAGGCTCCTCAAACCATTCATTTACCGAACAATATCCAGCCAACCTAGCAACCTCGTGAGCAACCTTATTGGCTTACAATGCTTGAAACTAGTGAGAGGAAAATCACAAACAATATAATAACTATCTTCAACAACAATCGCCGTCACTGCTGGCGATTGAGCATATATGATGACTTCGCTAGAGTTGTTCTTACGTTTTTTCAGCATTTTTTTTCTATCAAGTAAAAAGATCAAACTAAATTTGACTTACACCAAGAAATGAAAAAGAGAAATTCTGCTGTGAATAATAACATCACTACCTGCGAAAAAAAAAGAATAATAACATCACTAGTGAACATTTCTTTGACTACAATTTCTAACATAATTCATCCCTTCCATTTCCCTAACATGTCCAGAACATGCGAACTGAGCCCAACTCACATGGTTAGGTTCTTTGTAGTTGAACTACTCCACCAGGGTTTAAGTCCTAAGTTTGGCATTGATGCTCAATTTTTTTCTGAATTTAATTTTCTTTCCGGTGATGTTCATTCAGAGAAAGGAGACGTTCCCGTCGACTAGGCGTCTGTGGCGACTTCGTTAATCTCAAAATGATGTCCGGGCAAAAACATGCACAAACATATGCATGTGTTCATTTTTATTCTCTTCCATGCAAATAAATAAAAAAAGAAGACAGTTCTATTCACCAGGAAAGGGACATGCGATGTGTGGTATCTTTCCATGTCCAGAACATCCATCCCTCGACGCACATGGCACTCCATAGATCCTTCCTCGCTGTAACGTGTTGGCATTGGGACTTGTATATACGTACATGGCTAGCACCACTCATGTTAGCTGTATTGTAGTACGACATGCGACTACACATGTTACACCGTACCGGTCATGCATGGTCGACGAACGGACGGACGCCCTGTAGATCTATCATCATTCGACCCGACGACGTTGACGCCATCGCCATGCAAAAGGCCATCGACGCCGGGAGCCCCACGGGCACGGGCAAGGGAATAACATGGGGGACGGCCCACGTGCTCGGCGCCAGCGCCAGTAGAGACGAGCGGAGATGAGTGGACGGCCGGAGGAGAGGACCGGCGCGCGGTCGACAGGAAAGGTCGTGTGTCGTCTCGTCCCGGCCCATGCACGCACGCAGATGCCGCCGATGCATGGCCCTGTGGCGTGCATCCGCGTCGTGCACATGTATATGTAGTGGTCACCCCTCCCCTATGGCTATGGCTCGCAGGTGACAGCCAGCTGAGCTTTTGTACGTACGCGGGCGGGAGAGCAGCCGGCCACGGCCACTCATGGCGCGGCGCACCGGCCGGCAGCTTTTCGCCGCTGGTGGTCGCGGCCACGTTGCCGTGCCCCCT
>NC_041389.1:570513014-570525246 GCF_002162155.2 Triticum dicoccoides | reverse complement strand
CCCCCGCTTGCATGCGCCGTGTCCCTGTCTCTGCCGCTCCCGTCTTATCGGCCCGACGTACGGCCGCTTCTTCGATATGCTATGCTCCGTGTCGTGTCGTGACAGACGCGCGTACGCTGTGGCGCCGCGCCGCCTGGTCCTCCCCGCTCACGGGGTGTGTGGGTGGGTCTGTACGTATACCATCTGTCATGTTGCCATGTTGGTGTGCAGCTTAATTAAGCATCAATGTGGATGTGGTAGTACAGACGATCTCTTCCGGCTGTGAAAATGTCCGTAAAATCGATCGGACCACAGAGCATTTTGCACTTGTAGAGGTGCATGGATGGAGTAATAATAACAAAAAGGATCGGAGGGGATAAAAAGAGAAAAGCGTCAGTGCGTGCATGGAGTTCAGTCTGACGGCCGATGGAGCTTCAGTCTTATCCGCGTAACGTAAATGATGGCGAACAGTGACAATCGTGCGTCCATCACGCGCTCGTTCGATCGCCCATTCATGGTTAAATTATGCTATACTAGCGGATCAGCATTCAAGATCTCGATGATTAGCGCAGGCAGGCTCGCATGCGGCTTTACCCCACGGACACACACAACAAAAAAAGCTGCAGAGTTCATCATTAGCCGGCGTGGCCGCTGGCTGAATTCGCCAAACCCGAGGACCGATCTGATCTACATCTAACCGTCCCCTCTCATCATCTCCTTCCTTTACAGGCAATAGATTGCGATGTTACGCGAAACATTGTTCGTTTGTTCGCCATGGCAGCTGAGCTGGGCAGGCACACGCACCACGAATCCGTCGCCGCTCAACGGCTCCGTGTAGGATAGCTGAAGAGGAGAGGAAGCTGGGCAATTCTGTTGATTCTGGTCGCTAGCTTAGCTAGTACTGTAGTTGTAGGTGGCTGCGATCCATGGAGGTTGGCATGCGGGTTGGGGTAGCTGGAGCTACATACAACGGCGTGTACGCTGCAGAGGCTATACGGATACGGATTTGATTGGTACTAGCTTGTGCCCTTCCCAAAGTGTTTTCGATTTTCTAGCCGTGAGGATTGATGAACGTTCTAGTAGAATCGTCTCCAGCGTTTTGCGCTCTCCTTGGCTCAGTGGCTCATGCATGCCCTCGTCTTTCCACCGTTGTTTTCAGTCCAGTGGATCTTGTGTGTAGAAGATGCCTACAAAAACGTCTTATATTTTGAGACGGAGGTAGCATAGAAGAATGACAGAGACGGTTCTAAAAGTAAATTCTTCCTCCCTTCAGATTTGTTAGGCTCACTAGTATATAGTCAATTCACAAGAGCTCCGGATGAGATCGAGAAGCAGTATACTCACTATTCCGTTTCTAAATATAAGTCTTTTTAAAGATTTCACTACGGACTACATACGGAGCAAAATGAGTGAATCTACACTCTAAAGTATGTCTATATACATCCGTATATAGTCTGTAGTGAAATCTCTAAAAAGATTTATATTTTGGAACGAAGGGAGTACATGATATTATGTATATGCGTTTCATGCAAGAAGTTAGTCGCTGGAATTTGTTTTCTTCTCAGTGCCTTTTATTTGGAATCTGACAAGTATCGAACATTCGGTACGGGCACGTGACAACTCCGAGCATTTTTTACGGCAAGTTTAATGATGTGAGGATGTCAAATTTGGCTGTCAAGCATGATAACTTTCGTGCTTCAGTTTATGTTTTGGAAGAAAATTGCCGTGCTTGTCCCTAACTTGCCATCGTCTCGTCGACTAAAGTTGTAATAAAAAATATTCGGATTGCCATGCTTAAAATCCGAATGTTCAGTATTTATCATTTCTGTTTTGTTTTAGGAATAGTCTGCATACGGTTTGGCCGTTGCATGTACGCTACAACCGTTGGGATTGCAGTGCCAAATGGACGCACACCCCGAGGAGAGTCCTGTGATGTTGGTCCCGTCGATCCCGTGCACTTAGCGAACCATAGGGTTTGTGTGTCTTCGGTTTGGATTCTTCTGATCTACGTTATTTTTCATCGGCGGCGGTTGCTGTTCTGGGGTGCTGGTCCTATGGGGCCTTAGCACGACGACTTCCCGACTGTCTACTACAACAAGTTGTGCCCGGCTCCGGCGATGGAGGGGCGATGACGGCGGCGCGCCTTCGGCTCGCTTCGATGCTTGTAGTCGTCGCTAGGTGGTATATAAATCTGGATGTAATTTTTATTTCTGGTATTCGTTGTACTGCCATGATTGAAGGTGAATAGATTGGAAGTTTTTTTGAAAAAAAAATAATTTCAGAATTTTCTGCATTGTCTGAATATGTTTTTTGGATTGATCCAACGATTTCACCAACTAATATTAATAATCATTTCCTGTGCGCTCTCCAAGTTGGACTCCCCTTCACCTTTCTTGTTTATAGCACGTTGCGACAAGTTTTTTTATGAGACACTCGCTGCGACAAGTTGTTGATAAAACGCACAAGGAGCCAGTGAAGAAACATGGGCTGGGCCGGCCCATTTACCTCATTCGTTATCTAGAATCTGGTTTCGAGAATCTTCTGGAAGATTTTGGTCAGCTTTTAGATTTTTCCTTTACAATAATTTACTTTTATATTTTAAAAATTCAAGAAAGTCTGACATTAAAAAATGTTTGTAAATTTAGAAAAAACGTCTGTGTTTCTAGAAGGAAATATTCATTTAATTAAATAAATATGAAATTTAGAAAATGTTCACTTTTTAAAAATAAATAAACTTCATTCTTTTAGAAAATCGAAATAAAAGTAAAAAAAGGGGGAAAATAGAAGAAGAACAACGCTAGTGCTCAACATAGTGTGTTGCTACATGGGCCAGCCCAACTGAGCGCACACCTGTGCGATTGGTCATCAGTTTGACATAATAATCTAACGCTTTGTAACTATCACGATTCCGTTGCCCTTGAATCCAAAACTCTAGCTCTAGACTAGCGCCTCTCTTCATGCCGTTCTCTCTCTCGCCATGGCTTCTTCTTGGCCAATGGCCATGCATCAATTGGATGTTAAAAACACCTTTATCTCGATGAGACTATTTACTGCTAGCATCCCCTCGGTTTTGAGGACCCTGTTCTTCCTTCCTTTGTGTGTCTCCTACGTAAATCACTCTATGGTTTGAAACAGGGCCCTCACGCGTGGTTTTAATGCTTTCACACTTTCATCACAACCATTGGCTTTGTTCCATCATGTTGTAACACTTCTCTGTTATCTAAAAATCCTCAAGTCACACCATGTACCTTCTGCATTCTACGCAGTTGACATAATTCTCACTGCCCGGTTCTCTTCCTTCCTCCAGTTTGTCACCTCCACTGTTTGTCAGGAGTTCTCCATGATTGATCTAGGCACTCTCCTGCACTTTCTCAATATTGTCGTCACTAGGAGCACTTCAAGCATCTTCCTCTCTTAGTGTCAATACGCCCTCGAGCTTCTTCAGCGTCTCGGCTTGAGTGACCACCAGCCAATTCATATGCCCGTTGACTCCGGCTCAGCTTCCTTCCACGGACTTGATGAGGAAGAGGTTATCAACAACGAGCTTGGTGTGGCTGGTCAGCGCAATTTTTGTGTCGGCGTGCAGTTGACAAGCAGTACCAGGGAGAAGGCTCCTGGAGGTTGCTCGAGCAGAGGCCGATCGAGGAGATGGTGAGGGAGGTCTAGATCCAGGAGGATCTGGCCGCGAGCTCGGCTAGTGGATTTGCGGATGCGTGGTGTGTGTGGTTTGGGAGGTTGATCCATGCGGAAGTGTTGTCTTCAGTCGTGACCGGAGCCGGCAATAATGACACTTTCTAGCAATGTTTCCTTCTTGTTGGCATCATGAAGGTGGTACTCAAAACCCTAGATTTGTGTGAGTGGACGATGGCGGTGCTAATGGCATCGTTTCCCCCTTGGGGGCATCGTCTTTGGAGTTGGGCATTCGCAAGCGGGACCGGTGAAAGATGGTGGTGTTGGCGTCGGGGCTTATGTGGCAACGACGATGAAGGTGAGCGATGTTGGGGTCAGACGGTGGTTACGCTAGTAGGGTGTTGTTCGGCGTGTCCATGAGATTTCCTTAGATCGTTTTTTCCGCCAAGTCTAAGCTGTGGCGGTGGATCCTGATGGCGATGATGACGTCCAATAGGTTTTCTATTTGGTAATCTTTGGTGGCACCAACATTTCATAGTTCATGTTCTTAGCTCTTCATCAGAATTGGAGTTGCGATGTCCTCATCGCAGGTGGTTGAGTGCTTGACATGAATCTTTAGGTGACTTTGCATGCCTCTCTATGTCGTGGGTGGGTCGGAGTCGTATGTGGTAAAGTCTTGAGCCGCTTGCTCATGAGGAAAGGATGGCAATGACGCTGGCTCGGGGAGAAGTGATGATGATGACGCCAATGTGCTACCTTGACCAGGCCTTCTTCATTGTGTTGTGTGTGTGGTATCTTGTATGTGCAGCTCAACGGATTGGTTTACCCGGTTTTCAGCTAATTAGCTGGAAAATTCTCTTCTTAATTAATCGGAAAAACTAACGCCCACACGTGTTGGCGTTTGCACATCGCCCACACGCCTCCATCACCACTCATTTTGCCACGTATGAACACATGACATCAGCATAAATTTTTTGGGTTTTCGGCTTAAAAATATTTTATCTCCTAATTAAAAAAGCGAATTAAAAATCTGTTTTCACCATTAAATCCATCTTGACAAGATCTTCAAAACTAGACCCCATGTTGATATGTTTCGACAATTTTTTTTTGCCCAAAAGTTGTCATGACGTTTGCACTGTAGTTGCCATAGTGCTTAAACTAAAGTTTCCATGTGACAATTTTAGTTTGTAGATCATGGCAATTTTAGTTTTTCGATGATGACAATTCTAGTACTTTGACCATGAAAATATTTTTTTATGAAGCATGGCAATTTAAGTGCATGTATCATGTCAATTTTAATTTATGGTGCATGGCAAGTCTAGTTTCTTAATTCCTCATTTTATAATATGTCAAAATTTACTTTTAAATGTAGAAGAAAATAGGTGAAACATATCATGACAACTTCAGTATAAACATCATGGCAATTCATGTGCAACAGACACAACAACTTTTAACAAAAAAAAAGTTCGTCGAAATATATTGATATGAGATCTAGTTTTGAAGATCTCGTCGTGAGGGATTTAATGGTGAAAACGGATCTTTAATCGAATTTTTCATTTAAGAGACAAAACATTTTAAAAACAAAAAATCCAAAAAGATTTCCACATGCATGCGATGACATGGCGTAGTCTGTGTGTTATAGGACATGTGGGCGGGTTTGGCTCCCACCACACGTGTGGGCGTTAGCGTTGTCCTAATTAATAGACTAGTAAATGTGTATGTGCAATGCACGTTAATATCAGGCATGAAATTAATTTCATGTTGATATTTGGAACAACATTAATTTCATATTAATATTAGGTAGGATATCAATTATGTGTTAATCACGTGGACAATTTGTATTTAGTATGTTATCAGTTGCATGCTAAACATGTTGAGTGCTCGTCATTAAAGTAATATAAGTTGTTGGATTGACATTGTTTGATGACTGAGATTTGTTGGATCTGCCCCTTGGAGTCTTTTTATATTGGTATAGATATAGACGAGGCAAATCTTTTGCCACTATTTCAAAAGAAAATAAAAAATGAACATTCATTGAACTGGTCATAGGAATTATTACACCCTTAGATCTAGGAGCATAGAGGCTCATCTAAAATAGATGTAATTTTTATTTTACTTTCACTTGGTAAAACACGCACCCTCAAATTGTATCGACTCATCGCGTACTGAGCTGATGATTTGTGTCCTTGTGATGAACCACCCCACGAAGGTTCAAGTTCTAGACTTTGGCACCGGTGCTTGCGTCTTTCTTGATTTATTTCAGGCTTCCCGGTGATGATCATTTAGTGGAAGAAGATGTTCCTGTCAACTACGAAGCGCCTGTGATGACTTTGTCAATCTAAAGATGTTGTGCCGGTTCAGTATTCTGAAGATGCTCATAGGGATAGGGTATGCATGCGTTTGTTCATAGGATGAGTGTATGTGTGTGTACGTAAGCATCAGCGATTGTACTGTGTTAAAAAAAATTGTATGGACTTATTAGTTGAAACATGAAAATAACAAATAGTAATAGTGTGTTTCATTTACCATGGATTGATTTCTTTCTAATTTATTTGAACTAAAATCTTTTTCATTTACCATGGAGGAGCTAACATGGTTTCGGGACTTGCTTGTTCAAATTTTCTTGCAACCGCAATTTTCTGTCCTCGGATCATGAGATGGAAAATGGTTTTCAAATTTGTTCATTCAATGGCAAGCAAATTTACGAGATGTCAAACGATCACTTCTACCAGGTAGAGCTTCCATCCTTTGTTCTATGAATCCATGCATTGTTGTATCCGGCTGTAGTGATGCTTTGCCCTTTGCATGATGGTACAGTTCCAATGGCTCCCAAGGCCACCGTCACTAAGAGCATCTCCATCCGCGCTCCCAACACGGTTTCCTCAGACGATTTTTTCGCGCCGGCGACGAAAAAACGACCCAGTCGCGTCCCCAGGAGCCCATTTTTCGCCGGCTTGGGTCGAAATCAGTGCCGGCGGACCCAGGCCGAACCCGACGCGCCGGGGGGCGCCCGGGGGCGCCGGGGCGAGTGTTTTGGCACGAAATAGCCACGGGCCCACCGAGTCAGCGAGACGGCCGCTTCGTCGCCCTCATCGCCTCGGTTTCTGCGGGAACCAATGCGAAGGCTGCCGCACTGCCGCGCCGGTCAGCCTCCATTGATGCCTCACGGGCGGCGCAGTGAAGGCGCCACCGACGCGCGTCCCGCCCGCTCTCGCCACGCATCCTCCCGCATGTCGCCTCGCTTCGGCTATAAAAGGCGCCCCCTCCCCGCCGGTGAGCGCCGCAGCCTTCCCCTCTCCCTCCCGCAAAAGCCTTCTCCCCGCCGGCGAGCTCCCCGCCACTGCCCTTCCTGCCGACGAGCAAAAGCATGGCCGAGAGATTCCCAGGCGACGGTGCAGCGGCGAACGACTTCGGCCGCCGACACCTTCAGGAGCCGGAGGCGTGCCTTCTGTACGAGGCCGAGTACCCGGCGCCCCCCGACATGCGCGTGCCGGGGGCGTGGAGACTGAGCGCCGGCGGCGTCCCGGTGCTGCCGGTACGCGAAGGGGTGGCACGACGTGCAGAGATCGCCCGCGTCCGCTCCTCGCTGACGGAGGAGCAGCGGAACGAGCCGAGGTACGCGCCCGACAGCGAAATGCTGTGGACGCTGTTCTTCGAGCGCCGCCGCGAGGAGCAGATCGCCTCCATCAACGGCACCATCCCCCGCGGCCGCCTCAACTCTGAAGGACGGCGCGAGTGGTGGGGCGTCCCTGGCCGCACACTCGACACCGTCCTCGACCATATCGAGACCGGCAATGTGCCGCGGCTGGAGTACCCGACGCGGTCCTCCTTCTCTCGCCGCCGCGGAGAATGGAGCCAGGTTCTTCCTCGTCGTCGGGCTCCGGCTCACCGACCCTCCGCCCCATCAAGCCCGAGCCAGAGGGGACACCGCTCGGGCGTCGGGCTTGTAGCGGTGCCCTCATCATCAACGAGCCCTCGCCTGCGACGACACCGACGAGGCGCTCCCTGCGCCTGGTCCGGCCGAAGCCCGAGCCGGGGTTGCTCCCCGTGAAGACTGAGCATGCCGGCATGGTGGCCCCCGACGAAGAGTCGCCCTCAAATGGGCGAAGGAGGACTTCGTCCGCGAGAAGGTGCGCCACCAGCGCCGGGCGTGGAAGGAGCTCCAGGGCCGTCGCCGCGCCGAAGCCCGTCGCCGCGCTGAGGAGGGCAACGTTATCGTCATCGACAGCGACGACGAGGGCGAGGCCTGGATGTCAATCAGTCCGCCACGTGTCGGCGACCCAGCCAGGGCTGCAGCAGGGACGCCGCAAGCGAGACGCGCGACGACGACGGCGACGACGATGACGTCAGCGACTACACCTGCTTCTACAGGCTTCTCGGCATGTAGACGACGGCGGTAGCGACGGCGACGGCGGCGGCTAGGCTTCTTAGTTTGTTTTTAGGTTTTTTAGGCGTAGTTCTTGCATGTTTTTAAGTTTTTGTACAAATTTCGATGAAGTTTGGCCAATGCAAAAGTCGTCGAGTTTGCAAAAAATTTAGGACGAAGTTCGTCGAACCAGCGCCGACCGTGGGCCTATGACTGGGAGCGAACTGAACCCCATTGGTCAATCTAGCGCCGGTTCAAACCGGGCCGCTCTTTTTCAGCGTCCCGAGGGGCCGAACGGCTGGAGATGCTCTGACTCATGAGAGAAGGATATCTCAAAGAACCTCAAGCGCTACAGTAAGAAGTACGAACCAGAGGACCATACCGTGTTCAACCATGTGGGCAAGCAGGAGCGCAAGACGGCAAGAGACGGCCGCAACTTCAAGAGGAATGAGAAGGATGGGTCGTAAAGTGGAAGCAGATCGACGGAACTCGCGACCGCGTCGCCCCCGCGGGCGGGCGACCGGCCGCGTCCCCGACTCCTCATCCCCGAGCTCCCCCCCTTTGTCACACCCAATATGCGACCCTATCCAAAAGGAACTCGAAGGTCCCACCAAGGATAGACCCGCATATTGAAACGCTTTTGCAAGGTGGATATCATTACATCAACATTACATAATAGGTAGGGATACATACAAGAGGCATACAATGCCACATGAATACAACATCACAATACACAAGAGCATCAACCGACTATGGATAATACACAAACAGAAACTCAAACGACATCCACCCTACTAGCCCAGGCTGCCGACCTGGAACCTATCCCCTGATCGAAGAAGAAGCAGAAGAAGAACTCCAAAACAAGCAAACATTGCTCTCGCCTCATGATCATCGCATAACCTGTACCTGCAACTGTTGTTGTAGTAATCTGTGAGCCACGAGGACTCAGCAATCCCATTACCATGGGTATCAAGACTAGCAAAGCTTAATGGGAAAGGAAGGGGTAAAGTGGTGAGGTTGCAGCAGCGACTAAGCATATATGGTGGCTAACATACGCACATAAGAGCGAGAAGAGAGCAAAGGAACGGTCGTGAAGCTAGCAATGATCAAGAAGTGATCCTGAACTCCTACTTACGTCAAACATAACCCAAAGACCGTGTTCACTTTCTGGACTCCGCCGAAAAGAGACCATCACGGCTACACACACGGTTGATGCGTTTTAAATCAGATCTGGTGTCAAGTTATCTACAACCGAACATTAACAAATTCCCATCTGCCTATAACCGCAGGCACGGCTTTCGAAAGATTATACCCTGCAGGGGTGTCCCAACCTAGCCCATGATAAGCTCTCGCGATCAACGAAGGATATACCTTCTCCCAGGAAGACCCGATCAGACTCGGAATCCCGGTTTACAAGACATTTCGACAATGGTAAAACAAGACCAGCAAGACCGCCCGATGCACCGACAATCCCGATAGGAGCTGCACATATCTCGTTCTCAGGGTAACACCGGATGAGCAATCCGTACAACTAAAACCAGACCTCAAGTTTCCCTGAGGGGGCGCTGCAAAGGGCTCTAGTTCGGACCAACACTTAGACAAGCACTGGCCCGGGGGGCTGAAATAAAGATGACCCTCGAGAGCGCGACTCCCAAGGGAAAAAGGGCTAGGTGAGGCAAATGGTAAAATCAAGGTTGGGCCTTGCTGGAGGAGTTTTATTCAATGCGAACTGTCAAGGGGGTCCCATAAATCACCCAACCGCGTAAGGAACGCAAAATCCGGGAACATAACACCGGTATGACGGAAACTAGGGCGGCAAGAGTGGAACAAAACACCAGGCATAAGGCCGAGCCTTCCACCCTTTACCAAGTATATAGATGCATTAATAATATAAGAGATATTGTGATATCCCAACCAAAATCCTGTCCACCATGGAGCAATCTTCAACTTCACCTGCAACTAACAACGCTATAAGAGGGGCTGAGCAAAAGCGGTAACATAGCCAATCAATGGTTTGCTAGGAAGGGTGTCAAAGGTTAGAGGTTCATGGCAATTTGGGAGGCTTGATAAACAGGTGATAGGTAGCGCAGCATAGCGATAGAACGAAGCAACTAGCATAGCAATGATAGTAGTGAGATCCAGGGTAGCGGTCATCTTGCCTGAAATCCCGCAAGAAAGAAGAACGAGTCCATGAAGAAGACGAACGGATGAAGCCACGAAGACGAACCAAGCGTAGACGAACGAATCCTCACGATCGCAACGAAACGGGAACTATCGAGAAGAAGCACACAACATGGTAAACACACCACACATGAACAAAGCATGATGCACAACCAAGCATGATGCCTGACAAGACTACATAACGCTACTCATGGCAAGAGATGATGCAAACAAGAGCAACACATCAAAGCAAGTTTAAATGAGGCCGGAAACAACATAGAACAATTCCGGTAAGTCCTCATATGCAAATTTCGAAATTAGTACAGATCTGAATAAACCTTATATTCAAGTTGTTGAACAGCAAGTTAAAATGCACCAAGATGATCTACACGAGATTCTAGTCAAGTTACACATAAAGTTTATTTAATTCGGAGCTACGACCTAGAAGATATGAGCAAAGCAAGTTAAACATGGCATTGATGCAAAATGCATACAAACATCAAGCAAACACCTCAAAACAAGGATGCAACATGATAATATGAAACTACATGCAATTCTAAGCAAGTTTTATATAGAGCACATTCAAAACGGAGCAACAGTGCAACACATACACTATACAAGTCATAACAACAATCTGTCCAAAACAGCAACTAGGCATCTTGCAAGCATCAAAACAACATGCTAAAGCATCCTAACATGATAACAAAAGGCATGGACATGATGCACAAGTAAAGCATAACAAAACATTAACACTGAGCTATCTCCAGAAATCACTAGAACATGCTCAAACACACATGGCAAGATTGCAAATAATAACAGTTCAGACTTTGCAGAAAATAACATCAGGTTGCAATGTTTAGAGCTACCAAACAACATGCTACAGGAACTTATAATGGCAAACAAAGGCATGTCATGAATCTATTAAATGCATAAAACAAAAGTCCCTTACTGACCATGAGCTAAAAAGGACCAGAAGATATGATGGCACCCATGTAAACATAGCAAGTTATAATACAGATTCATACATGGCAGGAACAACAATAAGTAGGCATGTTGATGAGCTTGTACCACTCACCACAGAGCAACAAATGGCATGGCAAGGCAACCAACAGTAAGAAGGCATGTTTATGAAGCTAAGCTTGGCAAGAGCAAGTTCATAGGGTGCATGGAACAACTACAACAACCTTGGCAAAATTGAATAACATGTAAACAATCTGCAAGGAAACATTTTGTAGCAAAAGTAGAGCACGAAAATGACATGCTAGACTACTCCATAATTACAAACAGGGGCATGAATGGATAGAGAATGCCCATATGTTCAAAACATCCTTACTGAAGTATCTCAAAATAAGCATGGATCTCTCTGTAGCAACATGTTTACATGACATCAAAATAACAGCAGAACAGGGACTAAAATCAGCAACATCACGAAGCCTAGTTTGCATGCTTGTGCTAGTCACCACATTGATCATAAAAATACATGGTAATCACCTCTGTAAAGATGGCATGGCATAGATCAAAACACATGTAGACATCAACTTCATAGGATGCACACATCAATCATGTCAAAAATGACAAAAGAGCAAGTTCTGTTAACAGACAGCAGACAACATCATGTAGCACTCTTGGAACGATGATTCAGGCATCAAGATGAGCTCAAATGAACATGGTGCAATGGAATGAAATGAAGTACTCATTGAGGCGAACAATTTGACATATTACACGCACAAAACGGAGCTACATGCACAGAGTTATGATGCGATGAACATGACATGATAATATGCAACAATTCGGGGACTTAGCAAATTTTAGGAAAAAAACAGAGTGAGCGCTATGATGCTAAACGACGCACAGGGCGCGGGATTGAGGCGGCTTACCACTGGGCTTCGGCCCAGGTCGCGGGAAGGGGCCGGCTGGGCTGGGCCTTGGAGGCCGGCGCGGTGGGCCTCGGAGGGCATCGGGACGCCGGGGCGTCGAGCTCCTGCTCGAAGCGGCCGACACAGGGGAGGCGGCGGCGGTGCGCCGGCGAGGCGGGACGGCGCTCCGGCGAGCGGGGCAGGACCGAAGGGCCGGGAACGGGCGGATCCAGAGGTGGGG
>NC_041389.1:570418803-570512701 GCF_002162155.2 Triticum dicoccoides | reverse complement strand
GTCGGGCTTCACGCGGGCCCGCGATGGGCTCGGCGGGCCGCGACCGCGGGGGAAGGCTGAGAGGCGACGTGGAGGCTCGGGGTTGGACGGGACGGCGGCGGCGATGATGTGGCGGGCCGCGATTGGCTGCAGCGACGTGGAGGCTGGACATGTCCGGCGCGGATGAACATGTCCGGCGGCGCGGTAGAGAAGGGCTAGGGTTTGATCTGCGATTTGGACGGGGGAGGCACATATTTATAGGTAGAGGGAGCTAGGAGTGTCCAAATGAGGAGCGGTTTTCGCCCACACGATCGTGATCGAACGATCGAGAGCATGAAGGTGACTTAGATGGGTTTTGGGCCAGTTTGGAAGGGTGTTGGGCTGCAAGACAAAAGAGGCTTTTGCGGTTACCCGGTTAACCGTTGGAGTATCAAACGAACTCCAAATGGCACGAAACTTGACAGGCGGTCTAACGGTGCTATACCAAGGCCGCTTGGCAAACCTCGGGCCATTCCGAGAATATTTAACATCCGCACACGAAAACAAGGTCTGAGAGGGGCGACGGGCGCGCGCGAGAGGTCTGGACTCCGAACGGACAACAGAGAGAACCGGGAGAACCCGAACGAATGCAAGTTTTGAAAAACATGCAGATGAAATGCAGATGATGACATGGAAAAATGCAACACGCAAGCAAATGACATGGCAACGACGGCAAAAAACTGGCAGACACCTGGCGCATCGAATCCGGGGCGTTACACCCTTCCCTCCCTCCTTGCCGCCGTCGCTGGCGTCCGGCGCTGGGCTTGGCCCGAGCGGCGCTGGCGGCGGCGGCCCCTGGCCTTTCCCCTCTCGGGTCGCACTGACGCAGGGCGGTGCAGCGCCGCGGGGTGCTCCTAGGCGGCGACGGTTCGGCGCGGCGGCGGGGCTCTCCGGCGTGGTGGCAGGCGATCTGCTGGACGGCGGTGCTGCCGTTGGCGGCGGGGCGGCGAGGCGGCACGATCTGGCGGCGCTCGCTCGACCCAGATCTGGGCCCTCCAGGCCCCATCTGGGCCTGGAGGGGCCGGCGGCGGGAAGGGTCGTCGGCGTGGCTTCCGGGAGACAGGGGAGCGACGATGGGCGGGTGGTGGCTGGCGGCGCTGGTGCCGCCCTGCTGCAGCGTGGCCGGCGGGGCTTTACAGGCCCGATTTGGGTCTGGCCGGGCCAGGGGTGGCCTGGTATGCCCTACTGGTGCGTCCGGACGGCGACCGCGACGGTGCCGGAGACTCACGCCTCCCGCACGACAGCGGTGGAGGTAGTTCCCTCCCGCGTGGCTCCGGTGCTGCTGCCTCCATCGCCTCGTGCATCTCTCTCCATCCTCTTGGTCTCGTGGTGGTGATCTTAGTGAGGCGGCGTGGGTGCCGTCAAGATCGTGGTGGCGCATGCTGGTGGGCAGCGCGGTGGCTGGTTGGCTCCTGCCTGGTTGGGTGATGGGGTTTGGAGTTCGGGGGAAATCCCTTGCCGGCTTTTCCGGCTCCGATGCGGTGACACCAGTGGGTGCCACCATTCCTTCCTGGAGGGTGTCGGAGGTATCCATCCCCCACTCCTTTCCGCGTGTCGGGGGAAACCCTAGGACACGTCCGGGCAGCAGCGTCGTTGACGTCGCATCCCTTCTTGGAGGTGCTGCTTGGTACGCGGCGGATCGGAGCCTTGGTTTGTGGTGGGTCGAGTCCGGAGGACGCAGCGGTGGCGGGCCATCCGTGCTTCGTCAAGCTGCCGTTGTTGGCATTTCTTTCTTCTTTGTTCTTTCTTTTTTCTTTTGGGCTTGTTGTACTTCTCGCCCGAGCATCGCTATGTGATCGGTGTTGGTGCTTTGTAATACAAAGCGGGAGAAACCCTTTTTCGGTAAAGTGGAAGCAACAGCACGAGGAGGAGCGAGCATACAGAATGGAACTGAGAGGCGGGGAGGAGAGCGACAAGGAAGAAGATGCGGAATACAAGGAGATTGATGCAAAGGAATGGGTGTATGTATGTCACAGAAGAAATCGTTGCCTTTGACCTGAACCAGGAGTGAAAGCACAGAAGAAGCTTATGCGCTAGTCTCTCTCTGCTGAGTGTTCATTTTCTGCATATCGTGTAAATTGCTTTGTTTTGCATGATAGGCCCCGTAGATCTCGGGAGAATATCTAGTGCACTCGTCTTTGTGGTGCTACCGGTGCACCGAACTCAAGTTGCACATTTTAAATATTTGAAAATTCTAAAAAAAAAATGTAGCACATTCAGACAACATTAGTGTAGATTGTCACAAAATCTTAAGTCAAAATTCGAAACACTGTTCCTAAAACAAAAATGACAAATTCAACACTAAATAGTACATAACATAAGTTGAGCTTTAGATTTGGGCCATTATCACACTGATGTCATTTTTGTCATTTTTGTATCTTAAAAAATATATTAAATTTTGATGCGAAATTTTGTGATGACATACATTGATGTTGTGTCAATGTGCCAGAATGTTTTTCATATTTTTTAAAAAATTGTACGGCATCCGATGCACTGGTAGCACCACAAGTATGGTTGCACCGGATACGTTCCCGTTCTCTCAAAGCTGATGCTCTAACCGAGCTCCACATCAAAGACACCAAGGTTCCGAGCATTGGTTAGTTCCTAGTAAGGTCAACTCTAACCCCTCTACGGCTGGTTGTAATGGAGAGTATCGTATACTAGTATCATGCATATGATACTAGTGTATGATACTACATCCGTAATGCATAGTATCATATGTTGGTATCATATAGAACTATATTTATTGCCATGCATGACACAAAGTACTACTTCATTTAATATGACACAGTATCATGATATGATACTCAAGCCTCTCTTTTTTCATTTAGTTCTATGCCACCTCATCAAAGTTGCTTAGTTGGCATGCATGAGACTACCTATGATACTCCCATTACGACCAGCCTACTATGCTCTTGTATTTTATAACTATTTATTCTTTCTAATCGCAATGAATAGTAGAGCCCCTGCCTTTTTGTCAAAAAAAAGTTCCTAGTAAGAAGGTCAAGTTGTTCAGCACCAGACTTTGAAATTGGTGCAGCAAAAGGCTGAATCAGGAATGCAATCCAAGTGTAAAACATGGAGAAAATTGATCAGGGTTTATAAGAATGCAAAAACAATGAGCTAGAAACTTTGGGGGTTGGGATCATTGTTTGCAACCATGTAACCACTCCACCGTCCACATCCAGCAACATGATGCCACAACTCTAGTATAAAGAGAAGTAGTACTCCCTCCATAAAGAAATATAAGAGTGTTTAGATCACTAAAGTAGTGATCTAAAGACTCTTATATTTCTTTACAGAGGGACTATACGATAATCACTATTCTTGCAATCGACGAGTTTCACTGAAATTTCGAGACAGGTTTCAGTGATTTTCCAACAGATACATGTTTAGGCTTCTAACTTCTTTTGTCTGAGTTTGGCGTATACTAAAATACGGAGTAGCACCGCCAATACCAGCGAGGGTGTTCGGTGTTAAGATATCTCCAAGCACGGGTTCATACTCTCCAGGTGAAAATATTTGGTATTGCCTTTTACTCCCCCTGTCCCAAAATATTTAAAATTTTAAGTTTGTCCTAACTTAAAAAAAATTCAAGTTTGATCAAGTTTACAGAAAAATATACCAACATCTATGCCGACAAATTAGTTCCATTAGATTCATCATAAAGTATATTTTCATTTGATTGATTAAGCTCAGCATTCACTTTGTGCTATTGCTTCCATGGGCTATGAGTCATCCCGCACACATTCAGCTGGAAATGAGCACTTGGGCACCTCTCCTCTAGAGGTAGCAACACTTCACCGGTGAACATCCCACACTTGAAGTGACGTCAGGCTACGAACTACATAATGGACACTGCTACATGTTGAGAGTATGGGCGCCCTATGAATCTCAAAGGTGCTCTGCACACATCATCAACCCTGAGCTCGTTGTAAACCTTGTTAGATACCTCGGCGTCTGCTGGAACTAGCACATTTTTTCCTGATGCCCTCCATGCCGAGAACTCATTGTCATTTACTTGAGAACAAGCCCATAAGTTTTCGTCAACAAACATGAACTTAATCACTCCTGCTTTTTAACTCATCATCTCTCATTTTTGTAGCATTCTTCGATCGACAATGCCTATATGCTGAATTAAGACAGCAGTGTAAAGCGTGGACTTCAGACCGGATAAGAAGAATATGCAACTTAGGCAGGTGGGAGCGAAAGAGATGTATATATGAGCTAGGCTGATGGAGTTAGTATGGGTTGCGGAGGTGGGTAGAGTTGATGAGCTCCTCAACACCACCATGTGCCCAAGACCGAGACCATGTGCAAGAAAATGCTATTGTAGACACATGCATAAAACATGCAGAGGCATGTTGCATAGCATGACCTGGTACTTGTGCACAAGAAGGAAAAGTGCGTAAATAAACCAAACCAATCAAACCATGTTCAAGCCATATCCATAAGCACTGAGGTAAAGTAATCTAAAGAGAGTATTTCAACTTTGAATCCTCAGGGATGTCCAAGAAACAACCCTATACTTCAAAACCTTTACAATCCTAAAGTCTGAAACCAGATATAATTCAGGAGTGAATTCAACAGAAGTATCTACTTTGTCCTCCCCATGTTGATTTGGAGACCTATCTAGTTGTACTCTTGGGTGAGTATATAATTATGCTCTATGTATTTAACTAAGAGACCTATCTCATGTTGCTTCTATGTCCTTGCATTTTTAAGGATTTCAATCCATTTTGATAATATTTGTTATAGGATCTTGTGAATTCTAGAGAAAAATATTGAGTTACGGATGCAATGGTAAAACCAATTCTTCTCCATATACAACTATACATATGGCCTAAGGATCGGGGCAACGATAATCAGAGAGTTTATAGTATCAGATGTGAATCATAAACATGCGAATTGCGAATTGCCAGGTTTTTTTTTTAAGTAATAGCCGGGACTTCATTCACACGATAAGAAGTCATTAGAAAGCACCGTCTCCAACATCTCAGGAGGGGAAGCCTTGCACAACTTTAAATTTACATTAACCACTCAGCTTTGGGAAGCATCTACAATCTTGCAGCAATACAAATACAACATTGAAACAAGCGCCAGATTGTAATGTTCTCCACACTGTCCGGTCCAGCTACCTTGGCCAGGTTCCGCTCAAGCGCTAGGTTTACAGCTTCCCGCGCCGCAAGAAGTTCCGTTAGGACTGGATCATTTACCATGCTGAAACCGGAGCATTTTGCTGCAATGAAACTTCCTATCATCTCACCCTAATAAGGTAGGAACATGCTGAATCGCCTCCTGAAGAATCACAGCCATCACTACCCTAGCAAAGCACAACCAGGTACCTGTCCTTTGAAACACATGACGAAACAAACTATTGTTTTTATTTGGTTATTAGGCTAATCACAAACACTATATGTATAATTCCTGGACAAACAAACACAAGGGCATTCTCTGGTCCATCGCCGATCAATGGCGACAGTGAGCAGGTTATCATTGTTCTTCTCGATGTATGAACCAAATCGCACAAATCCTAGAAAAATGTGTGAAAAATGCAGGTCGCTCCGTGACCTTAAGAATACATCGGCATATTATATCAACCTACGTAGATTCAGTGTGGACTGTGCTTTAATCTCTAGCGCTATCAAATTTCCAGTCTGTTGCCTTGCTCTTCTGTAGCACTGCCATGTTAACCCCAGACTTATAATTTCCTACATTCTTCTATATCTACATTATGCTAAAACATGTAGTTTGTATATAAAATATTCCAGTTACTGTTGTGGAACTGTATCCTGTAATATTTTTCATGTGGAGGGCATATATATATGCTTATATATACGGACATCTTTCAGACTTATTTACAGCATGACCGTTACAAAAAACTATTCCAAACTGTTAAATTAATACCAAATGAAGATCTTGCTAAGCAAATAAATGTCCGTTTAACATCGAGTTTATCTAATATGGTGACCTCAACAACTCTCACCTGGGATCAAAACTGCAAGCTAGCTCCAAATAGCTAGACCTTTTCATGAATCTGAAATTCTGAATGTGTTCTCTGATACCTGCCAGTCTTGTGGAGCTGCAGCTTCAGAGAATGCATCTTGCGAGCCACCGCTCCCTAGATCATCTGAATAGCATCATCCGGCTTCGAAGGGTATTAGTACTCAAAGTGATGAGCCACCTCCTTCAGCCTTCTCCACATGGTAGTCCACTGGTCCAGGGTCACGCCTCGGAGAATGCGCAGCAGGGAGCCCTTCCTCACAGCATCCGAGGCACGGACGAACACACAGAACTCTGAGTAGTCGAGGACGTCCTCGAAAGGGAGCTCGATCTCGTCACCGATCATGACGGGGATGCAGTGGCTGACGATGGCATCGAAGAGGCGGTTCGAGGACGGCGTGTCGCCGGCGATGTTCAGGCAGAACTTGGACGATGCCATGCCTTTGGTGGCACGCCTGATCCCGTTCTGTCGGACGCTCCCGTAGGTGAAGTGGATGTCCCACCCTGAAATCACCATAGAATTTCCCAATTGTTAAACCTTGGCAGGGCACGGAGAAGAGAACGTTGTGCTATTTACATCTTTCTCGTGAATGGCTCCTTGGAAGTAAGCCAGGACCGGCCCCTGTTCGAACGCAGGCGATTCATTAACATGCTTCCTTTTACTTCTCTTTTCACATCAGAGGTAAGAGTATATAATAGATCTGAATCGTTGATTTTAGTAAGTAGTGGTTCTCATAACTATTACCTTCTTACCTCTCATATGAAAAGAGGAGATAAGAAGGAGCATGTTAAAATTAGCCAATAAAAATGTTACTACCCCGGTGCCTACACAAAGTAGTTTGTTATACAATGATCTCTACATTGCGCCACATCCTCATCTCCGATTCGAGCCCTCCCTGCCACACTACCAGCAATGATATGCAATGCAATCATATTACGATTTTGAATTCTTTTTTTTGAATTTTCCAAACGGTAGCAACATATTTGGGTGGCTGACGGTAACTCCGGTAACCTGTTCGTCAGCTGGAAATGAGCACTTAAGCACCTCTAGAATTAGCAACACTCACCGGCGGATAGGACATAGTTGCAGTGAAGTCAGGCTACATAATGACTGTTAGATGTGTATAGCCCTTTTCGGTTTATCCCAATTGTATAAGGGATCTCTTGCACTTTACCCTACACATGTATATGTATTGGGAAAACTTTGTTTTTGTCACTCTAGTTTTTGCCAACTTTGCTTATGCCACTCTATAATTTGACATTTCACTTTTGCCACTCTTAGCTTTTGACAATATATCACTTTTGCCATATGTATTGCCCTTTGGCCCTCCTGTGAATGTAGTTGCTCATTATCCAACATGGTATCAGATGCCAGGCTAGCTATCCCCCCCTCCCCCCCGCGCACGCTGCAACTCCGTGCACTCTGCCCGTAGCCTGCATGTCGCCGGCCATCTCCGGCCGTCGCCGGCCGCCTGCTCCCTCCCGCTCCACGCCCACTCCTAGCTGCTTCCTCCCCTCAGCTGCTCCCCGGCTGCACACTCCCCCAGCCACTTCTGCTCCCGCCTGCTGCTGTTCAGGGCGCAACCGCCGCCCGTAGCCCGTCAGGACGTCGCTCCCATCCGTCCAGCTGCCGCTGCCCCGACAAGTCTGGCCGCCGTCGCCCCCCTGGCTGATTCCGGTTGCCGTCGCCGCCCCCGGCTCGAGCGCTCCCCTGGTTTGGGCCGCCACTGTTGCCGTTGTGCACAGGTCGCTGCCCCAGCCACCAGCGCCGATTCCCTCCCGCTCGAGCGCTCCCCTGATGGCCTCGTGTGCTCTTCTGCCCGATCTAGGCCGAGCGAGCGAGCGTGCGGGCGAACGAGCGGGTGCTCGATCCCTTGATCCCTCTCGATCCAGATCGGGTCTCTGCTGACCCGTTGACTCCAAAAAAAAGAGAGAGGTAGCTCCTCATGTCTTTTTCGGGCTATGTCGCTGTTCCCCGGTGCTCGGTGATCTTCGATGGCACCAACTATGCTGAGTTTGTGGGTTTCATGCGCATCCATATGCGCGACCTTCTGCTGTGAGGCGTTCTCTCTGGTGAGGTACCCTGTCCGCCCTGCCCTGTTGCTCCGGTGGCTCCTACCCCGCCGGTTCCGCCCGTACTTGCTGCTGTTGCTTCTCAGGCTGATCGGGATGCAGCCAAGGCTCTTGATGATGCTGCGGTTGATGCTTATGATCAGCAGGTATCCGCTTATTTTGATGCTCTCTCCGTCTATCGGGATGATCTGTCTGCTTACACTCAGTGGTGCAATGATGATGCTCGAGCTGCTGCTGTTCTCACTGCGAGTGTCCTCCCTCCGTTTGCTTCGGAGTTCATGGGCCTTGGCACTGTTGCAGCGATGTGGTCCTATCTTTGTCAGCGCTATCAGCCCTCTGGCGATGCTCTATACCTTTCTGTGGTGCGTCAGGAGCATGCTCTTCAGCAGGGTGACTCGTCTGTTGATGAGTTCTATTCACAGTGCTCTGCTATTTGGCGTCATCTTGACTCATTGCAGACAGTTGTTTGTGGCACTTGCCGTTGTTGCCAGACTACGAGGTCTGACTTGGAGTTTCAGAGGGTCCGTGAGTTCTTATCTCGTCTCCGCTCTGAGTTTGAGCCTCGCCGTGCTCACTTGCTTGCTCGTGGTCGTGTTCCTATCTCAGAGATACTTGCTGAGCTTCGTGTCGAGGAGACCCGCCTTCGCTCTGCTGGGTTGCTTCTGGTTCCGTCAGTATTGGCTGCACGGGCTCCTGTGTCGACTGCTCGCCTCACTGCTCCGCCGCTCCTGCCGACTCCTCTAGGGGGTGAGCCGTCCTCTTATGCTGAGAAGGGCACGTCGCGCCGTGACACCGTCTGTGGTTACTGCTCCCGGCCAGGTCACCCAGAGTCTGATTGTCGCCAGAAGAAGCGAGACCAGAGGCACTCCTCCTCCAGCGGGCCTCCCGTGTCTTCCTTCACTCCGTCCCTCACTGACCAGGACATTGTTCGCCTCAAGCGTCTTCTTGCTTCCTCAGGCTCCTCGTCGACTGGCTCTGCTGCTGCTGTGACTGCATCCTCCTCCTCACCATCACAGGCATCTACACAGTCAGGTACATCTTCATGGGTGCTGGATTCTGGAGCCTCCTTTCATATGTCTTCTGATTCTTCCGCGTTGTCTTCTCTCCGACCTCTTGATTCGCCTGTTAATGTTCTTACTGCCAATGGCACATCTCTTCCTGTTGCTAGTCGTGGTATTCTTTCCACTCCATCTTTTTCTGTTCCGAGTGTTTCACATGTTCCTCGCCTTACCATGAATCTTTTTGCCGCTGCCCAACTTACTGATTCTGGTTGTCATGTCATTCTTGATACCGACTCTTGCTCCATTCAGGATCGTCGCACCAAGGCTTTGGTTGGTGCTGGCCCCCGGCGCCGTGAGTCAAAGGGCATTTAGGAGGTTGACTGGCTTTGTGTTCCTTCCACTGCCACCACTTCTGCCAGCTCTCATGCTCTTGCTGCCTCTTCGTCTGCGTCTTTCCAGCAGTGGCATCATTGACTTGGTCACATCTGTGGCTCTCGCTTGTCTTCCTTAGTTTGTCAGGGCCTCTTAGGGTCTGTATCTGGAGATGTCTCCTTACATTGTAATGGTTGAAGACTTGGCAAACAGACTCAGTTACCTATTCCTACTAGTGAGTCCGTATCTCAGCGTCCTTTTGACTTAGTTCATTCTGATGTCTGGGGTCCTGCTCCCTTTGATTTGAAAGGTGGTCATCGCTACTATGCTTTGTTTATTGATGATTTCTGTCGCTACACTTGGCTCTACTTCATGAAATCTCGTAGTGAGGTTCTCCCTATATACAAACGTTTTGCTGCCATGGTTCACACCTAGTTTGCCACGCCCATTCGTACTTTTCGTGCTGACTCCACTGGAGAGTATATCTCTCAGCTGTTGTGTGGTTTTCTCCCGGAGCAGGGTACTCTTGCCCAGTTCTCCTGTCCTGGTGCTCATGCTCAGAATGGCGTTGCCGAGCGAAAGCATCGTCATTTGCTTGAGACGGCTCGTGCGCTGATGATTGCTGCTTCCCTTCCACCCCATTTTTGGGCTGAGGCTGTTTCCACATCCACCTATCTCATCAACATTCAGCCATCAACTTCTTTGCAGGGTGGCATTCCTATGGAGTGTCTCACTGGTCGCTCTCCTGACTACTCAGCTCTTCGTATGTTTGGATGCGTCTGCTATGTTCTTCTTGCCCCCCCGAGAACGCACCAAACTGACTGCTCAGTCGGTTGAGTGTGTTTTCCTTGGCTACAGTGATGAGCACAAGGGCTATCGATGTTGGGATCCTGTGGGTCGTCGCTTGCGCATCTCGCGTGATGTGACTTTTGACGAGTCTCGTTCTTACTACCCACGTTCTTCTTCCTCAAGTTTCTCTAAGGACGACCTTTCTTTCCTTCTCCTTCCCGATACACCCGGCTATGCGCCTCATGTGTCACCTCTTCCTTCGGCACCTCTCATTCCTTCTCATTCACCACCGACCCCGTCTTCTCCATCCTCCTCCACCTCCCCCCATCCTCTCCAGTACGTCGCCCTCTCTCACCGTTTCCTCTCCACTGTACTTGTCGATCTCGTACTGAGGATGTATCCTCTGACGAGCCTTCCACCTCTGGTGCACCTCCTCTCACGCCTCCCCCGGTTCACAACCTCCATGCTCGGCCTCGCTCCCTGCCTGATCGCTACTCCCCTAATCAGTACGGTCTCTCTGTTATGACTGAGCCCACTTCCTATCGCAATGCCATGACTCAGCCTGAATGGCAGCTTGCGATGGCCGAAGAGCTTGCTGCCCTTGAGCGCTCTGGCACATGGGATCTGGTTCCCCTCCCTTCCAGTGTCCGTCCCATTACCTGCAAGTGGGTCTACAAGCTTAAGACTCGCTCCGATGGTTCTCTTGAGCGCTACAAAGCTCGTCTTGTGGCCTGTGGTTTTCAGCAGGAGCAGGGGCGCGATTATGATGAGACATTCGCTCCTATGGCCCACATGACCATTGTCCGCACTCTTCTTGTTGTGGCTTCTGTTCGTCAGTGGTCTATCTCTCAACTTGATGTTCATAACGCTTTTCTCAATGGCGAGTTGCGTGAGGAGGTTTATATGCAGCCACCACCGGGGTACTATGCTCCTGATAATATGGTCTGTAGACTTCACCGCTCCCTATATGGTCCCAAACAGGCCCCTCGTGCCTGGTTTGAGAGCTTCGCCTCTGTGGTGACCGCCGCTGGTTTCTTGCCCAGTGATCATGATCCTGCGTTGTTTGTTCATACATCTCCTCGTGGTTGGACTCTTCTCCTTCTCTATGTTGATGACATGATCATCACTGGTGACGACTCTGATTACATTGCCTTTGTTAAGGCTCACCTTCACGACCAGTTTCTCATGACTGATCTTGGTCCACTTCGCTATTTTCTTGGGATTGAGATCTCCTCGACTTCTGATGGCTTCTACATTTCCCAAGAAAAATATATTCAGGACCTTCTTGCTCGCGCTGCTCTCGGGGATGAACGCACAGTTGTGACTCCCATGGAGCTCAACGTTCAGCTTCGTGCCTCTAATGGTGACCCTCTCCCTAATCCCACTCGCTATCGTCACCTTGTTGGCAATCTTGTCTATCTTGATGTTACGCGTCTTGACATCTCCTATCCCGTCCACATTCCGAGTCAGTTCGTTTCAGCCCCACCACTGTCCACTATAGTCATCTCCTCCGTGTTCTACGATATCTTCGTGGCACGCTCTCTCGGCGCCTTTACTTTCCCCGCTCCAGCTCTCTTGAGCTCCAGGCCTACTCTGATGCTACCTGGGCTAGTGATCCCTCTGATCGACACTCGCTGTCTGCTTATTGTGTCTTTCTTGGTGGCTCTCTTATTGCCTGGAAGACCAAGAAACAGACTGCAGTTTATCGCTCGAGTACAGAGGCTGAGTTGCGAGCCATGGCTATGCCGACGGCTGAGGTGATCTGGTTACGGTGGCTACTTGAGGATTTTGGTGTGTCTCCTACTACCTCGACTTCCTTATTATCAGACAGTACTGGCGCTATCAATATTGCGCGTGACCCGGTGAAGCATGAGCTCACCAAGCACATCGGTGTGGATGCCCACTTTGTGCGTGCTGCTGTGCAGGATCAGACTCTCGCTCTTCACTATGTGCCCTCTGAGTTACAGTTGGCGGACTTCTTCACGAAGGCTCAGACTCGCGCGCAGCATAGTTTTCTTCTCTCCAAACTCAGTGTTGTTGATCCACCATGAGTTTGAGGGGGGGTGTTAGATGTGTATAGCCCTTTTCGGTTTATCCCCATTGTATAAGGGGTCTCTTGCACTTTACCCTACACATGTATATGTATTGGCCTTTGGCCCTCCTGTGAATGTAGTTGCTCATTATCCAACAACGAGCACTCTTGAACTACATAATGCACCCTGCTACATGAGAGTATTAGCGCCCTATGCATCTCAAAGGTCTTTTGCAAACATTATCTGCCCCGAGCTGGTTTTGAACCTCTCTTAGATACCTAGCCATCTAAAGAAGCTAGCGTATTTTTTCCTGATGCCCTTCATGCCCAAACTCATTATCATTTTCTTGACAGCAAGCCCATAAGTGCTCGTCAACAAACATGAACTTAACTCCTACTATTTTAACTCATCATCTCTCATTTGTGTAGTATTTTTCGATCGACAATGCCTATATATATGCTGAGATTAAGATAGCAATGTAAAGCGTGGAGTTCAGACCGCATAAGAAAAAGATGCAACTTAGGCAGGCAGGGGCGAAAGAGATGTATATATATGAGCTACAGTGCTAGACTGATTGGGTTAGTATGGGTGGAGGAGGTGGGTAGAGTCGATGAGCTCCTTAATACCCCCATGTTCCAACTCTGAGAACATGTGCACGTAAATATTTATTCATAACATGAGTGCACACAACTGGCAGACATATTGCGTAGCATGACCTGATAAAGTGCGTCAAAAAGCAAAATCACACAACCCATTCTTAAGCCATATTCATAGGTAATTCTTAAAGATAAACAAAGCAATTATGAGATCACTGTGAGTTATATATGTCCGCAATAATGCGCAAGGCAAAACCCGTGCCATAAAACGAGATCAACATGTCCTAGGGGGAATGGTGGAACCTTTTGGCCTTTCTAGAAATAAAGAAAAAATTACCGAGGCCAAAGCGCGTGAACCGGAGAAAGAAATCAGACTCATCATGGAGACTGCCCATGAGTCGAGATGCCTCTTCGGTGCAGATTATGTGAATTTTCCATTTCAACATATCTGAAACCTTGAAACCTTGTCACCTATTAGCAGAAGTATCTAATTTGTGCCTCCATGTTAATTTGGAGACCTATCTACTTGTACTCGGGATCAAAAGAGCACTTTCTTACTCTTTGATGGCTATATAATTTATGCAGTTACGCCCTATGTTATGTTATTAACTAAGAGACCTATCTCATTTTGCTTCTATGTCTGGATTTTTAAGGATTTCAATCCATTTGGATAATATTAATTTGTTACAATAACTAGTGAATTTTACAGGAAAATTAAAATTTGCATAAAAGGATGCAATGATGAAACCAAGTCTTCGCCATAGGCAAGTGCACATACGGCCTAAGGATTTGGGCAATGCCAATTAGAGAGTTTCTAGTATCAGAAGTGAATCGTAAACATGCAAATGAATGTTTTTATTTTGAGTAATAGCTTGGACTTCATTCACATGATGAGAAGTTAGTACGAAGCACCCTCTCCAACATCTCAGTAGTGGAAGCGTTCCATGACTTTAATTTTACATTAACACAATTTACAGTCCTGAAGCACCATACGACGTTAAACGTTTACATGATCCTAAAATTACTTTAGAAGGGTATTATTGTACAGTCAGTATCAACTAATTCTAATCCCTATTCATCCAATGCATCAAACTAGAGATCGGAACAATCTAATCTTTTTGATTGAAGGGGTAATTTCTAATCTCCATCTTTAATCTGCATCGAAATCTGTAAACTTTTCTAAGGGGGGTGTTCCAAAGCAAAATTCATATGTAGTTTGTATATAAAACCTTCCTATTTTCCTAGCTGTGGAACTGTATCCTGCAATATTTTTCATGTGGACAGCTCAGCAGCATATATGTGCTCATAATAATACATGTTAGTCTTACTTACAGCATCAATCATCATTACGGAAAAAAACTATTCCTGCCATAGAAATTCAATGGCAAAAAAAATTAATACCAAATGAAGGCCTTAGTAAGCAAAATAAATGTCGGTTTAAATCGGGTGCTTGCACCATGGATCATCTAGTTTATCTAATATGGTGACCTTAGAAACTCTCACTTGGGATCAAAACTGCAAGCTAGCTCTAAATTGCTAGACCTTTCATGAATCTGAATGTGTTCTCTGATACCTGCCAGTCTTGTGGAGCTGCAGCTTCAGAGAATGCATCTTGCGAGCCACCGCTCCCCAGATCATCTGAACAGCATCATCGGGCTTCGAAGGGTATTGGTACTCAAAGTGACGAGCCACCTCCTTCAGCCTTCTCCACATGGTAGTCCACTCGTCCCGGGTCACGCCTCGGAGAATGCGCAGCAGGGAGCCCTGCCTCACAGCATCAGACGCACGGACGAACACGCAGAACTCCGAGTAGTCGAGGACGTCCTCGAAAGGGAGCTCGATCTCGTCGCTGATTATGACGGGGACGCAGTGGCTGACGATGGCGTCGAAGAGGCGGTTCGAGGAGGGGGTGTCGCCGGCGATGTTCAAGCAGAACTTGGACGATGCCATGCCTTTGGTGGCGCGCCTGATCCCGTTCTGCCGGACGCTCCCGTAGGTGAAGTGCACGTCTTTCTCGTCCTTGAGAAGCTGGTACAGCTTCTGCCGAACCTTTCCACCCTGAAACCACCAAAGAATTCCCAATTGTTATACCTTGGCAGGGCACAGAGAAGAGAACGTTCTGCCACTTACATCTTTCCTGTGAATGGCTCCTTGGAAGTAAGCCAGGACCGGCCGCTGTTCGAACGCCGGCGATTCGTCGTCTCCGAGAGACCGGACCACGTGCATGTAAGGAGCGATGACGTCCTTCTTCAGGTTCGCGACGTCTGGCGGGTACCTCCCGAAGTCCGAGAGCACGTACATGGCGGCGCTGAGCTTCCTCCTGGCCTGCATCATGCTGTTGGGATGGTGAGGGACGACGAGGTGGTCCTTGCCGCCCCACCTCCTCCACTCCTCCTGCCTCATCAGGTACCTCACCAGCTCGGCCTGCAGGACCCTGTTCCTGCTCACCCTATCCCTCCCCCGGAGCTTCGAGTGCCGGTTGTAGCTCAACGACGCGAAGAACGGCACGAAGAAGACGTCGGCAAGGCTGGCGTTTGTCACCCTGACGGCGACGCAGGGCCTGCTCATGCCGCCGCCGGCGTCCGGACTGTGGGGCAGGGTAGAGGATAGTATGTCAAGCGTGAGCCAGTACGCGACGCTGTGCTGTAGGTTCAGTCCGCCTGGGTAGTGTGGCACGGCGCCCGCGTCACGGACGTCCGGCCACGCCTCCTTCCCGTCCCACCCCAGCATGCCAAAGTGGAACTCCGGCGGCAGGTCGTACAAGTAGACCCTGAGCTGCGCGCTCTCCGCGTCGCATGATCCCTTGCTCCCTTCTCCTCCTGCTGCTCCTGCCAACGGCGTCTCTCGAACAACCGGATCGCCCATCCTGACGGCGCCGACCATCAAGTCACTACTGGATGGCACGGCCACCGGGATCGACACAGGATGGTCGCCGCTAGTATTGTGTCTGTCTCTGTCAACATCATCGCCGGCGAGCAATGGCGTCTTGTCGGCATCGGCTATCAGGATCGCGTTGTTGATCCGGGAGTTGACGAGAGCCCAGCAGGAGAACGCCAGGAGGGAGAGGGCCAGGAATGTCACGAAGCGGATCACTCTCCTGTGCTCCGGCGGCGGCGAAGGCTGCATCTTTCTCTCCACTATCATCCAAGGAACAGCACGCAGGGCCGGAGAAGAGATTTACCGCCAGAATCCGGTTAAATTCGCCGTCGGCGAACTGCAACCTCAAGAACCATCATACAAACGAGCCAGAGACTCGATCTCTTCGCAGGTCCAGAAAATCAATCGATCTTCTTATCAAAGGGAACAGACATGTGCTGCCATGAATGATTGAACCAGAGAGAACAACCGGAGGGGGCTGATCGTTTGAATTGCGGAAAGGAACAACAGATTACCTGCGTGATTTTGCCCTGGGGGCGATTGGATCGCGCAAAGGAACACAAATCAGCTTATCTGTATTGTCTCGGGATCGTTTATTCCAGCCAATTGTCATCTATCGTTCCTGCATGCATGCTGATCTGTTTCTTTTCGTTGGAGATTTCAGCTCGACGCCGCAGAAAAAGCGGCCAACTGTTTATTGATGGTCAAAGATCGGAGAAGCCAACACGTGTGCACCGCACTAAGAGCGTCTCCATCAGTTCCCAGAAAAATCTTTCCGGTAGGTAGGTGGTTAATAGCAAAAGGCCCGTGCGTTGCAAGGGGATAATAAAATCGTTGTTTTAAAATCAAGTTTCAAATATTCACACTCCATGCATAATTGCATATACACGTATTTGAATTTTTATGCACCACATGCGGATGTAAGACATGTGCATTTTAATACGCTCACAATGGATCGAGGTTGGACTTTATCCTTGATGCGTGTATTCCTTTTAAGTACATCCTTGATGCATGTATGCGAAGAAAAAGAAAAGATCAGTCTCACGATGGATGGAAAACTGAAGGGCCCTATGATGTACGAATAATTCAGAGGAGCACTCGTTTTTTCACTTTTACGGGTGACAGGGTGGGTAATTTATTTCAATTTTCGTGACAGTTACAATGAAAGACGAAAAATTCGGAGAAACAATTAACAAAGAGTTTTTTTTACTTAGGGGTGACGGGGTGGGTAATTTACTTCAACCATAGGGGCATTTTGATGACACACCAAAAAAACAGAGAAGCAATTAAAAAAGAGTATTTTTCTCTTTTGGGTGGCAGGGTGGGTAATTTACTTAAATTTTAGGGGCAGTTTCGATTACAAACGAAAAAAATCATAGAAATAGTTAACGAAGAGTTTTTTTTAACTTACGGATGGCAGGGTGGGTGATTTATTTCAACTTTGTGGGCAGCTTTCAGTAGGTCGATAGACCAAAAAGTCGGAGAAACGCAATGTCCTTTATTATGCGTAGGTATAGATTGGTGTTCCTCCAATAATTTTTTGGGGGTCTTCAGGTGGATTGCTTTTGTAGCTTCTCAATAAATAAATCCTCAATAACCAGCATGACATGTGAGGCCCACTTGATGAGATATTGCTTTCTCCAGACCATGGCATTTTTTGACTGACGACGGCGCAGTGGTTGCCGACGGCTATGGTGGCGGTTGCAACAACGCGGTGGGCAGCGGTCGCGGAGATGGCAGTGGCTCGTGACATGGCACGGCCCCCTGGTATAAGGGTTATCGGAAGGAGAGAGATAACTCTTCCTCTATTAAAGGGGGGTTGGGATGATTTTTCGGGGACCACCAAAAAAATTAGGGAATGGGCAACTACCAAAGCACCTTTTCGGCCCAACTTCTCCAATACCAAAAAATTGTAGGGGAAAGGGGAGCTTCCGGAGATGCTGTAAGACGGACTTGTATTTCACATGTCTTCTTGAAAAACGACGCCACAAAAGTTCAATGGAGTACTATGTCATCCTACCTAGAAGATGAGGACTAGCGGACTATTTCAATCGTATTAATCTCGAAAATTACCAAAAAAGGAGGCAATCATTGAAAACTTGCATGAGAGATGCAACATTCTTTTTTAAGAAAAGTGTATAATATACTAAAACGGTGACAATGTTTGTCGACCAGACACATCACTAACTCGGGAACACCCCTACTCACTTTTTATCTACCATACTTGGTCCGTTCATGGCTGAACTAGCTATTGACAGATTTTGGTGTTCCTGAGAGGGTGAAATTTTGGGGAGTTACCTATTATATCAGGTGGGGCTAATAAAGCTTTGAATGAGATGTTCGTTGTGAAATCCTCATAACATTTTTACTACTTTTAAGTGTGTCTATTTTTATTTGTGCTTGTATTTCAATTTTCCCTAGAGTTTTTGGTGGATGATGGATGGGTCTTCAACTTTTGTCAATTATTATTGCCTCTATAGTTGGAGGCAGGGGCGGATGCACGTTGATGGATGTGGGGGCAGCTGCCCCCACTCGATTTTTGTTCGCACGCTTGGATCGATCCTGTCAAGCTACGCGTGCCCCCACTTGGCCCATTACTTTGCCCCCGCTCAGCCCAATTTCTTGTTTATTTTGAAAAGCCCATAAATATTTTAAATTTGTAGAAGGCTAGAAGCAGCCCACGACCAAGAAACAGCCTACGCGCGAGCCAGAACCTACGATTGCATTATTCGATCGATCAGTGCGGCCCAAGTCGACGCACGCACATAATGACTGAAAGTAAAAACGCACGACACGGCATCCACGTCGAAATTGTCATTCAAGCGATCGCGGCTTCACGCAGTCATCGGCTCGCCGCCGGCCATCAACGACTTGCCGTCGCCCATCTCTCGTGCTTGCGAGTCGCCGCCGCAACACGGACTCAACACCAAATCTGCAATTCTAGCGTTTTAATTGACATCAAGTAAGCCGTATATATATACTACGTAGATCACTAGGGTTCTTTCTTTTCAATCTTTTTTTGTTTGCAGTTTCTATGTACAAACCATATTAATTAGTATAATCAATTTATGTGTATAATTTTCAGATTTAGATGACTGGTCAGTTCACACAATTATCTCGTAAGATGTAAATTTCAGTTCCAATTTTAGTCTAGACTGACACACTCAAAATTACATTTGAATAATCTATTCTTCCTAGTTTTCTGCACACTTCACCTTCATGTATGATGCTCAACTTGACATGTTCATTCAATGTTTTGCGTTTTAGCACTTAAAAGTTGCTGGGAATGTAATGGAGAGGTTATTCCAAAAACCAACAATCTCCAAGATGCCTGAAAACTAGTTGATTTGAACAAGCTTCCAATGCATCCATCTAAAAGGAAGAGGACTCACAAAGAGAAAGGAAGAGGATTGCATATTACAATCCCAATCAACACGAGGATATAAGAAGAAAGTACTTGATGTGAGGGCCTCATCGGCGTCGTCCTAAAAAGTTGAAGCCATGCACAAATGTGAAGATCAATCGACATTTTAGTGCTAACTGGTATGAACCATAGTCGTATTTGCTTTGTCAAAAAAGAATTGCAAAAAAAAATCTAATGTGATAGTTACACGTTTTCATGAGGTGAAAACCGTCATGAGATGAAATGAAAGGTAATGTGCTAAAGCCCTTTTTCAATTTTATAAAGGCATTCTTCAAAGTATTCATTCTCCCTCCATTTGACAACGTTTTTTCTTCTTCCAGGTTGTAGGTTGGATTGTTAAACAATGTGTCAATGTTCTCTTTGGCAGCTTCAGAAGAAGATATTGAAATACTGATGTAAGTCATTTTATTTCAAATTGTTATATTTTTAAATTTGCTATGAATGTGGTTATCTCATGGAGAATGAAGTGATTTTGCCTAGGTTTTAGTTTATATGGAGAATTGCCTTGTTAATTCATGAATATGGCCATATATTTTTGCCCCCTCTCAACTTTTTTCTGGGTCCGCCCCTGGTTGGAGGCTTGGAGCCTGCTCCCTTGGTTTTTCCTCAAAGAAATATTTCTGAACATTGGGATTCCAAAACCCTGGCCTTACTTCCAAAAGCAACCATCCACATTACATGCAAAATTCTTCAAAAAATCATATAAGTTTCTCTCCACATATGAAACCCCGTTCCACCAAAAATGTCCCATGTTCTAGTTAAATTATTGTAAATGGACATTAATTTCATGTATACCCTTTAATGGTCATTAATTCCAAACCACACTTTGATGCCCTCCATAAATCTTGGAAAATATTATATAGCCTCCTAGGGTTGCAAATGGTCTAATTATGCAAAATCATTGGGACTCGTCATACACATTTCCACCAAATCATCCAGACAGTAGTTTTGGGTCTTGATGGCACTTGTTTTTTTAGAATGAAGATGCAAGTTGCATCTGGCTTTAAATTAATAAAGTCTTAATAAGCAGCATTCCGACTAGTTCACCATGAAACTTAAAAGTTATAGGTAGAGGATATGGCAAAATGGCGTATCCAAAACAAGGTCATGATCGAGTCTGTCTTTGAGTTGGAAAAGATTCATTTTGATGGCACTTGTGAAGCAACCCCTAGATCCACTTGGCCATTTGACCTGAAACTTGGCCACCTTGTTGATCTATGATGACATGATTTGCCAGAAGTCTTGGGTCAATTTGACCGAAGAAAGAAATTGAACCAACCATGGAACACTTTGCTCCTATGTTAGTTTCTTGTGCTTTTGCTTTGGTGTAGGATCAAAGTAATCAACTAGAGTGAGGTGAATGGGAGATTTTAAAAAATTAGTTCAAGTGTACCACAGGCCTTTATTAGACAGGAAGACAAAGCGGGTCGGAATTGGGCCCATAAAGTTTACGAGGTGCTAATGGGCCGGAAGTACCAAAGGGCCGTAATGACACCGAATTCCCCATGGGCCGGTGGCGGGCCGAATTGGCACATATCCTTATGGGCTGGACAATATCGTACTGTAAGTGGGCTATAGGCAACCAAGTCATTAGTGGTCCGACCCGCTAACTTTTGCCTAAATCTGGTGGGCCACTAGTTGGGATGGCCATTTTAACTAAACGGGCACTATTGAGCCTGTGCCACGTGTCGAAATTTTATAGGCGCATATCATTCGTTGGACAAGGTAGAGCTGACACGTGGCTCCGTTGGCGAATGAGAAGCTGACACGTGAAAATTTGTCATTGGTCAAAGTTGTTAAAGGAAGGGGAGCCTTGGCGCAGTGGTAAAGCTGCTGCCTTGTGACCATGAGGTCATGGGTTCAAGTCCTGGAAACAGCCTCTTACAGAAATGTAGGGAAAGGCTGCGTACTATAGACCCAAAGTGGTCGGACCCTTCCCTGGACCCTGCGCAAGCGGGAGCTACATGCACCAGGTTGCCCTTTTTTCAAAGCTGTTAAAGGATATCAAATCCAGAACCCGCACTGAAGGCTTAACGGCGACCCATTACAGTGGTTGTCACGTGTCGGTAACCCTTGATGAAAATACTTCTATGACGTGCCATTTATCATCATGGAAGTGGACACTTTCGTGAATGAAAAATGATTATTGTTGTAAATCTGTCACAGATGTACATGGGTGACAGAAAATGTGACCTTCTATGACAAACGAGTATCACCATGGATGCGTCTTTTTTTCGTAGTGCAAGACGGTGCCTCCAAGAATGGCACGACACCGGAGTGCCACCACCGCCCGACCCCAAAAATCAGTAGCACGGAGGAGGTGGGAGCAACCTCAATGGAGCCTTCCGGATGGAAACGACGCCCGCGGACGCCACCGTCGTCAACCTGGTAGACCAGGGTACCCCCAGACGCTAGAGCACCTGCGACACCATCGCCACTCTATACGCCGACCACCAACAACCATGTCACAGTGTGGCCATGACTGCCAGTGTGCACTCGAGACGCGTAAACCACCCACGAGTACTGACCTCCCGCACCAAGGCCGCAGACCTTCATCTAGACAACCCCGTGAACATCTAAACACCCCTGCTTTGGCCCGACCGGAAGCCCCCAACCAACGGAGCCGCCAATAGTCCCTCTGCCCCCAACATTGCCAGACCTTCACCAGACACCAGCCCACATTCAACTGAGAAAACGGGGAGGAGGAGGAGCAAATGCATCCATGACCGGCACATCCCTACGCTAGCGACAGGTGACCCTACCACGTCAGAGCCTACCATCCCTCCTACCGACCTCCCACCGAACACACCTTGTGTCGCATCACCATGACGTCACAAATCTCTACGAGGCCACCAGAAAACGCTTGCTCACCGATGAGTGAAACCAAATTGACCGCAACAACACCCAAAAGAGCTCACTGGAGATGCCTCTTCACACCGACCGCCGTCGTCCGGGCGCCAGACCAGGAAGGTACCAACATTTTCTTGGCCATCACACCCCCAGCCTCAAAGCCACTGTGTGCCACCCACACTAGACAGCCGCCGAGGCACGGGCGGCCACCCGCAGCCAAAGTCGCCCACGACCCGCACCACGGGATGGGCAGATCTAGGCCAGCCACCTAGCCATGTGTACAGTGCCACCATGATATTTGTCACATCATCGCTCTCCACTGTCTTCGACCATCTCTGGGAAGCAACTACACAACGCCGCCCACCGCCTAGCGCCACGTCCACGGCCCAGATGCCTCAGCCCGCGAAGAGGTGTCACGGGCGAGGAGACGAAGGTTCACCACCGCCGGTGCCCGGGCTTACCCGGGCGCGCCCCTGGCGACGGCGAGGGAGAGGGTGGGTGGTTTGACCAGTGACGGGAACTAGGTTTCCCCCCTATCGCCACACGGTGGTGACGCGGGAGGGGAGGGGGCTAAACCAATAGGAAGGTGGCCTAGAGGTTTCATTTGAGGCTTTAGATGACACTCTGGATGGTGCTTCTGAGCTACTAAAATGGGGTAGGAGGTTTAGCCCGGATACCGACTGGAACTTTGGGTGAAGCCCGGAAGTTCCAGATAGTGTGGCATGGGACATAACAGGCAGATTTGAATGGTTCACATATAAGCCATCCCATTCTTCAGGGAAGGGGCACGAGTTGAAACCAATTTACACACTTATTTCTCCTTCATTGTTAACACCCAAAAGCCTGAGAAGCTTCTCCTCCTCTCTTTTTTGCAGGGAGAAGAAGCTTCTCCCCTTATGTCCTAAAGCCGGATTACTTTGAAGGAAACAAAGGACGAGCCCTCCATCCACGATCCGCCAATCCATATTTGATTTAACAAAGGTAATAAAGAATCTCAGGCAATAATAATCTGTAATGTTATCTGACTGACGTTACCTAGGAAGGGGATGGCAAACGAACGATTTTTTCTGAAAATTTTAGTTGCAACACGAGATCAAACGATGACAATTCTGATCGTTTTTGCGTCAAAATTTCCCGCGCATAAACTGACATGCGTCTCAAAAGAAAATGCCACGCGTCTCTGAAGAAACCGCCAGCAATTTTTTTTGTTTTTTGCAAATGCCAGTTGCGAGGTGAGATCAAACACATTTCGTTTCAAGAAACACATTTTTTTTTTGCAAATGCCAGTTGCGACGCGAGATCAAACGTCACAAATCTCTCAAGAAACGCATTTTGCTGAAAGCGTTAGTTGCGACGCGAGATCAAACGATGACAGTTTCTGTTCGTTTTTGCCTTTAATTTTTCTTTGCAGATACTGACATGCGTGTCTGAAGAAAATGCCATGCATCTCTCAAGAAACCGTCAGCAAAAACTTTTGCAAATGCCACCCCTAGCAGGGAAGGTTCGACAGCTATTGCAGATCATAATAATTTACATCTCCAACAAATTGAAGTTAAACAGTCCCACGTCTAGATATGTACGGTCGTAGTATCAGACACCATCGCGATTCTAATTAAGAATGCAAAGAGCAAAATCATGCCTACGTGCACATACACGAAGCAGTCATGTTCAGCGTAGTAATTAAAACATCAGCATGCATGCATGCATGCATGGCCAAACGCCAGCGACGATGTCACGATGGCAGCTCGTCTCGTGCAATGCCGCCGTGGGGCAGCGGTGCATCTGTGCGCGCTACGTCCACACGCAGGCGACGCAGCCGCAGAGGGAGGCAAGGACGCGGCGCACCGAGCCGGCCAACGCCGCGGCGCAGCGGCGGACGGGGTCGACGTCCACGTCGCACTCGCACTCGGGGCACGGCCGGAGCAGGATGCGGCAGCGGCGGCGCCAGGCCCTGCTCAGGCAGCCCCTTTCGCGCGGCGTGACGACGATGGCGGACTGGAGGTAGGCGGACGCGGCGTGCTTGAGCAGCTGGTTGCGGATGGGGATGTTGGAGGTGTCGAAGTCGTGGAGGTCGGAGGAGCTGCCGCCGCCGCCGCCGTTGCCCAGCTCCGAGAGCACGTCCCGGAGGCTCGTGTACTCGGAGCTGCCGCTGCTGCTCCAGCTCGACGGCCTCGACCGGGCGGACCGGGGCGGCGGCGGCGACGACGGTGCCTCCGGCGCCTGGGCGTCAGCGTCCATCGTCGTCACCAAGGTCCATGCGATTGGTTAACCTTCAGGTCGAGCGCTTGTATCTGATTCTTGCAAGATTCTTTTGAAGAGCAACGGCAATTGTTAACCTCGGAATCTCGATCCCGGCGATTGTTTCAGAATCTCATGCCCTTATAATTTAATTTGATAAATATAAAGGGATGAGAAGGAAAGGAAAACGAGGTTAAACACTTGGACTGATTAGCGTGCTTCTATTTTCTAACGGCAATGCCTAAATGTAGGAGGACCTGGCCAAAGCTGGCAAATGAAGACAGACAATAATAGCAGGGAACCCTACTGCATGATCAGCGTGACGGGGAAAACATACTGTTTTTTGATACCATAGGAATTACTGGAAACCAATGGGCACTCGCATATGTAACAAGAATATCAGTGCTGCTTGGACACTCTCTGAGCTGAATTTGAGTGCCCTAGTAGACAGTAGTGGGCAACGTCGCTACTCACACTAAGATAGTATGAAGCAAAACTTCAAGCACAACTTTTACCAAGGTGTTCGCCATCGTTGTTTCATTTCAGCCTGAAACATATACTTTCCTGCTTGTCCAACTATGTTATAAATAATCGCTCACCACCTCGCTGATGAGCATGTTGGAATTTGCTGGTGGGCTATTGGGCAAAAGCCCAATTAAAATTCTAAAATTCTCTTGGCCCATTCATGCACACATGTGAGTGGAGTGAGTGAGGCTAAAGTTTAGTCCCACCTCATAAGTTGAGAAAGAGTTGCACCTCTTTATAAGGTGAGCTCTTCTACCACTTGTATGAGCATGAGAAGAGGAGACCTACACGCGCGCTCCTCCTCCTCGTCACGACGCGACGCGGGTTGCGGGATTGAGCCGAGCCGAGGAAAGAGTTATGCACGTTGTCTATATTTTTGCTGCTCGGGAAAAATTAATGAGTCATTAATTAATAATTGACGGACTGAACAGTTTTCAATTCTTTTGGATCGTGACGACTCGGACGTGGGGTTTACTCCCACGACCTACCCGGTCCGCACTATATAGTCAGGCAGACGTCTACCCTAGCCACCACCGCTTCGTATGGTTTTTCACCACCGTTCCAGATCATTGCGCTGCCAAGCAAGCCTTCTCCATCCCTCCTTTCGGCGTGCACCGGGAGAAGGGACAGCAGGCCTCCGGAACCCCGCCTCTCGTGATCCTGTACGGGAGAGGGCGATCAGGTTTTTGGGGAGAGCACTCGCGCGACTGCTGGCAGCGACGACTTCTTCCCCGACGTCGGCAACCTCATCCTCGACGACATGGGCGACAACGTCAACACCGGCGGTGCTGCTCCCGCTGCACCGTATGTGATTCTATCTTTCCTATTCGAGATCGTGGTAGAATTCATGTTTCTAGTATGTGCCCTAGATGTGATCTGTTCATCTGCTATGCTAGTTAGCATGATTAGTTCAATCTTTGCTACTGTGGTCATGATTTATCTTCTGTTTATTCGGATTAAATCTGGTAGTAATTTGCTCATATTTCCAACAATCCAAAAACCTGATTATAGGCAATTTGCTCCGTGGTTTCACTGCGCATCTGAAGCCGCCTACCTTTAAGGGGGCGCAATATAAGAGGTGGTGCACGCGAGCAGTCTACTGGTTTCAGACCATGGGCTGCTATGACGCCACCAAGGGCAAGCCTGAGGGCGATCTTAATCCAGCACAGCTGGAAACTTTTGAGAAGATCGATACTCTTTTTGAAGGTGCTCTTCTGGGTGTTCTTGATGACTCCATTGTGGACTCGTATATGTTGTTTGACAATGGCGAGGACATGTGGGCTGCGCTCGAGGCCAAGTTTGGTGCCTCGGACGTCGGCAGCGAGTTGTACGTCATGGAGCAATTCTATGACTATAAGATGACTGATGAGCGCTCTGTTATACAGCAGGCTCATGAGATACAGTCGCTCGCAAAAGGACTTGAGTACTTCAAGTGTGTGTTGCCGGACAAATTTGTTGCCGGAGGCATCACTGCCAAGCTTCCACCTTCGTGGAACAATTTTGCTACTTCCCTGAAACACAAGAGACAAGAGTTTTCCGTTGCGGATCTCATTGGTACTCTTGATGTTGAAGAGAAGGCGAGAGCAAAGGACACACGTGCTCGAGTTGCCGAGGGAGCTTCTAGCGCCCACATGGTACAGAAGAAGAACTTCCAGCCCAACAAGTTCAAAAACAACAAGAACAAAACTCAGGGCAAAGGTAAGTTTGATACAAAGAACAAGCCATCGCATTCTACCAACTTCAAGAAGAATTCTCACAAGAAGGGGAAGGGACTTTTCCATGTCTGCGGTGATCCTAATCACTGGGCTCCAAAGTGTCCTAACCGCTTTGAGGAGCGCGAACATGAGAAGAGCGCAAGTCCGCTAATGTTGTCATTGGTGATACTGATATGAAGGAATCTGGGTACGGTATTCTTCTTACCATCCTTTCAATATTTCAATCTCCTGATTGGTTAATTGACACCAGTGCCAATGTACATGTTTGTGCTGACGCCTCAATGTTTTCTTCTTACCAGGTCACAGGGACTTCTCCCGTGCTGATGGGAAACGGGTCACATGCCATCGTTCGAGGTGTCGATACGGTCGATCTGAAGTTTACTTCGGGCAAGACCGTGCGTCTGAAGAACGTTCATCATGTGCCGTCCATCAATAAAAATCTCGTTAGCGGTTCCCGTTTATGTCGAGATGGTTTTAAGTTGGTTTTTGAGTCCAATAAAGTTGTAATTTCCAAGTGTGGACAATCTGTTGTAAAAGGCTATGAGTGCGGAGGCTTGTTCCGCCTATCTTTGTCAGATATTTGCACTAAAGCTATTAATAATGTTTACCACAATAATGAGTTGGATATTTGACATTCACAACTTTGTCACATTAACTTTGGTTTCATGACGCGGCTAGCCAATATGAATTTAATTCCGAAATTCTCTACTGTCAATGGCTCTAAGTGCCAAGTATGTGTGCAAAAGCAACCTCGCAAGTCCCATAAGACTGCAGAGGCAAGAGATTTGGCGCCACTAGAGCTTATACATTCTGATCTTTGTGAGATGAATGGCGTGTTGACAAAAGGTGGAAAGAGATATTTCATGACGTTGATTGATGACTCCACTAGATATTGTTATGTGTATCTTCTGAAATCAAAAGATGAGGCTTTAACTTTCTTCAAAAACTATAAAGCTGAGGCAGAGAACCAACTTGATCGAAAAATCAAACGGCTTAGGTCCGATCTTGGTGGAGAGTATTTTTCCAATGAATTTGATCTCTTTTGTGCGGAACATGGTATAATCCATGAGAGGACGCCTCCCTACTCACCTCAGTCAAATGGGGTGGCCGAAAGAAAGAACCGAACTCTAACTGATTTGGTTAATGCCATATTAGACACGTCAGATATTTCCAAGGAATGATGGGGGGAGGCGCTAATGATTGCGTGCCATGTCCTAAACTGAGTTCCCACAAAGCATAAGACCATGACTCCATTTGAGGAATGGTAAAGGAAAAGATTGAAACTCTCTTACCTGCGTTCTTGGGGTTGTTTGGCGAAAGTCAATATACCAATTCCCAAGAAGCGCAAGGTTGGACCAAAAACCGTGGATTGTGTCTTCTGGGCTATGCTTTTCATAGCATTGGCTATAGATTTTTAATAATAAAATCTGAGATATCCGACATGCATGTTGGTACGATTATGGAGTCTAATGATGCAACTTTCTTTGAGGACATATTTCCTATGAAGGATATGTCAAGTTCATCAAATCAGGAGATACCTACTCCATCTAGTGAGGAACTCACTATAATTCCTGAACCCATCATTGCGATGGAACACGTTGAGAATCCTGTTGAGGGTGACAATGAAACTCCTGTAAGGAGTAAGAGACAGAGGACTGCAAAGTCCTTTGGTGATGATTTCATTGTGTACCTTGTGGATGACACACCCAGGACTATTTCAGAAGCCTATGCATCTCCTGATGCTGACCACTGGAAGGAAGCTGTTCGTAGAGAGATGGATTCCATCTTAGCTAACGGAACCTGGGAGATCACTGACCGTGGGTGCAAACCTGTAGGATGTAAGTGGGTGTTCAAGAAGAAGCTTAGACTTGATGGTACGATTGAAAAGTACAAGGCATGGCTTGTGGCTAAGGGTTATACCCAGAAAGAAGGTGAAGACTTCTTTGATACTTACTCACCCGTGGCTAGACTGACCACAATTTGGGTGCTACTATCACTAGCTGCCTCACATGGTCTTCTTATTCATCAAATGGACTTAAGACGGCTTTCCTCAATGGAGAGTTGAAGGAGGAAATTTACATGGATCAGCCAGATGGTTTTGTGGTACTTGGTCAGGAAGGAAAGGTGTGCAAGTTATTAAAGTCTTTATATGGCCTTAAACAAGCTCCTAAGGAGTGGCGTGAGAAGTTCGAAAGAACATTAACTGGTGCCGGCTTTGTGGTAAATGATGGTGACAAGTGTGTGTACTATCGCCATTGTGGGGGCGAAGGAGTTATTCTTTGTCTGTATGTCGATGACATACTGATCTTTGGAACCAAACTTGATCTAATCAAGGAGGTTAAGGATTTCCTATCTCGTTGTTTTGAGATGAAGGATCTAGGAGTAGCTGATGTTATCTTGAACATCAAGTTGTTGAGAGATGAGAATGGTGGGATTGTCGGGGGTTGGGGGCGACATATGCCAATGGATGGCTTATCATGGTGGGAGCGAGTAGAACGTCGCCGGTGCCTGGAAGCGGGATAAGGCGTAGACACGAACGCCAGCGTACTTTACCCAGGTTCGGGGCTCTCCTAGGAGATAACACCCCTAGTCCTGCTCTGCGGGGTCTCCGCATGATCACTAAGGCACTAGTGATACAATGGTGCTCCTTGAGCTGTATGCTAGAGGCAGAGGGAGGCAAGGCTAGCTCTCTTCCTGCTCTAGGGGAATTGCTAGTTCTAAATGGAGTGGGAACCCTTTGCATGGGTGGCCTGGGGGGTTTATATAGGCCTACCCCCCAGGGGTACAATGGTAATTCGTCCGGGTGTTGGGTCCGGCTGTCAGTGTCTCTAGCCTCCGGCTTCTCCACCGACTGTTGGGGCCCACCGCCTGGTGGGCCCCGCTGACTGGTGGGTGGCTGCTTACTGTAGCTGTGTCGTTGGTGACGGGGGCTTGGTCATCTTAGCGTGGCTACAGTCCCGCCGCCTGGTGGTAGGCCACTGTAGCCACACTTGGTCTTATCAGCTTAATGGCGCACTCGCCTCGGGACAAGGGACGGCTGCCTGCTGGAGGCCGGCCCCTCACGAATCCGTCTGGTCGAGCTTCCACCGTCTTCCTTGGGGTCACTGCCTGATAGGGCCCGCCTCCGGCAGGCCGTACCGACAGGCCGTCGTGGGGAACAGGGCTCCGCTTGCCCGGAGCAACGTCAGGGCAGATACGGCACAGTGCTCCGTCGTGCGGTGATCTCCGCGGAGCACTGTAGCCACGCCCGTCTCGTGCGTCGGAGGCGACGTGCTTCACTATAGCCATGCTTCGACTTGTACCCTCGATGGGGGCTCGGCCGCACCGTAGTCGTGAGGTGGCCGCTTGCCCGCTGCCGCCCTCTCTGGAGGGCAGCCTCCAGGATCCGGTCACCCGGGGCGCCGTAGTCTTGGGTCGGCCACCCTCCGGCAGCCGGCCGCTAAGCCAGCCAGCCCCAGAGGGCGGAGCTTCAGCTCGGGGTCCAGCCAGGCGGAGCTGGCCCAAAGTCTTGATAAATCCACGGACTCGGGTGAGCCTACCCGTGGCCCATTACTCAGACAGTAGTCCCCGAAGCCGGTGAGGCACCGCGGTCGAGGGGCGGCGAAGCCTCAGCGGCTTCCTCCCTCACCGGGCTCCGGGAAGGTGCTGGTCCGCCGCGCGGCCAGCTGACTACTGAGGCCGCTTCTTCCAGGCAGAGCTTGCACTGTTGGTTTTTGAACTTCAAGGCGGGAGATAGGTGGCGTGCCTGCTAAGCTTCCCAGGCCGCCACCCGCCACGGACGCGCCACGCGGTGCAAGTCAGCCTGGTCAGCCTGCCACCCCACGTTTCGGACGGGACATGATACTGGGCTGGGCCCGCCACTACCGCGCCTCGGCAACCGGGCGGATCCACTGCGCCGAAGGAGACGGTTGCCATTCCCCATGATTTCTTACGGCGTGGTGAATGCGCACGGGAAACGGGGGTCGTGGGGACGTGGGCGCAGTTAATCCCACGACCCCACGTCCTGCCCCCTTGGCTTCGTAGCCCGGGCGCTATAAGTAGGGAGGGGGGAGAGGTGCGGCAAAGCTCTCGCGCTGCTGCTGCTGCCGTAGCGCCGCTGCCGTCGCCCCTGCCTACGCGTTTCTTCTCTCTGTGCCGCCAGCCGGAGCCATGGGCAACTGGGATGGATCAACCGTGATCGAGGATCACATCTCCTTCCTCCGCGACACGCGCCGGATGCCCAGCGCGGCCTTTGTCAAGGTGCGGGTGCCGCCGGAGACGGAGATCTCGCCGGTGCCGCAAGAAGGCGAGCAGGTCGTCTTCCGCTCGCATTTCCTTCGTGGCTTCGGCCTTCCGACGAGCGAATTCTTCCGCTCTTTCCTCAACTTCTACAATCTTCAACCTCACCACCTCATGCCCAACGCCGTGACTCTGCTCTCCGCCTTCGTCACGGCGTGCGAGGGCTACCTCGGCATCCTCCCCACAATCGAGCTATGAGGAGCGTTCTTTTATGGGAAGCTCGGCACCTCCGCCAAGGAGAGGGCGGCCGAGTGCGGGGGCTTCGTCGCCGTGCGCTGGCCGGCGAAACAGAACGCCTTTCCTGTCATCAAGCTGGCGCAGTCGACGAAGATGTGGCGGCAGTCCTACTTCTACATCGAGAACATGGGCTCGACTGCCGACTTCCTCAACCTGCCGGCCTACGAGGCCGCCCCCCCCCACCGAGGCTCGCACTTCCTGGAAGTACAAACCGAAGCCGGTGTCGGTGGCTGCTATTGGCCGACTCCGAGTGCTCCAGGAGTCGGAGGGCCTCGTGGCCTCCGATCTCCTCGTCGCCTTCGTCGAGCGCCGGGTCCTCCCGCTCCAGAGCCGCCCTCATCCGATCTTCCGGATGGGCGGACACCGCGATCCGTGCCGGCTGTGCACGAAAGGAATGCCGCCTGCTGAAGTTTCGCGGATGGTAAACGAGATCTCCGACCTCAAGATGTCGGAGAAGGAGTGAAGGTACGGGAAGCGGCCATACTCTCGCCACAACCCGCCTCCCGCTGTAAGTTTCTTCATTTTTGTCCTTTAAACTGTTTCCTTCGGCTTCGTTTCTCTTCATGACGCCGCCCTTTCTTGGTTGCAGATTTACATGTCCGAGGCAAGGGCCGCCCTCCTGGGGCCGTGTGATGCCCTCCAGGCGGAAAGGGCGGAGAGCAATTTGGACGACCCTGACTTGGGGGCGGCCGCCCTGGCCGACGACGCGACAGGTGGCGGTGGCAGAGCGGACGGAGGTAGTGGAGCAGGCGGCTCTGAGGGAGGCGGCGGCGTGGAGACTTGGCTCGGCGAAGATGAAGATGAACCACGCCCTGCCCGGAGCTCCGCCACCACCGGCGCCGGCCCCTCTTCTGGACCGCCCGCCCCTGGCGGCAAGCGCAAGCGGAAACAGGGCGCGACCCTGTTCGGCAGCGCCCCGAAGAAGCCCAAGAATCCGGCCGCAGCGACCAGGCAGAAAGAAGCCGCGGCCAAGGTGGCCCAATATCAGAGGCAGCCGAAGGTGCCTATTATGCTGTCGGCGTAAGCATTCTTCCCTCACTCCTTGTCTTTTCGTCAATCTGGCGTGAAAGCCTTCCGACTTGTCTTCTCCTTTTAGGGCCCCGCTGTCCCTCGAGAAGTCGAGCACCGCCTCGGTCCTTAGGTCGGCAACAACCTCCTCGACCAGCTGGCGGATCGACCCGGCCGCCGACCTCCGGGAGGCGACGGAGCGGAATGCACGAGAGGCGCGCGAGGAAGAGGCCGACCGCCTAGCCAGGGAGTAGGCGGCCTTGTCAGCCGCGTCTGCCGAAAGGGCGCGGGCGTAGGCGGAAGCCCAGGCCGCAGAGAAGGAGCGGCTTGCGGAGGCCGCACGCCGCCAAGAGCCGCTGCTTGTGGCGCCCCTGAACACTGCGCCGCCTCCGCCTAAATTCGAGGCGACGGCCGGAGGAGCCGGCAGCGACGACCCAATCCAGGAGCGGGAGGGCGACGACATAGCCATGCCAGACGTCTTCGTGCCGCCACCCCCGCCCCTGCCGCCCTTCCAGCCAGCGAGCCGCGGGACGAGCAGCCGGTGGCGCCGCTGGTGCCGCCGATCGTAAGTATGGTGGTGACAGACCTGACCCCTACGGTCCGCCTGCCCACGCGCCGTCGTCTGGAGAAGGCGGCCTCAGCACCACGGCCGCAGGCCATCGGCACCGCAAGCTCGTCGGCCCCTGATACCGAGGCGACCAGCGCCTCACCCATGGGTTGGATACACGGGGGCGGGACTGGTGCCCTGAACCAGGCGTCTCTTGACGTCCAGACCAAGCTCCGGGCAGAGGGGGAGGCCCTTAAGCGCTACAACGAGGCCTACTTGGGGTCGTGCACTACCATCCGCGTAAGTTGTCCTTGGCTTTCTTCTTCGAATGATCCTCTTTGCTTCTCTCGTGGGGGCGCGCAAGCGCACCCACTGGGTGTAGCCCCCAAGTTCCGGGCCAGCAGCTGAGCAGGCGGGTCGGAACTTCATCTTGCGACTGTCGACTGCTGACTTCATCTGATGTCTCTTCTGCAGGACTATCACAATCTCCACGCAACCGCCTACAACTCCAAGGTTCGGGAGCTGGAGGCGCAGACGGCCCATCTGGCCGAGAGCCGGCGTAAGTTTCCGTCTTCTTTCTTCGCGAGGGCGCGCTGGCTGTACCCGCGGGCTGTAGTCCCTGAGGTTCGGGCCGACTGTTGAGCAGTCGGGCCGAATCTCCTCAGTTGTCTTTTTCCCTTGGCAACTACTTCTTTTTCGCGGGGGCATGCCCGCGGGCTGTAGTCCCCAAGGTTCAGGCCGGCTGCTGAGCAGTCGGGCCGAATCTCCTCAGTTGTCTTTTTCCTTTGTCTTGTCCGCTTGACTGAGGCTTTTTCCTTCTCTTTCTTTCTTCAGAGGCCAACGCCGCCCTGCAGCAGCAGCTGGGCGAAGCCAACACCACCCTGCGTGGCAAGGAGGCGGAGTGCAGCAAGCTGGCGGGAAAGCGGGACCGCCTGGTCGCCCAACTTGCTGAACAGGCGGAAACCCTCAAGGCGGCCCGGCTAAAGGCGGAGACGACGGAGACCAGCCTTGTTGCCGAGTTTGAGATCGAGCGCTCTGTCTGGGCTGACAAGGAGGCCCAGGTGACGGCCTGCTTCAGCAGCATTGAGTACTTGGTCGATGGTAAGCCCCGCTCCCTTGGTTTCTTGCTTTGACCTGCCGGCCCTTGCTTATAGCCTTGGCCTTTTTCTTCTTCCGCCCGGACAGACTTCTTCCTGGGCCATTCTGTCGCCGCTGTTCAAATGATCGAGGCCCAGTGCGAGGAGCGAAGGGCGGAGGGTGCGCAGATCGCCGCTGATGCTCCCCGGACTCTTGGCAAACATGTCCTCAGCATTCAGGCCCGGCTTCAGCCTGCTCACCGCGTGCTATGCCGCCTCCAGCGCATTGGAGCCCAGGTGGCCTCCGCCCTCTGGCCAGGCTTGCCGGCTCCATGCACCCCAAGCCGGACTGCCGATTGGCTGGAGGTGGCGGCCGGCCGCCTGGAAGCCTGGAAAGGCTCAGCAGCCGAGGCAGGGGCGCGCCGGGCCTTGGAATTCGTCAAGGCGTGGTACCCTGGGCTAGATCTAGCCCAGTTGGCCATATTCCGGCTAGAGGCGCGGGAGGAGCTGGCGGCGGTGGAAGCTGAGCTCGTCAACAGGGCGGCGGCGATCTCCGACTTTATCGACACCAGTGTCTTTGTCCCGGAGGTGGTCGAGGAAGGCGGCGAAGCTCTGCAAGAGTGGCTCGGGCTAAACCTGGAGGACAGCGAAGATTCAGCTGAAGTCATCGACTCCAGTGATGAAGGGGAAGGCGGGGAGGAGGACGGAGAGGAGGAGGAGGAGGAAGATGAGGAGAGCGACGTCGACATGCCGGAGGTCGGGGCGGACGGTCAGCCCCAGCCTGACTGGGCCTCGACAACGAGCCACGCACCGAGGTGCCGCCCGCTACTGAAGGCATCCAAGTGGGGGACCCGCCGCCCGTTCCTCCGACGGACGCCATCGACTCCGTCCTCCAGCACTTCAACGCCCCGCCCGCCGCTGGTGGCTCCTCCGTCCAGACGGAGCCGCCTGCTGCGCCAGGTGGTGCAGCCGACTCCAGCGTCCGGCCAGATTCCTTGGCCACACCATCCGGCATCGTCCAGCCGGATCCTTCTGCTGCGCCAGCCGACACCGCCCAGCCAGAGTCTTATGCTGCGCCAACCGGCACCGCCCAGCCGGAGTCTTCTGCTGCTCCTTAGGGTTTTATCTGCTTTCTGCTTGCTGTTCTGAACATTTTGTTAAATTCGCGCAATTCCACCCTCGGGGTGTATATCAAACTCCGTTTGAATGTTGGCCAGAGGCCTTTTATCCATGTAAATATTTATCATTGATTATGCTTCCTGTGCCGACCTCTAGCCTTTTTTCCCTTTTTCTCCTTGGTTGTTTCCTTTGCCGCCAACCCTTGGCTATGCTCTCACCAGCCAGGCAGCCGCTCTGCGGACCATGGCTGATTTGAGCACTCTAGCCATTTGTGAGGGGGGCTAGGACTTAGCCATTCGGAGCTTTTGGTAATAAAGACAAGGGCCGGCCGTCCGGCTGCCAAGCAGCCAGACGGCTAAGTGCGATGCCACCCTCTACTATATGCATTTTCTTCCTTAGTCATTCTTTCGTGTGGGGCACTGTCTTACAACCTTTGCCCGCCATGCAGTCGCTCTGCGAGCTGTGGCTTCTGACAAAGGAAGTTTTTGGTGCCGGCACACTACTTGTCCGGCTGCGGGAGGCGGCATATTGTAGAAGGCAGCGAGGCTCCGGGCCGACTGGTCGAACCCATTGCCAGGCGGAAGAAATAAAACTAGACATTCTCATAGGCATGACACTTATCATATAGATAGAAGAGGGCAGTCCCCGAGCTCTTCTCGGGGGACCCGGAGTCTTTATACATAGTACAAAAGGTGGCGTGATACATACTGCTTTCAACTGTAAAATCTTTGGAGGAGGTTTGCGTTCCATGGCCTCTCCGTCTCTTTGCCTGAATCATCTCTCTTGCGCGCTCTGGGCTTCTGGGCATCGATTAGATAGTAGGCATCGTTGCCCAACACCTTACTGATGATGAAAGGGCCTTCCCAAGGTGCCGAGAGCTTGTGCTGTCCGGCTGTTCGCTAGATCAGCCGGAGCACAAGGTCTCCCTTCAGGAAGGATCTTGGCTTCACCTTGTAGCTGTAGTATCGGCGCAGACTCTGCTGGTAGATGGCCGACCGGCTGAGTGCCAATAGCCGGCCTTCCTCCAGCAAGTCGACACCGTCTTCTCGCGCCTCCTTGGCGTCCGCCTCGGTGTACATGGTGACTCTTGGGGAGTCGAACTCAATATCTGTCGGGATGACGGCTTCAGCACCGTAGACGAGGAAGAAAGGCGTGAAGCCCGTCGACTTGTTCGGAGTTGTGCGTAGGGTCCAGAGGACGGTCGGCAGCTTGTCGAGCCAGCAGCCGGCCGAACGCTCCAGAGGCTCGACCAGTCGGGGCTTGAGGCCGGACAAAATGAGGCCATTTGCCCGCTCAACTTGGCCATTTGACTGTGGGTGGGCAAAAGACGCTAAGTCCAGACGGATGCCCTGTGTTGCACAGAAATGAGCCAAGGCTCCTTTGGCGAAGTTGGTGCCGTTGTCAGTGATGATGCTGTGTGGGATGCCGTATCGCGTGGTAATGTCGGCGATGAAGGTCACGGCAGTCGGCCCATTCAGCTTCTTGATTGGTTTTGCCTCTATCCACTTGGTGAACTTGTCCACCGCAACAAGTAAGTGAGTCATGCCACCGCGGGCCGTCTTGAATGGCCCTACCATATCCAGACCCCAAACAGCAAAGGGCCAGGCTATGGGAATGGTCTTGAGTGCAGAAGCCGGTAAGTGTGGCTTGGAGCGGAACCTTTGACACCCTTGACACTTCTGAATTAGCTCTTTGGCCTCTTCCAGGGCAGTCGGCCAGAAGAACCCGTGGCGAAAAGCCTTGGCCACAAGTGATCTTGAAGCCGCGTGGTGGCCGCACTCGCCCTGGTGGATATCCCTGAGTATTGCTTGGCCTTGGTCTGACTCCACGCAACGCTGATAAACTCCTGTGACGCTTCGTCGCACCAGCTCCCTGTTGACTATGGTGTAAGCTGCAGCTCGCCTCTGCACTTGTCGGGCTGAGATTTCATCGGTTGGCAGCTCTTTATTCACCAAGAACTTCAGGATTGGCTGAGCCCATGAGGGTGCCGCAATTTCTTTGACTGCGACTACTGCAACTTGTATGAGGGTGGCTGGGCCGGGAGGCGGGGGGTTGGCATCTGCTTCCGCCTACTGTGTTGAGGAAGTCCCCGAGCCGACTACTGAAGTCCCCGGGCCAGGCTCTGAAGTCCCCGGGCCAGGTGTGGCTGTAGCAGTCCTCGGGCCGCCTGCCTAAATCCCCGTGCCGGCCTCTGGGATTGTCAAGTCGGATCCGACCGCTTCGGGGGGAGCCGGCACAAAGATGGAGTCTGAATCAGGAGACGGCTTGAAAGACGGCTTCAGAAGGCGGCGTAGGGCGACACCGGCTGGTATTGCTTGTCGGGTGGAGCCAATTCGTGCCAAGGCATCTGCTTGCTCGTTGTCATTTCTTGGCACGTGAAGGAACTCGCACCCATCAAAGTATCCGCTGAGTTGCTGCACGAGGAAGCGGTAGCTGGCCATGTTTGCATCCTTGGCGTTCCAGTCGCCTGACGACTGCTGGACCACCAAGTCGGAGTCACCATAGCACAGGATCCGGCGAATGCCGAGTTCCTTGGCAAGCCGGAGTCCATGTATGAGTGCCTCATATTCTGCTACATTGTTGGAAGCGGCGAAGTGGACTTGCAGCACGTATTTGAGCTTGTCTCCCTTGGGAGAGGTGAGGACGACGCTGGCTCCCAGACCAATGCGCATTTTTGAGCCATCAAAATGCATCCGCCAACGAGTGTAGTCTGGTGCAGGCGGCAAATATTGGGTCTCGGCCCAATCGACGAGGAAGTCGGCCAACACTTGTGATTTGATGGCGGTGCGGGGCTGGTAGTAGATGATGTAAGGGGCCAGATCGATAGCCCACTTGGCCACTCGGCCAGAAGCATCCCGGCTTCCGATGATCTCAGCAAGCGGGGCTATGCAGACGACGGTTATGGGGTGCTCTTGAAAGTATGGCTTCAGCTTCTTGGCGGCAAAATGTATGCCATAACACATCTTCTGGTAATGGGGGTAGTTTTGCTTGGAGGCGGACAATACTTCGCTTAAGTAATACACTGGTCTCTGGACCGGCAATGCTCTGTCCTCCTCCTTGCGCTCTACTACCATGACTATGCTGACAACCCGACTTGTGGCTGCAATGTAGAGGAGCATGGGCTCCTTCTCAGTCGGAGCCGCCAGGATAGGTGGGGTTGCCAACATCTTCTTGAGTTGGAGAAATGCTTCGTCCGCCTTGTCGTTCCACTCGAAAAAAGTGGTCTTCTTCATGAGTTGGTACAGGGGAAGAGCCCTCTCGCCCAGCCGACTGATAAAACGGCTGACTGACACCAAGCAGCCGGTGAATTTCTGCACGTCCAGCAGTCGGGTGGGCACTTTCATCATCTCGATTGCCTTGATTTTCACGGGGTTGCACTCTATGCCGCGCTCTGAGACCAGAAAGCTGAGAAGCTGGCCGGCTGGAACCCCAAAGACACATTTCTCCGGGTTGAGCTTGATCTGAAATCGGCGCAAGTTTTCAAAAGTCTCCTTGAGGTCTTCTAGCAGAGTGCCACGCTTCTCCGTCTTCACCACCACATCATCCACATATACATGGGCATTTCTGCCAAGTTGCTTGAGGAGGCACTTCTGCATGCAACGCTGAAACATGGCGCCGACATTTCTCAAGACGAACGTCATGGTCAGGTAGCAGAAGGCTCCAAATGGCGTGATGAAGGCGGTCTTCAGCCTGTCAGCCGGGTTCAGCTTTATCTGGTGATACCCGGAGTATGCATCCAAAAAACTCAACAGCTCGCATCCGGCTGTGGAGTCTATCACTTGATCAATCCTTGGCAGAGCGAAGGGATCTTTGGGGCGGGCTTTGTTGAGGCTAGTGTAGTCAATGCACATGCGCCACTACTTGTTTTTCTTCAATACTAGGACTGGGTTGGCCAGCCATTCTGGAAAGAACACTTCCATGATGAATCCGGCTGCTAGAAGCCGGGCTATCTCTCCTCCGAAAACTCTTCTCTTCTCTTCCGACAGGCGGCGCAAGGGCTGCCTGACCGGCCTGACGTCGGGTCGGACATGTAGCTTGTGCTCAGCGAAATCCGTCGGAACACCCGGCATGTCTTTGGGAGACCATGCGAAGATGTCCCGATTCTCACGGAGGAAATCGACGAGCTCGCTTTCCTATTTGCTGTCTAGGCCTTGCTGTCTAGGCTTGTGCCTACGATAGCGTGCCTCTCCGGGTGCTCCTGGTCCAAGGGTATTTTCTTTGTTTCCTTGGCCGGCTTGAACGAGCCTTCAACCTCCGACTCCTGGGGGGTGGGTGAAATTTCTGGCTTCTTGCCTGCCAACGCCACCATCCGGTCAAGGAGCCGCTTCTCGGCTGCAATCACGAGGGATTCGGCCAGCTGGCTGCTATCTGCGGCGCAAGCGATCGACTTCTTGTAGTCTCCGACTACTATCAGGATCCCCTTGGTACTTGGAATCTTCATCTTGAGGTAGGCGTAGTAGGGGACTGCCATGAACTTGGCTAGAGCAGGCCGGCCAAGCAGTGCATGGTAGGGGCTCTCAAGGTCCACCACTTCAAACCAAACTGGCTCTCGGCGGAAATGATTCTTGTCTTCGAAGAGGACATCAATCTGAGTCTTGTCGATCGGTGATCAGGAAAGGCCAGGAACTATGCCATGGAATACAGTCCGACTGGGGATGAGCTGCTTCTGCTTGATTCCCAACTTCTCCATTGTGTCACGGTACAGGATATTGATGCTGCTGCCGCCATCTATCAGGATTCTGGAGAAACGGGCAGCCCGCCTCTCCGTTGCAAGGGTTGCTTCTAGGACCAGGGCATACGAACCAGGGGAAGGCATCACTTCCGGGTGGTCGGTCCTGCTCCAACTGATAGGCTTCTCAGACCAATGCATGAACTCTGGAGTATTGAAGGCCACTGCTTGCACTTCTTGTTGTTATTGCTGTCTGCTGCGCCTGTCGTTGGCTACGCTGGTGAATACAACATAGGCTCCGTGTTCCTGTGGGTAATCGTCTTGTATGGTGCCGACTGGTCGGGCCGCCGGCTGCTGGGGCTGAGGAGGCGGCGGTCCAGCAGGCGGAGGAGGCAGGAGTCCATCTCCCTTGGCGATTCTGGTGAGCCAGTGACACTTTCGAGTGGTGTGGTTGGATGGATTCGCACCACTATGGAACTTGCAGGGTGCATCTAAGGTTTGCTCGTAAGAGAAGGCACGCAACCAATTGGACTTGCCGCCCTTCTGCCGCTTGGGAGCCGGCTGCCCCTCTGGCTGTTGATCCTCGACCGTTGCCACCTGCCGGCTGGTGGAAGCCGGCTGGGTGGCCTTCTGTTTGTTGTCACCTGGTTATTGTCGCCGACTGGTGTCACCAGCCGGAGTCCGAGGGGCCTGGGATGCCACCTTGCCGGACGCATCAACCAGGATTTCCGCCTTCATGGAGGAGTCGGTCGTGGCATGCTTGTCGGCGATGACCAGCAGCTCATCGAGGGTCTTGGGCTCGTCACAGAGGAGTCGATGCTTGAGGAGGGTGCCCTCTCGGCACCCGGCGGTGAAGTACTCGATGGCCTGCACCTCGTGCACGCCTTCGCAGGAATTGCGCAGCTCGGTCCAGCGCGTGAGGTAGTCGTGAGTTGACTCAGTGGGCCCTTGGACGCACAAGGAGAGCTGTTGGGGCTTGGGAGCCCGCTTGTAGGTGCTGGTGAAGTTGCAGATGAAGACCTCAGTGAAATCAACCCAACTGTTGATGCTGCGGGGTTCAGGCTATTGAGCCACGTCCGGGCAGTGCCTTGAAGCATAAGCGGGACGTATTTCATGGCAACACGCTTGTTGTCGTTTGCTATACTGACGGCCGTGGAGTAGCCGACCAACCAGTCCTACAGCTTCATGGAGCTGGTGTACTTGGGCGTGTCTCGCGGGAGGGTGAACCCCTTGGGGAAGGGCTCATCTCGGATTCGGGGGCCGAAACAGGGCGGGCCCAGCGCATCTTCTTCTTCAAGTGCCAGGGATCGGTTGAAATCCAATGGCAAGCATCATTCTCTCCGACTCCCTCTTGACGGCCAAGGCGGTCGCCTAGTGTCGGATGCGTGACAGGAGGCAGAGTGGGGTACCTCACTCCACGAGGCGGGGGAGGCGGCAGGTCGCCTCGCCGCTCTACTGCACGAGGGCGGTCGTCCTCGTCCTGCTCGATGGAGAGGCACGTCCGACTGCGGCTGGCAGCCGGCTCGTGACCTTTTCCTCCGTGGGCGCCACCAGTCGGCGTCCGGGAGGTCGCCCCATGATCTCGGCATGGGGGCGGCTCGTCATTTCGCCAGGCTGGAACTTCAGTGCGGCAGGCGGCCTCGTGCTACGCGACAGCCGTGTCTAGGAGCTGCTGGACTCGCTCTGCCATGTGGTGGCGCTCATCGCCGTCACATTTTTCCAGCTCATCCGTTACCGCCTGGGCGGCCCGGATGTTTTCTGCAGGCGTGGCGTAGACGGGGCGCTTTGCCCCGAACATGCTGGCGACGGTCAAGCCACGCTGCCGAACTGTGCCGAGGCGGCTAGGCCCCTCAGGAGCCGGCGTGCTGCCTACGGCCCGGTCCATCTCGCGCCGATAGGCGTCCGAAAGCCGGCGCATGCTGGCCAGGCGGCCAGCATTTTCGAGAAGCTGGAGGCGGCGTGCCTCCAGCGCCTCAACGTCCGCGCCGTCGGGAATGGGCGCCGTGAGGTCGCGCAAAGTGGCGTCGAGGGGATCTTGAGCACACCCGTCCGAGTGCTCTTCACTATTGATGACGAGTACCTCCGTGACGGTGCTCCCGCCACTGTACTCGCGCGAAGGTGGCTCGTCGTAGACCACCACGTTGGCGGGGAATGCGTCGAGCGACGCCGTGTCGGAGTCGACGATCATCGGATCGGTCGAGCCAACGGACTCCAAGTCCACAGCAGGCTCGCTGGTGACATGGAGCTGGTCGAGGAGGCTGATGAGGCGGCTCTCAGGGCAGCTTGTGCCCGCGTCGGAGGCCGTCTCGTCGGAGAGGTCGATCTCGCCGACGAGGTCAGCGAGGCAGCTCGCCACACAAGCGATCTCCGTGCCGTGCAGCGCGTCAGGGTTGACGCTATCGGGCGTGCTGGGTTGGCTTCGCTCGCCAGGAAGGAACAGGGTTCCCGTCCAGAGCAGATCTCCGGGAGACGGTGCACCTCGCCCCATGGTGGGCGCCAAATGTCGGGGGTTGGGTGCGACATATGCCAATGGATGGCTTATCATGGTGGGAGCGAGTAGAACGTCGCCGGTGCCTGAAAGCGGGATAAGGCGTAGACACGAACGCCGACGTACTTTACCCAGGTTCGGGGCTCTCCTAGGAGATAACACCTCTAGTCCTGCTCTGCGGGGTCTCCGCATGATCACTAAGACACTAGTGATACAATGGTGCTCCTTGAGTTGTATGCTAGAGGCAGAGGGAGGCAAGGCTAGCTCTCTTCCTGCTCTAGGGGAATGACTAGTTCTAAATGGAGTGGGAACCCTTTGCATGGGTGGCCTGGGGGGTTTATATAGGCCTACCCCCTAGGGGTACAATGGTAATTCGTCCGGGTGCTGGGCCCGGCTGTCAGTGTCTCCAGCCTCTGGCTTCTCCGCCGACCGTTGGGGCCCGTCGCCTGGTGGGTGGCTGCTTACTATAGCTGTGTCATTGGTGACAGGGGCTTGGTCACTGCCGCCTGGTGGGAGGCCACTGTAGCCACACCTGGTCTTATCAGCTTAATGGCGCGCTCGCCTCGGGACAAGGGATGGCCGCCTGCTGGAGGCCGGCCCCTCACGAATCCGTCTGGTCGAGCTTCCGCCGTCTTCCTTGGGGTCACTGCCTGATAGGGCCCGCCTCCGGCAGGTCGTACCGACAGGCCGTCGTGGGGAACAGGGCTCGGCCTGCCCGGAGCGACGTCAGGGTAGATACGACACAGTGCTCCATCATGCGTGATCTCCGCGGAGCATTGTAGCCACGCCCATCTCGTGCGTCGGAGGCGACGTGCTTCACTGTAGCCATGCTTCGACTTGTATCCTCGATGGAGGCTCGGCCGCACCGTAGTCGTGAGGTGGCCGCCTGCCCGCTTCCAGGAGCCGGTCATCCGGGGTGCCGTAGTCTTGGGTCGGCCGCCCTCTGGCAGCCGGCCACTGAGCCAGCCGGCCCCAGAGGGCGGAGCTTCAGCTCGGGGTCTAGTCAGGCGGAGCTGGCCCAAAGTCTTGATAAATCCAGGGACTCGGGTGAGCCTACCCGTGGCCCATTACTCCGACAGGGATCACACTGCTTCAGTCTCACTATGTGGAAAAGGTCTTGAGTCGTTTTGGGTATAGCGACTGCACGCCTTCTCCAACTCCATATGATGCTAGTGTGTTGCTTCAAAAGAATCGACGAATTGCTAGAGATCAACTGAGGTATTCTTAGATTATTGGCTCGCTTATGTATTTGGCGAGTGCCACGAGGCCTGACATCTCTTTTGCTGTGAGTAAGCTGAGTCGGTTTGTGTCAAAACCGGGAGATGATCATTGGTGTGCACTTGAGAGAGTTATGCGCTATTTGAAAGGCACCGCGAGCTATGGGATTCACTACACTGGGTATCCAAGGGTACTGGAGGGTTATAGTGACTCAAACTGGATATCTGATACTGATGAGATTAAGGCCACAAGTGGTTATGTTTTTACACTTGGTGGTGGCGCTGTTTCTTGGAAGTCTTGCAAGCAGACCATCTTAACGAGGTCAACTATGGAAGCAGAACTCACAGCATTAGACACTGCCACTGTTGAAGCAGAGTGGCTTCGTGAGCTATTGATGGACTTACCTATGGTTGAAAAACCAATACCCCCTATCCTGATGAACTGTGATAATCAAACTGTGATCATCAAGATAAACAGTTCTGAGGACAATATGAAGTCCTCAAGGCATGTGAAGAGGAGACTAAAATCTGTCAGAAAATTGTGAAACTCTTGAGTTATTACGTTGGATTATATCCAAACAACAAAAAACTTGGCAGATCCCTTCACAAAGAGTTTATCACGTAATGTGATAGATAATGCATCGATGGAGATGGGTTTGAGACCCACCACATAAGTTGTCCATAGTGGTAACCCACTCTATGTGATCGGAGATCTCATGAAGTAGAAGTGGGAGACAAGCTGTTGGTCAGCTGAGAGGAGAGTATCCCTATTTTAATTATTCCACTCCGTGTAGATGCAATACTCTGCTGATCTGCATGGCAGGTTGATATTTATCTTAATGTGTTCCAAGTGGCTTATTTGAGTAAGCAAAGATGTTGTCCTGCAGAGCATCTTCTGAGGAACACATCTATATGAATTTGACTGTTAATGTCGCAGTCTGTGAGAATTGGGTGTTCTCTAATAAATTCATGAAAGGTCATGAAGTACGACGTATACGCTCCACCCGCGGGGAAGCCTTGTGGCAGCCCAATATCGGTCAAGAATTTGTGCGAAACTAGTCTTGCAGAAAACTTGTAGTTCAAGGCATAGTCCACTATTCAAGTTGTGATCTAGTGTAGCATAAATCTCTAAGTGGAAGTTCAACTTCATAGTCTCCACTAAGCATCAGTATATAAACAATGTTTTGGAACCAAATGGTGAAATGTGCCAATGAGACTTTGTGGGGGATTTTTGGAATTTGCTAGTGAGCTTCTGGCCCAAAGCCCAACTAAAATTCTGAAATTTTCTTGGCCCATTCATGCACACATGTGAGTGGAGTGAGTAAGGCTAAAGATTAGTCCCACCTCATAAGTTGAGAGAGAGTTGCACCTCTTTATAAGGTGAGCTCTTCTACCACTTATATGAGCATGAGAAGAGGAGACCTAAACGCGCGCTTCTCCTCCTAGGCCCGCCACGCCTCGTCACGACGCGCCGCGGGTTGCGGGATTGAGCCGAGCCGAGAACAAAGCTATGCACGTTGTCTATATTTTTGCTGCTCGGGAAAAATTAATGAGTCATTAATTAATAATTAACGAACGCGTTAATTACTGAGTCGTTTCCGATTCTTTTGGACCGTGATGACTCGGACGTGGGGTTTACTCCCACGACCTACCCGGCCCGCATTATATAGTCAGTCAGATGTCTACCCTAGCCGTCGCCGCTTCGTATGGTTTCTCACCACTGTTCCAGATCATTGCGCTGCTAAGCAAACCTTCTTCATCCCTCCTTTTGGCGTGCACCGGGAGAAGGGACAGCAGGCCTCCGGAACCCCGCCTCTCGTGATCCTGTACGGGAGAGGGGCGATCAGGTTTTTGGGGAGCACACTCGCGCGACTGCTGGCAGCGACGACTTTGCGAACAACGACTTCTTCCCCGACCTCGGCAACCTCATCCTCGACGACATGGGCGACAAACGCCAACACCGGCAGTACTGCTCCCGCTGCACCGTATGTGATTCTATCTTTCCTATTCGAAATCATGATAGAATTCATGTTTCTAGTATATGCCCTAGATGTGATCTGTTCATCTGCTATGCTAGTTTGCATGATTAGTTCGATCTCTGCTACTGTAGTCATGATTTATCTTCTGTTTATCGGATTAAATCTCGTAGTAATTTGCTCATATTTCCAACAGAGCATGGGGTAAGAGAAGCAACATCACTACAAATAACGAGAATGGGCAGATGGATCGACAGACAAATTCCATTTATTTACAATCAATGTAGCAACGGCACATTTTCTGAACAGAGTGTGCGACATGGTGCGGTATACCAGTGAGAAATCCATGTTCTGTTATTCCGGGGGGGTTGTTGTGTCTCTGAAATTGCTGGTACCTCAGCTCTGCTTGGATGCACCCTTATAAATCCCGACCGCACCTATCACAGACTGGTATTTTTGCCTCCGAGTCTGGCTTCTTGATCTGCTTCTGCAACTGCGGCAAGTCATGCTCGAGCACATCGCTGAGTGCCTTTGATGCTTCTGCGAGCTCCTCAGGACTGGAACCACAGGTTTTGGGGATTAGCAAGCGAACGCGATCACATAATATGGTGTCAGTAAATGCAGACTTCTGAATAACAAGAGAACGAAGCGTGATAACACATGGGCAAATGGGTCATACCTGATGGAAATGGGAGGGGCTAATCGGATTATGGTGTCATGCGTGGGCTTTGCAAGAATGCCCCTCTCCTTTAGCTTGATGCAAATATCATATGCAGAAGCAGGGTATAGAGCCTTGCTGCTTAGGTCTACTGCATTAAGCAAACCTCTCCCACGTATTTCCCTGATAATACGAGGAAACTTCTGTTGAACTTTTTGTAACTGGTCTCTGAACTCCTGACCTAACTCCGCAGCTCTGCAATTAAGCAAATGGTCAGAAGAAGAAAGGATAATAGAGTTGTATGTATCTCGAAATAGAAATGATTTAGACAGTTACTGGAGTTTCTTGTAAAAAAATAATGTACCTTTCAACAAGACCTTCATCCTTGACCACTTTCAGAGATGCAATTGCCACAGCACTTGCCAATGGGTTTCCACCAAATGTACTGCATTTGATCAAGTGTAACAGTATAAGAGTAATTTCAGGAACATGACATACACAAAAAGAACACTGAAAATAACAAAGAGATCATACAGCTGAATCTAGAGTGTAATTTCCTAGTGTGATGGTCAAAACTAGACGTCAGCATGTCGAGATTTATGCTCACTAAAGACAAAACTGAATCAGCTTACATTTAACTTGCTTTGGAATGAACTCAAACAAACAAAATTAACAGTGGTTCACACCTTCCATGTTCTCCCGGCTTGATACACAGCATGATATCCTTGTCCGCCAGAACTGCACTGACCGGAACTACTCCAGCACCAAGTGCCTTGCCTAGAATCTGGAGAGTTGAGATAGATTGTCAAAAATCAGAACTGTAGTTGTTATCCTAGAACAAAACGAAAACCTCACCCCCCAGGTACTCGTGTAGTAGAAGAGGAGATAAATGGAGAGTACCACCTCACCACCAGGTACTTGTGAAGCGAGAAGAGAAGATACGTAGAGAGTATCAGAAAAGACACTTACCACCATATCAGGTCGTACATCTTCCCAATCGCATGCCAACATTTTGCCAGTTCGAGCTATGCCTGTTTGGATCTCATCATCAATCATCAGAATGTTGTGCCTAGAACACAAATCTCTGACAGCTTTCAAATAGCCATCTGGTGGGATTATTACCTACACGAATTTGCAGCAGAATTAAGGATATATTCAGAAAAATGGTAGCATCAGGACATCAAACAATCATGATATAACAGAAACTTGGATACAGGCACCATAAATGTCACCCATAGTAAAACTAGCCCTGTCTTTTTAGCACTTTGGTTAGCAAAGGGACTGATTACTCACTGTCTATTTTTTGTTTCATAAATGAACTTCTCAAGTTATCAGAATACTGGCAGATGATTTAAAATATCCAGATATACACGTCTTGCAATAATTAAGGATAAGGCACGGTGATTAAATCGCAATGCTTGGATCTGATCACTTGCAATCTATAAACAAGGACAGTGTGCAATGAAAGGATTCCCCTAATGTCATAAGTCTATCCATATCATAAAGTATTTTCTTGCTATTTGCTTTCCATTTTGCAAGATTATTATTGTACTGTTGATCATTTTATTGCTGCCACATCTAATGCATTTTGACAGTTAAGTTCGAAAATGTGCTCGAGCATATACATCATTCGTTAGTTATACTCTTAGATGTACCCAGAAAGTGCATATCATGCAGAGCTAATAAGCTCTTCCAGTCCATTAAATTCTCAAACTGAGTTCGATATGAACACAGTACCACTATGCAACATCAACTACGGGAGAATTAGTTTCTAGCTATATACAGGAAATAACTAGCAAGGGAGGATATCTAAAAAGAAAAAATGCCAGTAACTTAAAGATCCATACCCCAGCTTCTCCTTGGATTGGTTCAAACAAAAAACCGCATATACGATCCCCATGCTCTGAACCAAATAGTATTTGTCAGCATGCTTCTACACACTAATAACAGTAGCATATAGTTGGTACCTGACAGAGCTCAATGGATCGAATACCTTTAAAGATTTTCTCCAACCCATCAATGTCTCCAAAATCAACTTTAAGATGACCAGGAACCAAAGGACCAAAACCACGAGTTGCATCATTGTCACAGCTCATAGAGATAACGCCCAATGTCCGACCATGGAAACATCCACAGCAAGAGACAATCAAAGCCTGCAAAACTCCAAACATTAGACAAAAGTAGGCATTAATGGGCTTCCAGCTTCTCAAGATATTAACCACTGCATTTGCCAAGACATAAAATATGATAATTTTCCTTCAGCAGCTTTTTTGCACCTGTCATTAAGTTTTTCATTTATTTAATACAATGATATGATATCTATATGTGTTTTCAGGATATCCAGATAAAATAAGCAAGGGCATATATCTAGGAGCAACACCATCATACCAAAGCATGGGTATGTCTCCGAGCACCACATGTAGGCTTAAGTTGGGGGCTATGATGCGCTTATTTTGAAGATGTTGGAGGAAGGAACTTTTGACTTGTGACACGTTTACTTTACTGTTATGTGATGCTTTCCTCTCACATTTCTTCTCATATGTCATCAAACAAATATTTTAGGATATATTTGCTTGCTTGATTGATTAGAAAAAAAAAACTAACCAAACATCATCATCCGGGACAGTGTTATTTTTATTTATTTTTTATTTTTGGGAAGAAGCCTTATAACAGTTAACGGGCGATCTAGGGAACAGAATATGCTACAGATGCAAGTCAGAGCTAGAAATCCATTGACGCACCACCACATGGTCCACATCCCAATACTGGAAAAACCCTAATAAACATGTATCATATCGTGAAGTTATACCTCGTTCTTTGGTATATTCTTCTTTTCATAACCCCATTTCCTTGCCAATTTAATAGCCGTTTCCACTCCTTCGGCTCCAGTGTTCATTGGCAACATCATATCGTACCCAAACATGCTCGTCAAATACTGCGCAAAGACTGGGAATTTGTCATTGTAGAAAGCTCTGGAACTAAGTGTAAGCCTTTCTGCTTGTTCTATCAGAGCTCTTAGGACTTTTGGATGGCAATGGCCCTACAAGAGAATTGACAAACCAAGATCATTCATGAGCATAAATAAGTTGTCTCAAAGAATGCACACCAACTAATTCCGAAGTGTGAAGGTCGAATAGCACTTGGATAAAATGTCTAATTGCAGAGAAAATAACCTGATTGACTGCAGAATAAGCAGAGAGAAAATCAATATATTTGTTGCCTTCAGGGTCCAATATATGCGATCCTTCCCCTTTGGAGAACACCATGGGAATCGGATGGTAGCTGCACGCAGTAAAATGCTGAGCTCAGCAGGAATTTCAGACTAGAAATTTGGGTCATCGCACCATCAACATAGAAAGCATGATTTTGCAGGTAATTCGGAAATGTCAGAATCTCATATATACTTTTCATCCAATAGAACAAAGAAAGCACTAACAAATATCGACATCCCAATCAAATGCAGCAGCAATCGATCCGAGGTATTAAAGCAAGTGCGGATTTAGACTAGTTCGAAACAAAGGCGACAACACTTAGTCACTGTCACTACTAGGATATACAGAAACTGCAGTTGTGTATACAGGCGGTACTACTCAGTAATAAACAAGCATCCCAAATTTGACATGCGAGGATCTGTTGAAAAACGTTTCTGCAAGCCCAATTTAGTGATTGATTACTCCGTTCGCGGAACCGCGCTACTATCTCAAGATGAAGTGCCGAAGAAGAATATAAATCGAAGATAACTCCAGCTCACACGAACCCGAACCTAAAGCGCCGCGATCGGAGAAATGATCGACAGAATTTGCCGCTAAGACATTTACGCAAGCACAAGGCGTGCGACGGTGCGGGAAGGCGGGGAGAGGGTGCGATCTAGAAGCAAGCAGTCACCGTACTTGTGCGCGCTGCAGTCCTGCTCCATCCGTATGAGCTCCTCCGACGACAGCGCCGCCGCGGGTGCCGGGGCGGAGCACATCCCCCTCCGCGCCATCGCCAGCGCCAGCGCCCGCGCCGCACCCCGCCGCGATATTATCGCCGCCATCTCCGCCCTCTCCCTCCCGGCGCGCGCGCTTCACACTCGCTTCTACCTAGGATGTGGAGTGTGGAGGCGTCGTCGTATGTAGAGTGTGCGGGGCCCCGGTCCAGCAGAGGCTTCCTCCTATTCTTGCTGCGTGGTGGTAGTGCCGGAACGGAAGTGGAGGACACGCCACCGTCCGTCCGGGGCGAATTTGGCCGCGGTTGCTTCCTGCGTTGGGATGCGGAACCAAAGTTGCTCACGGCGTCTCTGGATAGGGGCGGAATGGGGCGGAGTCGACGGAGCTATCCGCCCGCCTCGGCCCGCCGTCGACTGCCGTTTGGGTTACGGAACAAGGCAGAGGGAGAATGAGAGGAGTGGAGTAATGGCCAAATTTCGTGTTTTGACCTTTTTGCAATACAAATTCAGGATCTGATCCTGGTTGAAAAAAAATTCAGGATTTGACCCTTTGCTACCGTCAGGGGATCTGACGGTAGGGTTAGACAGCCTACCGCCAGGGTCCCTGGCAGTAGGGTGCGACGGAGGGGGGCGGCGGCCGTTTGCCCGAACTGACGTGGATAAGTACCCTACCGCCAGATTCCCTGGCGGTAGGCTGTTTAACCCTACCACCAGAGACCCTGGCAGTAGGGTGTGGCTGGGTTTTGCAGTGCAAACCTTCTATAACGAAATATGAAAAGGCCCTGGCGGTAGGTTCATCCTACCGTCAGGGGGGTTGGCGGTAGGCTGTGTGATTCTACCGCCAGGGTCCCTGGCGGTAGGGTCCTGTGTTTTATTGTTTCAAGTTCATTTGCTTGCTTATTTTCAAAAACAATATCACAATAAGTTTCACAAATATGACAGTAATATCAGAGATCTTAAATAATTAAATTTAGGCATCCCATACACATTAACAAAACTTGAAGTGCAAAGAACATTTCAAACGAATTTCAACTAATTAGTAAACGGAGTTCCACGGAGTTCCACAAATAGCAAACAGAGTTCAACTAATTAGAAAACGAAGTTCCACACACACACAAGTAGCAAACACACCGTTCCACAAATAAGCTACAAACAGAGTTCCAACACACAAGTAGCAAACACACCGTTCCACAAATAAGCTACAAACGGAGTTCCAACACACAAGTAGCAAACACACCGTTCCACAAACGGTGTTCCAAAACACAAGAGCTGTCGGAGTAATGGGCCACGGGTAGGCTAACCCGAGCCCCTGAACCTTTGAAGACATCGGGGCAGGCTGCGCCCCTCAAGCTGAGTCCCAGGGACGACTCCAAGATAAGCCGAGTCCCAGGGGCGACTCCAAGATAAGCCGACTCTCAGCTGACGACTTCCAGAGAAGCCGGCTGAGGGGAGTCGGCCCGCGACTCCAACCATCTCCTGCCTTCGCCACGATGGACGGGGCGGGGTACGGACACAGCGTGGCCGTCCCTACCCTGCTTACGAGGGGCTGGCATGGCTACAGTGCGCCGTATCGCTGGAGATCTCCATCGTGGCGCGGCACTGTTGCCATGCCTGCCCTAACCTCAGCCTCAGTGGGCGGCGCACTGTGCCCACGACGGCCTACCTGTACGGCCCAGAGACGGTGGGACCCGCCCGTCAGCGGGAGCACAGAAGACGGCGAGAACGCCCCGAAGACGGATCCGTGGGAGTCGGTCGGCCCCTCCCACGGGCCCCGCACGCCATTAACCAGACAAGACGGGGAATGGCGACAGTGATCGTCTGTCAGGCGGCGGCACTGTTGCCACGACCCCATGACCAAGCCAGCGTCATTAGAAGCACGACTACAGTACAGGGTCTGTCGGCGGGGCCCACCAATCGGCGGGCCCCAGCAGTCGGCGGAGAAGACGGCAGCCTGAGAGACAGACGGCTGGGACCCGCACCCAACCGGATTACCATTGTACCCCTGGGGGGTAGGCCTATATAAACCCCCCCAGGGCACCCATGCAAAGGGTTGGAATCCATTAGCGCTAGACCAGATCATATAGGAAGGAGAGAGCTAGCCTCGCCTTCTCTTACCTCCAGAATACAGCTCGAGGAGCAACCTTGTACTCACTTTGCCTTAGTGATCATGCGGAGACCCCGCAGAGAAGCAGTAGGGGTGTTATCTCCACGGAGAGCCCCGAGGCTGGGTAAGATCCGCCGGCGTGCATGACTTCGCCTCATTCCGTTTCCGGGCACCGGCGATGTTCTACTCGCCCCCACCATGATAAGCCATCCTTTGGCATATGTCGCACCCAACCCCCGACATTTGGCGCCCACCGTGGGGCGAGGTGCACCATCGTCCGAAGACCTGCTCTAGACGGGAACCCTTTTCCTCCCCAGCGAGCGTAGCCAGCCCGGCACGCCCGATGGCGCTTGCCCCGACGCGCTGCAAGGCATCGACGATGCCTGTGCGGCGAGCTGCCTTGCCGATTTCCTTGGCGAGGTTTGCATCTTCGACGAGCCTGCATCCGACGCAGGCACGGGCGGCCCCGAGAGCCTCCTCGCGGGCCTCCTCGACCAACTCCACGTCACTGGCGAGCCTGCCATGGACTTGGAGTCCGTAGGCTCCACCGACCCGATGCTGGTCGACTCCGACGCCGTGTCACTCGACGCATTCCCCACCAACATGGTGGTCTACAATGAGCCGCTCCCTCACAAGGAGAGCGGCGGAAGCGCCGTCACGGAGTTGCTCGTCATCAGTCATGGCGAGCATTCCGGTGAAGGAGCTCATGACCCACTCGATGCGGCTCTACGAGACCTGACCGCGCCCATTCCGGAAGACGCTGACGCCAAGACCCTGGAGGCGCGCCGCCTTCAGCTCGTCAAGGGCGCGAAGAAGCTGGCAAGCATGAGACGCTTGTCAGAAGCCTACCAGCGTGAGATGGATCATGCTGTGGACGGCTCGCCGGCTCCAACTGGGCCCAGCCGCCTAGGCGCGGTCCAGCGGCGTGGCGCGACCATCGCCAACCTGTTCGGGGCCAATCGCCCTGTGTACGCCACGCCTGCGGAGAACATCCGCGCTGCCCAGGCGGTGGCGGATGAGCTAGACAACTTCGAAGGCGAAGAGAGCCGCCTGATGACGGAGCGAGTTCAGCGGCTCCTCGACGCGGCTGCCGCGCAGAACGAAGCCGGCTGCCGCACGGAGGCGCCGCAACGACAAAACGATGACTTGCCTCCCCGCCGAGATCAAGGCGCGATGTCTCGGACGCCGACTGGCGGTGTCCGCGAAAGGAAAGACAAGGATCCGGCTGTTAGCCACAGTCGAACTCGCATCACCATCGAGCACGACCAAGACGGCCGCCCAAGAGCAGTGGAACGGCAGGGCGACTATCTGCTTCCTCCACCACGAAGAGAAAGGCGAGTCTCCCCACCGCCTGTTGAGCATCCGACTCTCAGCGACCGCCTTGGCCGCCAAGAGGGAGTCGGAGAGAACGACGCCCGCCACCGGATCGACCGACTCCACCGATCCCTGGCGCTGGAAGAAGAAGACGAGTTGGGTCCTCCCTGTTTCGGACCCCGCATCTGAGATGAGTCCTTTCCCAAAGGGTTCATGCTCCCCTGAGATACGCCCAAGTATACCGGCTCCGTGAAGCCGGAAGATTGGCTAGTTGACTACTCCACAGCCGTCAACATAGCGAACGACAATAAGCGTGTTGCCGTGAAGTATGTTCCACTCATGGTCCAGGGCACGGCCCGGACATGGTTGAACAGTCTGAAGCCCCGCAACATCAACAGCTGGGTCGACTTCACCGAGGCTTTCATCCGCAACTTCACAAGCACGTACAAGCGACCCCCCAAGCCGCGCCAGCTTTCCTTGTGTGTGCAAGGTCCCGATGAGTCGACTCGCGACTACCTCACACGCTGGGCCGAGCTTCGGAACTCCTGCGAGGGTGTGCACGAGGTGCAGGCTATCAAGTACTTCACCGCCGGGTGCAGAGAAGGCACCCTCCTCAAGCACAGTCTCCTCTGCGACGAGCCGGAAACCCTCGACGAGCTGCTGATCATAGCAGACAAGTATGCCACGGCCGACTCCTCCATGAAGACGAAGATTCAAGTTAGTGTGACTGGCAAGACGGCCCCTTAGGCTCCCAGAACTCTGGCTGGAGACGTCAGTCGGCGACAGCAACAGAATGATCACAAGCGCAAGGCCCCACAGCCGGCTTCCAGCAGCCGGCAGGTTGCAACAGTCGAAGACCAGCAGCCGGAGGGGCAGCCTCCGACCAAGCGACAGAAAGGCGGCAAGTCCAACTGGTTGCCGGCCTTCTCTTACGAGTAGACTCTAGATGGTCCCTGCAAGTTCCACAGTGGCATGAAGCCGTCAAACCATACCACCCGGAAATGCCACTGGCTCACCAGAATCGCCAAGGGAGACGGCCTCCTTCCTCCTCCGCCTGCTGGGCCGCCGCCTCCACCGCCGCCCCAGCAGCCGGCTGCCAGGCCAGTCGGCGCCGTACAAGATGAGTACCCGGAAGAGCACGGAGCCTATGTGGTGTTCACTAGTGTCGCTGATGATCGACGCAGCAGACGGCTGCAGCAGCAATAAGTAAATGCAGTAGCATCAGATACTCCAGAGTTTATGCATTGGTCCGAGAAGCCTATCGGTTGGAGCAGAGCTGATCACCCAGAGGTGATGCCGAATCCGGGCTCCTACGCCCTGGTTTTGAGTGCCACCCTGGCCATAGATAGGCGGGCCGCTCGCTTCTCGCGAGTGTTGATAGACGGAGGCAGTAGCATCAACATCATGTACAAGGATACCATGGAGAAGTTAGGAATCAAGCAAAGACAGCTTCAGAGCAGCCGAACTATGTTCCACGGCATTGTACCTGGCCTTTCCTGCTCACCAATCGGCAAGATCCTGATAGACGTCCTCTTCGGAGACAAAGATCATTTCCGCCGAGAGCCAGTTTGGTTTGAAGTGGTGGACCTCGAAAGCCCATACCAAGCGTTGCTTGGCCGACCTGGTTTGGCCAAGTTCATGGCGGTGCCCCACTACGCCTACCTCAAGATAAAGATGCCGAGTTCTAAGGGGATTCTGACCGTAGCCGGCGACTACAGGAAGTCGTCCGCTTGCGCGGCTAAGAGCAGTCGGCTGGCCGAGTCCCTGGTGATCGCAGCTGAGAAGCAGCTTCTTGATCGGGTTGTGGCGATGGCCAGCAAGCAGCCAGAGATGTCGCCCGACCCCAAGGAGTCGGAAGCTGAGGGTTCGTTCAAGCCGGCTAAAGAAACAAAGAGGATACCTTTGGACCCGGAGCACCCAGAGAGGCACGCTGTCATAGGTGCAAATCTAGACAGCAAATAGGAAGGCGAGCTTGTCGATTTCCTCTGTGAGAATCGAGACATCTTCGCATGGTCCCCTAAAGACATGCCAGGTGTACCGACGGAATTCGTCGAGCACAAGTTACATGTCCGATCTGATGTGAAACCCGTCAGGCAGCCCTTGTGCTGCCTGTCAGAAGAGAAGAGAAGAGTTGTTGGGGAAGAGATAGCCTGACTCCTAGCGGTCGGCTTCATTATGGAGGTATTTTTTCCAGAATGGTTAGCAAACCCGGTCCTGGTGTTGAAGAAGAACAAGCAGTGGCGGATGTGCATTGACTACACAAGCCTCAACAAAGCTTGCCCCAAAGACCCATTTGCTCTGCCGAGAATTGATCAGGTGATAGACTCCACAGCCGGATGCGAGCTGTTGAGCTTCTTAGATGCATATTCAGGATATCACCAGATCAAGCTGAACCCGGCAGACAGACTGAAGACTGCCTTCATCACGCTGTTTGGAGCCTTCTCCTACCTGACCATGACGTTCGGCTTGAGGAATGCCGGCGCCACCTTCCAGCGTTGCATGCAGAAATGCCTCCTCAAGCAACTCGGCAGAAACGCCCACGTCTACGTAGATGATGTGGTAGTGAAGACAGAAAAGCATGGAACGCTGTTGGAAGACCTCAAGGAAACCTTTGAGAACCTGCGCCGATTCCAGATCAAGCTCAACCCTGAAAAGTGCATCTTCGGAGTACCAGCCGGCCAGCTCCTTGGCTTCCTGGTCTCCGAACGCGGCATAGAGTGCAACCCCGTAAAGATCAAGGCCATCGAGAGGATGGAGGTCCCCCGCCGACTTCTAGACGTGCAAAAGTTCACCGGCTGCTTAGCGTCCATCAGCCGATTCATCAGTCGGCTGGGCGAGAAGGCTCTCCCTTTGTACCAACTGATGAAGAAGACCACCTTTTTTGAGTGGAACCATAAGGCAGACGAAGCATTTCTCCAGTTGAAGAAGATGTTGACTACTCCCCCTGTGCTGGCGGCTCCGACTCCTAAAGAGCCTATGCTCCTATACATCGCCGCCACCAGGCGGGTAGTCAGCACAGTCATCGTAGTTGAACGCAAGGAGGAAGGCAAGGCGCTCCCTGTCCAGAGACCGGTATATTACCTGAGCGAGGTACTGTCGACCTCCAAGCAGAACTACCCCCACTACCAAAAGATGTGCTACGGCGTGCACTTTGCCGCCAAGAAGTTGAAGCCTTACTTTCAAGAGCATCAAATCACTGTGGTCTGCACAGCTCCACTGGCTGAGATCATTGGAAGCCGAGATGCTTCGGGCCGAGTGGCCAAATGGGCCATAGATTTGGCTCCCCACACCATCTACTACCAGCCCCGCACCGCCATCAAGTCGCAAGCACTGGCCGACTTCCTTGTCGACTGGTCCGAGACCCAGTACCTGCCGCCAGCGCCCGACTCCACCCATTGGCGGATGCATTTCGATGGCTCCAAGATGCGCACCGGCTTGGGAGCCGGCGTCGTCCTCACCTCCCTTAAAGGAGACAAGCTCAAGTATGCATTGCAGATCCACTTCGCCGCCTCCAACAACGTCGCCGAATACGAGGCACTCATTCACGGGCTCCGGCTTGCCAAAGAACTCGGCATCCACCGGGTCCTGTGTTATGGCGACTCCGATTTGGTGGTCCAGCAGTCATCTAGCGACTGGGACGCCAAAGATGCAAACATGGCGAGCTACCGTTTCCTGGTGCAGCAACTCAGTGGATATTTCGAGGGGTGTGAGTTCCTTCACGTGCCAAGAAATGACAACGACCAAGCAGACGCCCTGGCATGAGTCGGCTCCACCCGCCAAGCGATACCATTCGGCGTCGCCCTTCAGCGCCTCCTCAAGCCGTCTATCAAGCCTTCACCGGAATCAGACTCCATCTTTGTGCTGGCTCCCCCCGAAGAAGTCGGATCCGACTCAAGAGCACCAACAGACGGCACAAGAATTCTTACGGATGGCTCCAAGAACACCGCAGTCGAAGCCGGCCCGGGGAATGCAGCGGCCAGCCCGAAGACTTTAGAACCCGGCCCGGGGACTGCGCCAGTCGGCCCGGGGACTTCGCCAATCCAGCAAGCGGCCGCGGACTCCAGCCCGCCGCCTCCCAGCCCAGCCACCCTTGTCCAAGTCGCAATAGTGGCAATTGAAGAAATAGCAGCACCCTCATGGGCCCAGCCCATCCTCAAGTTCCTAGTAAACAAAGAGCTGCCAACTGATGAAATCTTGGCTCGGCAAGTACAACGTCGAGCGGCAGCCTACACCATAGTCAACAGAAAGCTGGTCAGGCACAGCGTCACTGGTGTCTACCAACGTTGCGTCGAGCCAGAGCAAGGCCAAGCAATTCTCAAAGACATCCATCAAGGCGAGTGCGGCCACCATGCGGCCTCACGAGCACTCATCGCCAAAGCCTTCCGACGCGGTTTCTTCTGGCCAACTGCCCTAGAAGAGGCCAAGGAATTAGTCCAAAAATGCAAGGGGTGCTAGAAGTTCCGTTCCAAGCCGCTTCAGCCGGCTTCCGCACTCAAGACCATCCCCATCGCCTGGCCCTTTGCGGTTTGGGGCCTGGACATGGTGGGACCATTCAAGACGGCACGAGGCGGCCTAACTCATCTGCTTGTCGTGGTGGACAAGTTCACCATGTGGATAGAAGTAAAGCCCATCAAGAAGTTGAATGGTCCGACTGCAGTGACTTTCATCGCCGACATCACGACTCGGTACGGCATTCCACACAGCATCATCACCGACAATGGCACAAATTTTGCCAAAGGCGCCTTGGCCCGTTTCTGCGCGATGCAGGGCATCCGACTGGACTTAGCGTCCGTTGCCCATCCACAGTCAAACGGCCAGGTGGAGCAAGCAAAAGGCCTCATCCTATCTGGCATCAAGCCTCGACTGGTCGAACCACTGGAGCGTTCGGCCGGCTGTTGGCTTGAGGAGCTGCCGGCCGTCCTCTAGAGTCTGCGCACGACTCCAAACAAGTCAACCGGCTTCACGCCTTTCTTCCTCGTCTACGGTGCCGAAGCCGTCATCCCGACGGACATAGAGTTCGACTCCCCGCGAGTCACCATGTACACCGAGGAGGAAGCGGAAGAAGCACGTCAAGACGGTGTCGATCTGCTGGAAGAGGGCCGACTGTTGGCACTCAGCCGGTCCAATATCTACCAGCAGAGCCTGCGCCAATACTACAACAGGAAGGTCAGGCTGAGATCTTTCCAAGAAGGCGACCTTGTGCTCCGACTGATCCAGCGGACAGCCGGCCAACACAAGCTGTCGGCACCTTGGGAAGGCCCCTTCATTATCAGCAAAGTGCTGGGCAACGACTCCTACTACTTGATCGACACTCAGAAGCCCCGAGCATGCAAGAGAGATGACTCCGGCAAAGAGTCCGAACGGCCATGGAATGCAAATCTTCTCCGAAGATTTTACAGTTGATGCAGTATGTACCATGCTACCCCTTTGTATTAAAGTACCAAGACTTCGGGCCCCCCGAGACGAGCTCGGGGACTGCCCTTTTTGTTATCAGTATGATAAGAATTATGCCTTTGAGTATGCTACTTTTTTCTACGCCGCTTGGCACCGGGTTTGACTAGTCGGCCCGGGGACTCGCCGTCTTGCGCTATGAAATGCTTCCTGAAGTCGAACAAGTAGTGTGCGGTGCCTAAGCCGTCTCCTGCCAGAAGCCGCAGCTTGCAGAGCTACTGTTTGGCGGGCAGGAGTAAGGATGAATGGGCGCCCACACGAAAAATGGCTAAGGACCTAAAGCATTAACATAGCTTAAGCCAGCTTCAAGCCCCTTTTCGCGAAACCGACTCGTGAGTAGTCGGCTTGCCGCTTTCTATCCAACTTGTTAAAAAGACTCCAATAAATGGCAAGTACTTGCCTTCCCGAAAGTAGCCATGCATTTGATCCAGCGGTAGTCCGCGGAGCGGTTGTCCGGCTGACAAGGCGGCGACTAGGGGAAGGCCGCAAAGGAAAAAGCCAGAGGAGCAATGAGCAAGGAAAGTTAGAAATCGGATTAATATTTACATAACATAGGCCCTTGGCCGAATCTTCCAAACAGAAGTTCAAAATACACCCCGCGGGTGGAATTGTGCAAATTAACAAGTTCTTCAAAGACTACTAGAACAGATAAAATGAAGGCATGACGGCAGCCTAGGAAATGGCAGACGGGTTCGGAGGGTCGGAAGAGACGGCAGTGTCAGGCACTGGGGCGGCCGGCTGGGCAGTCTTGGCTTGATCGTCTCCGGCGGCAGCCGGCTCGGCTGGGCGTGGCTCGTTGCTAGAGGCACGGTCGAGCGGAGGCTGGTCGCCCGCTCCGTCTTCTGGCGCCTCCGTCTCACCTCCGTCCTCCGCCTCGCCTCGGTGCTGTAAGCAATCACCTCCGCCGAGTCCTCGTCGTAGTCCGGGTTCATCCCGAACCACTTCGGCGGTGCCTCCCTTCCGTCTTCAGCCCGATCAGGGACGAAGATGCTGGTGTCGGCATAGTCGGCGATCGCCGCGGCACGAGCGACGAGGGCGTCTTCCACAGCTACCAGCTCCGCCTGGGCCTCTGACCCGAACGCGGCCAGTCGGTCCAGGTCCAGCCCTGGATACCATGCCTTGATGAATTCCAAGGCCCGGCGCGCTCCAGCCTGGGCCGAGGAACCCTTCCAAGCCTCAAGATGGCCAGCTGCGACCTCCAGCCAATCGGCAGTCTGACTGGCAGTGCACAGAACCGGCATGTCTGGCCACAGAGCGGCAACCGCCTGGCGCCGGCACGCTGAAGCCGGCGCATCAACCGATGGGCCGGCCAAAGATGGGCCTCGATGCTCAGAAGCTGCTCATCGAGGGTCCGGGGGGCGTTGGCGGCGATCTCCTCACCATTCGCTCTCCGCGCCTCGCGATCAGCCTCGATGGCCTGTGTGACTGCCTGCGAGTGGCCAGGGAAGAAGTCTGCCAAGACAAAAAAGAAGCAAGTCAAAAATCAGAAGTTAGCCCGACCCATAGTCGGAAGCTCAAAGAAAGAAAGTAAAGAAACTCACCGTCGACGATGTCTTCGATCTCATGGAAGCCGGAGGTCAGTAGCGCCTCCTTATCAGTCCAGGAGGAGCGCTCGCTTTCGAACTCGACCAGGAGAGCAGCCTCTCTCTTCTCGGCCTCGTCCTGCGCCTTCTTGAGCAGCTCCCTCTGCTCGGCCAGCTGCGCAGCCAGCAGGTCGTGCTCCACGGCAAGCTTACTGCACTCCTCCCCCTTGACGCGCAAGGCGGTGTTGGCTTCGCCCAGCTGCTCCTGAAGAGTGGCGTTGGCCCCTGAAGAACAAAAGAAAGAGACGCTAAGTCGTCAGCAAAGAAGGTCGCCGGGAAGATCCGGCCCGACTGCTCAGCAGTCGGTCCGAATCTCGGGGACTACAGCCCGCAGGTGTGCCAGAGCGCCCCCGCGAAGAAGAAGAAGAACAAAAGAAAAAGACGTTAAGTCGACAGCAAAGAAGGTCGCCGGGAAGATCCGGCCCAACTGCTCAGCAGTCGGCCCAAATCTCGGGGACTACAGCCCGCGGGTGCGCCAGCGCGCCCCTGCGAAGAAAAAAAAGAACTCACTCCGGCTTTCCTCAAGTCAGCAATCCGCCTGCCTAGCTCCTCGACATTGCGGTTGAAGGCAGTGGCGCGGAGGTTGTGATACTCCTGTAATAAGCATGTCAGACAAAGATGAATATTTGGAACTCGCCAGAGGGAGTTCTGAACCGCCTGCTCAGCAGCCGGCCCGAAACTCGAGGACTACACCCAGTGGGTGCGCTGGCGCGCCCCCATAGAGAAGAACAAGAAAACAAGAATCAAAAGAAGAAAGCATACTCGAACGGCTGTTCGCGACGCCAGATGCGCCCTGGTGCAGTTCTAGATGGCGTCACCCTCAGCTCGCAGTTTCTCCTGAACATCCAGAAGCGCCTGGTTCAACGGACCCGTGCTGCCTCCTTGCACCCACCCAACGGGCGCGGCACTCGTTGCCTCAGCGTCTGGGATGGTTGAGCTAGCGGCACCGGTCTCCAACGAGCGTGGCGCCGAAGTCGCCTTCTCGAGGCGGCGGCGCGCTGGCGAGGCGACTTGGTGGAGCAGCCTCGCTTCAGACTCGTCCGCAGTCGGCGGCACCGGCGGGCCCGCCGGCTATTTACCTCGCGCGCTCCCAGATGGCGGCGGAGGCGGCGATGGCGGCACGGCCGTGTCCGACATGGAGGCCTTGCCGCTTTCCTTCTCCACGATGGGGGTCTCGGCGCCGGCTTCTCCAGTCTGCCCCGTGAACTCCGGGGGCGGCGGTGCGGAGCTCAGCGGGATGACGAGCAACACCGATTGGCGGTGCGCGGCCTCCTCAGCTCGCCGTCTTGCTGCGATGGCGGCTTCGGCCTCTTCCAGCTTTTTCTGGGCGGAGGCCGCCGCCTTCTCAGCCTCCGCCTTCTCCAGGTGGTCGGCCTCCTCCTCGTCGCACTTCTCATGTGCGTTTTGCTCCATCCCCTCCCGGAGGTCGGCGGCGGGGTCAATCCGTCGAGCGTTGGCGGACGTCTCTGCCGACCCCATGACGGAGGCGGCGGCGACCCTCTCAAAGGTGAGGGGAGCCCTGAAGCAATAAGGGCGTGTAAAAGACTCGGACAAGATTCACCAAGAGGAAAATAAGACGAAGGCAGAAACACTTACGCAGAGACCAGTGGCGGCTTCTTCACTTCCCTGCAAAAGCGATTGGCCTTCGCGACCGCCTCCTCCCGCTTGGTCGCGACGGTCGCCCCCTTGAACTTCTTCGGCTTGCCGCCGAGCGAACTCGGCCCGGCCTAGCGCCTCTTCACGCCGCCTTGACCGGCCGGGCCGGCGGAGGAACCCGCGCTCAGCTGGCCAACTCTTGGCTGGCGGCGCGGAATGACTTCCCCCTCGGCATCGTCATCAGGCCAGTCGGCAAAGGTGGTCGACGGCCTGAAGCCTCCTCCTCCTCCTCCTCCGCCTCCTTCGGGGTCGGCCTCCATTGCCGCCGCCCCCAAGTCAGGGTCGTCGATGTCGCTCTCTGCTCGGTCGGGGACGAACTCACGGGGTGGTCCCGTGGCGTCGGCTGCAGGCTGAATGAGGGGGTTCTGACTCGAAGAAACCAAAAAGATCAGAAGTCGGATTCTGCTACAAAGAAGACAGAGCAACAAGAGATGCGACTTACCACCGGAGGGGGGTTGGCACGCGAGTACGGCTCTTTGCCGAACTGCCAGTCCGCCGCAAGCTCGCAGTTTGTGATGTGGTTCACCATGTTCGCCACTTCCGCGTGGGGCATGTCCCTGGTGCACATCCGACTCGGGTCCCGGTGGTCGCTCATCTGACTGATCAGAGGAGGCCGACCTTGGAGAGGGAGGACTTGGCGCGCCACGAAGGCGGCCAGCAAGTCGGCCCCGACCAAGCCCTCCGACTGCGTCAGAACTCGGAGTCGCGTGATGGCAGCGGCTCCGGCGGGAGTCAGCGTCTTGACTCGGTGGGACCAGCTGGGGAGCCTCCCAGCCGGTGCGCCGGCTTCATAAGGCGGCAGATTGACCCAGTCGCCGTCTGGGGCGACGTTCTTCACATAGAAATACGACCGATGCCACATCTTCACCGACTTGATCAGCGGGATGGAGGGAAACGGATTGTCGGCTGTCGATCTCCGCATCACGATGATGGCGCTGCACTGGGCTGGCACGCCGGCAACGTGCGTGCCGAGCTTGGATTGAAAGAATTCTCCCCACAGCTCGATGGTGGGGAGAACGCCGAGGAAGCCCTCGCACAGGGTGGCGAAGGCGGCCAGCAGCACCACCGTGTTCGGGGTGAGGTGGTGCGGCTGGAGCCCGTGGAACTCCAAGAAGGAGCGGAAGAAGCCGCTTGCCGGCAGCCCCAGGCCACGCATGAGGTGCGAGCGGAATATGACCCGCTCGCCCTCCTCCGGCGCCGGCGATATCTCCCTCGCCGGCGCAGCGCGGGCTCGCACGAGGTTTGCACCGGGGAGGCGGCGCGTCTTGTGAAGAAGCTCGATGAGGTCGTCGTCCACCTCGGAGCCGTCCCACACGCCGGAACGCGTGACAGGACCCACGGCCGCGGAGGAAGAGCTCATCGCTGCAAGCGCGGTGTGGTTTGGCACGGCGGCGGCAAGAAGGAGAAGAAAGCAGAGGAAGCAAGAGGAGGCGGGGGAGCAGGGAAGATGGGCGCGCGTGCTTCGCCGCCCCTCTCCCCCGTCTACTTATAGCCCTGTAGGCTAAGAAGCCGATGGGGCGGGCGTGGGATTAACTGCGCACGGGACCCCACGCCCCCCCCACGATTTATCCCATGAAGTTACTGCATGCAGTAACAATGTGGGAAACCCAACCGTCCGCACGGCCGCAATGGATCCGTTTGCGTGCCGAGGCGCGGTAGTGCTGGGCCCCGCCTGGTGGCCTGTCCCGTTGCGCCCGTGGGTGGGCAGACTGTCCTCGCCGCGTGGCGTCGTGCGACGGATCCGCGGCGGGCGACCGCGGGGAAGCATATCAGGCACGCCGCCTGGTTTCCCGCCGCGACTTTTAAACCCCTTAGGGGGCAAGACGGCCCTCTGCGAGTCCGACTCCAGATAGTCGGCCTGAAGGAAGACATCAAGCAAAGCCCAGATTCCACCACCAGTAGAATGAAACTGTTGAGGCCCCACGACGTATCACCCTCGGAGCCTCACCAGCTTCGGGGACTACTGTCGGAGTAATGGGCCACGGGTAGGCTAACCCGAGCCCCTGAACCTTTGAAGACATCGGGGCAGGCTGCGCCCCTCAAGCCGAGTCCTAGGGACGACTCCAAGATAAGCCGAGTCCCAGGGGCGACTCCAAGATAAGCCGACTCTCAGCTGACGACTTCCAAAGAAGCCGGCTGAGGGGAGTCGGCCCGCGACTCCAACCATCTCCTGCCTTCGCCACGATGGACGGGGCGGGGTACGGACACAGCGTGGCCGTCCCTACCCAGCTTACGAGGGGTTGGCATGGCTACAGTGCACCGTATCGCTGGAGATCTCCATCGTGGCGCGGCACTGTTGCCATGCCTGCCCTAACCTCAGCCTCAGTGGGCGGCGCACTGTGCCCACGATGGCCTACCTGTACGGCCCAGAGACGGCGGGACCCGCCCGTCAGCGGGAGCACAGAAGACGGCGAGAACTCCCCGAGGACGGATCCGTGGGAGTCGGCTGGCCCCTCCTATGGGCCCCGCACGCCATTAACCAGACAAGACGGGGAATGGCGACAGTGATTGTTCGTCAGGCGGCGGCACTGTTGCCACGACCCCATGACCAAGCCAGCGTCATTAGAAGCACGACAACAGTACAGGGTCTGTCGGCGGGGCCCACCAGTTGGCGGGCCCCAGCAGTCGGCGGAGAAGACGGCAGCCTGAGAGACAGACGACTGGGACCCGCACCCAGCCGGATTACCATTGTACCCCTGGGGGGTAGGCCTATATAACCCCCCCAGGGCACCCATGCAAAGGGTTGGAATCCATTAGCGCTAGACCAGATCATATAGGAAGGAGAGAGCTAGCCTCGCCTTCTCTTACCTCCAGAATACAGCTCGAGGAGCAACCTTGTACTCACTTTGCCTTAGTGATCATGCGGAGACCCTGCAGAGCATCAATAGGGGTGTTATCTCCTCGGAGAGCCCCGAAGCTGGGCAAGATCCGCCGGCGTGCATGTCTTCGCCTCATTCCATTTCCGGGCACCGGCGATGTTCTACTCGCCCCCACCATGATAAGCCATCCATTGGCATATGTCGCACCCAACCCCCGACATTTGGCGCCCACCATGGGGCGAGGTGCACCGTCGTCCGGAGACCTGCTCTAGACGGGAACCCTTTTCCTTCCCAGCGAGCGTAGCCAGCCCGGCACGCCCTATGGCGCTTGCCCCGACGCGCTGCAAGGCATCGACGATGCCTGTGCGGCGAGCTGCCTTGCCGATCTTCTTGGCGAGGTTTGCATCTCCGACGAGCCTGCATCCGACGCAGGCACGGGCGGCCCCGAGAGCCTCCTCGCGGGCCTCCTCGACCAACTCCACGTCACTGGCGAGCCTGCCATGGACTTGGAGTCCGTAGGCTCCACCGACCCGATGCTGTTCGACTCCGACGCCGTGTGACTCGACACATTCCCCACCAACATGGTGGTCTACAATGAGCCGCTCCCTCATGAGGAGAGCGGCGGAAGCGCCGTCACGGAGGTGCTCGTCATCAGTCATGGCGAGCATTCCGGTGAAGGAGCTCATGACCCACTCGATGCGGCTCTACGAGACCTGACCGCGGCCATTCCGGAAGACGCTGACGCCGAGACGCTGGAGGCGCGCCGCCTTCAGCTCATTGAGGGCGCGAAGAAGCTGGCAGGCATGAGACGCTTGTCAGAAGCCTACCAGCATGAGATGGATCGTGCTGTGGGCGGCTCGCCGGCTCCAACTGGGCCCAGCCGCCTAGGCACGGTCCGGCGGCGTGGCGCGACCATCGCCAACTTGTTCGGGGCCAATCGCCCTGTGTACGCCACGCCTGTGGAGAACATTCGCGCTGCCTAGGCGGCGGCGGATGAGCTAGACAACTTCGAAGGTGAAGAGTGCCGCCTGATGACGGAGCGAGTTCAGAGGCCCCTCGACGCGGCTGCCGCGCAGAACGAAGCCGGCTGCCGCACGGAGGCGCCGAAACGACAAAACGACGACTTGCCTCCCTGCCGAGATCAAGGCGCGATGTTTCGGACGCCGACTGGCGGTGTCCGTGGAAGGAAAGACAAGGATCCGGCTGTTAGCCACAGTCGGACTCGCATCACCATCGAGCGCGACCAAGACGGCCGCCCAAGAGCAGTGGAACGGCAGGGCGACTATCTGCCTCCTCCACCACGAAGAGATAGGCGAGTCTCCCCACCGCCTGTTGAGCATCCGACTCTCGGCGACCGCCTTGGCCGCCGAGAGGGAGTCGGAGAGAACGACGCTCACCACCGGATCGACCGACTCCACCGATCCCTGGCGCTGGAAGAAGAAGACGAGTTGGGTCCTCCCTGTTTCGGACCCCGCATCCGAGATGAGTCCTTTCCCAAAGGGTTCATGCTTCCCTGAGATACGCCCAAGTATACCGGCTTCCTAAAGCCGGAAGATTGGCTAGTTGACTACTCCACAGCCGTCAACATAGCTGAGGGAGTCCTGGATTAGGGGGTGTCCGGATAGCCGGACTACCATCATCAGCCGAACTATCGTCGGCCAGACTATCATCATCGACCGGACTCCAAGACTATGAAGATACAAGATTGAAGACTTCGTCCCGTGTCCGGATGGGACTTTCCTTGGCGTGGAAGGCAAGCTTGGCGATACGGATACGTAGATCTCCTACCATTGTAACCGACTCTATGTAACCCTAGCCCTCTCCGGTGTCTATATAAACCGGATGGCTCTAGTCCGTAGGACAACAACAACAACCATGACAATCATACCATAGGCTAGCTTATAGGGTTTAGCCTCCTTGATCTCGTGGTAGATCCACTCTTGTAAACATCCACAATATCAATATCAATCAAGCAGGACGTAGGGTTTTACCTCCATCAAGAGGGCCCGAACCTGGGTAAAACATCGTGTCCCTTGTCTCCTGTTACCATCCGCCTAGACGCATAGTTCGGGACCCCCTACCCGAGATCCGCCGGTTTTGACACCGACATTGGTGCTTTCATTGAGAGTTCCTCTGTGTCGTCACCGATAGGCTTGATGGCCTCTTCAATCGACAATGACGCAGTCCTGGGTGAGACTTTTCTTCCTGGACAGATCTTCGTATTCGGCGGCTTCGCACTGCGGGCCAACTCACTTGGCCATCTGGAGCAGATCGAAAGCTACGCCCCTGGCCGTCAGGTCAGGTTTGGAAGCCTAAACTTCACGGCCGATATCCGCGGGGACTTGATCTTCGATGGATCTGAGCCACAGCCAAGCGTGCCGCACTGTCACGATGGGCACGACCTAACTCTGCCGCCGGACAGCACCTCGGAGGCCGCACACGAATCCGCTCCGACCCATAGTCTGGAGCCGATCGCTCAGATCGAGGACGGATGGCTGGACACCGCCTCGGGAGCTGCAACTTCTACGGCGATGGAGCCGAACACTTACCTTGTCCCGCATAAAGCTCATGACTCTGAGGTGCCGGACTCTCTGCCGGACTCCGAACCTCGTGCGCCCCTGCCAGTCGAATCCGACTGGGCGCCGATCATGGAATTCACCGCTGCGGACATCTTTCAGCACTCACCCTTCAGCGATATCTTAAATTCGCTGAAGCATCTCTCGCTATCCGGAGAGCCCTGGCCGAACTACGGCCAGGATGGTTGGGACGCGGACGACGAAGAAATTCAGAGCCCACCCACCACCCACTTCGTAGCCACCGTCGACGATCTAACCGACGTACTCGACTACGACTCCGAAGACATCGACGGTATGGACGACGATGCCGGAGACTATCAAGAACCAGTGCCTACAGGACACTGGAAGACCACCTCGTCATACGACATATACATGGTGGACACCCCAAAAGATGGGGATAGCGAAGAAGCAACGGAGGCCGATTCCTTAAAGAAACAGCCCAAGCGCCGACATCAGCGGCGCCGCTCTAAATCCCGCCACAGCAAGAATAGAGATTCCCGCACAGGAGATAATAACACCCCAGAAAGTGCCGAAGACAACCCCCTCTAGCACGATCCAGCGCAGGAGGAGGCTGAAGCAAGCCCTCACGAGAGGGCGGCAGACGAAGAGGTCGAGGATGATAATTACTTACCTCCCTCCGGAGACGAGGCAAGCCTCGACGACGATGAATTCGTCATGCCTGAGGATCCCGTCGAACAAGAGCGTTTCAGACGCAGGCTAATGGCCACGGCAAACAGCCTAAAGAAAAAGCAGCAACAGCTTCAAGCTGATCAAGACCTACTGGCCGACAGATGGACCGAGGTCCTCGCGGCCGAAGAGTATGAACTCGAACGCACCTCCAAAAGTTACCCAAAATGCAAGTTGCTCCCCCCGACTAGAGGAGGAAGCGTACAAACCTGCATCACCAGCGCACAATACGGCAGACCGACCACCTCGTGGCCGCGACAGAGAGGCGTGCAAGCCCTCCACCAAAATCGTACCCCGGCATCGCTCAAAAAGCATGAAGCCACGAGGGAACGCGCCGAACTTGCAGGATATATTGGAGGACAAGGCAAGACAATCCAGATCTATCTATGGATCACGTGGGCGCCCCAAGACCCACGACGAATACTGTCGCGCCGGATACAACTAATCCGGCCGGGCCGAACACAGCAGACAACGCTCTCTCGAGCTACGTCGCGATATTGCTCAATATAGAGGCGCCGCGCACCCACTATGCTTCACTGACGAAGTAATGGATCATCAAATCCCTGAAGGGTTTAAACCCGTTAATATCGAATCCTATGATGGCACAACAGACCCCGCGGTTTGGATTGAGGATTATCTCCTCCATATACATATGGCCCGCGGCGACGATCTTCACGCTATCAAATATCTCCCGCTCAAGCTTAAAGGACCAGCTCGGCATTGGCTAACAGCCTGCCCGCAGAGTCAATTGGATGCTGGGAAGACCTGGAAGCCGCATTCCTCGACAACTTCCAGGGCACGTATGTGCGACCACCGGACGCAGATGACCTAAGCCACATAATCCAGCAGCCAGATGAATCGGCCAGGCAATTCTGGACACGGTTCTTAACAAAGAAAAATCAAATCGTCGACTGTCCGGATGCAGAGGCCCTCACTGCCTTCAAACATAACATCCGCGACGAGTGGCTGGCCTGGCACCTAGGACAGGAAAAGCCGAAATCCATGGCAGCCCTCACATCACTCATGACCCGCTTATGTGCGGGAGAGGATAGCTGGCTAGCTCGCAGCAACAACCTCAGCAAAATCGCTGGCAGTCCGGATACCAAGGACCTCAATGGCAGGTCGCGTCGAAACAAAAACAAACGCCGCATTAACGGCGATAGCAATGAGGATACGGCAGTCAACGCCGGATTCCGAGGCTCCAAGCCCGGTCAACGGAAGAAGCCATTCAAAAGAACCACTTTGGGCCCGTCCAATTTGGACCGAATACTCGACCGCTCCTATCAAATACATGGAACCCCCGAAAAGCCAGCTAACCACACCAACAGAGATTGTTGGGTATTCAAGCAGGCAGGCAAATTAATCGCCGAAAACAATGACAAGGGGCTACACAGCGATGACGAGGAAGAAACCCGGCCACCGAACAACAGAGGACAAAAGGGATTCCCCCTCAAGTTCGGATGGTAAACATGATATACTCAACGCATATACCCAAGAGGGAGTGGAAGCGTGCACTAAGGGACGTATACGCGATGGAGCCAGTCGCCCCAAAATTCAACCCATGGTCCTCTTGCCCGATCACTTTCGATCGAAGAGACCATCTGACCAGTATCCGCCATGGCAGATTCGCCGCATTGGTTTTAGACCCAATCGTCGATGGATTTCACCTCACGAGAGTCCTGATGGACGGCGGCAGTAGCCTGAACCTGCTTTATCAGGATACAGTGCGCAAGATGGGCATATACCCTTCAAGGATTAAACCTACAAAGACAACCTTCAAAGGCGTCATACCAGGTGTCGAGGCCAGTTGTACAGGCTCAGTTACACTGGAAGTGGTCTTCGGATCCCCGGATAATTTCCAAAGCGAGGAGTTAATCTTCGACATAGTCCCATTCCGCAGTGGCTATCACGCTCTGCTCGGACGAACCGCGTTCGAAAAATTGAACGCGGTGCCGCATTATGCATACCTTAAGCTCAAGATGCCAGGCCCTCGTGGAGTCATCACGGTCAATGGAAACACGGAACGCTCCCTCCGAACGGAGGAACATACAGCGGCTCTTGCGGCAGAAGTACAGAGCAGCCTTTTAAGGCAATTTTTGAGTCCGGCTATTAAACGACCGGACACGGCCAAACGCGCCCGGAGCAACATCAACCAAGACCACCTAGCACGTTCCGAGCACACGTAGCAATGCGGCCTCAACCCCAGCCCTCGCACAATTGTAAGACAAACTCTCCGCGTACATAATTACGCCCTGGAGATACCATGGGCATAGGGGGAGAGGCACAACCACAACAGACCCAGAGTGCGGTTCGACCACACTAGGGGCTCCCAAGTGTGTCGCTCTTTTTATATTTTATTTCTCTCTTTTTTATACAGAACTCTGTCTGGCGGCGAACCTGCCAAACTCATGATGCAACAGCCAGGGAGGGACAAAGGCTGCGACGAACACTCAGGTGGTCTCCATTACGAGCATTAAATTTGTTAAATACACCATTCCGCGGCCTATCCCTGGAGGGAGACGCCTTTAATTCGTCCAATCCCTTGCTTTCTGCACTATTTGTATCATTCCGCACTCATAGCAGATCTTCTCGAATAAAATGCAGCACTTTTTGCCCATAATTGCATTACCTTATATATATATGTTCATTTACGACATGTTGCATCCGTACATTTTGGTACGGCCAAATACACCAGGGGCTTATGTTCCCCGCATTATGGTGTGATAAAGTCCGCACACTTTCACAAGTGCGGCACCCCGAACTTATAGCATTATATGAATCGGCTCCGAATCATGTCTTGGGTCAATAGTTGGGTTTGCCCGGCTCCCATGTTCGGCACCTTACGTTCCGTTCTATCGGTTAAGGTAGCACTGGGAGAACCACTGCGATTGCGCCCCGGTTGAGCCTGGTTAACGCCTCAGTGGAGAAAGCTAAAACTGACTGTCATGATAAGGCGAGAAACTGGTCGCTGTTCGAGAGCTCTTTTCGGGTCCTTAAAGACCTACGCCGCTTCGAGCGAAGTACCGGATAATGTCCGACGAAGGCGTGGATAGCGCCCCGAATTCGGTCTTCCGAATACTAGGGGCTTCGCCGAAATTTAAAATTATAGAATTCTATGGCTAAGTGAGAGTGTTCAAGCACTATAAGTCCGGTTGCCTTGTTCGTTGTGTTGAGCGCCTCCCTAGATGGACCCAAAAATGGGAACAAGAGTGCTCAAGTTTATCCCGAACACCCCAGCACTCGTGGCATGGGGGCTGAAGCCGACGACTTGCCATCTCTCAGATTTAATAAACGGCCGCACAGAAGGTAATATTTTAAATTAACAAGCATTGCTTAGCGCATATGAACAAAGTTTTCAGCGCACAGGATAACACATTGCGAATTTACTCAATAATTACATCCCTGGGGCACTCATCCGCAATTTTGCGGGCACCCTTCAGGACAGTCTTATAGTACATCTCGGGCGTACGATATTCCTTGCCCGCTGGTGGCGCGTCAGTGATTAGCTTCTCCGCATCCAGCTTGCCCCAATGCACCTTTGCGCGGGCAAGGGCCCGACGAGCACCTTCAATACAGGCGGAGCGCTTGATAACCTCCACCCAGGGGCACGCATCCACCAACCGTCGCACGAGGCCGAAGTAGCTCCCAGGCATGGCCTCTCCAGGCCACAGTCGGACTATGAGGCCCTTCATGGCCTGCTCGGCCACCTTGTGGAGCTCGACCAGCTGCTTCAGCTGGTCGCTAGGGGGCACAGGATGGCCGGCCTCAGCATACTGAGACCATAAGACCTTCTCCGTTGAGCTCCCCTCCTCGGCTCGGTAGAATGCGGCGGCATCAGACACGCTGCTAGGCAGATCTGCAAACGCCCCTGGAGAGCTCCGAATTCGGGTAAGTAACACGTAATTTACATTCACATGCTTGCTTTGCATGAAAAATGCCTTACCCGCCGCTATCTTCCTCACCAACTCAATCTCCTGAAGGGACTTATGGGCATCGGCCTTGGCAGTTTTGGCACTTTCGAGAGCCGAGGCAAGCTCGGACTCTCGAGTCTTTGAGTCACGCTCCAAACTCTCATGCTTTTCCATGAGAGCCTGGAGCTCTTGCCGAACCACCGCCACCTGCGCCTCCTGCTTTTCTCGCTCTGCCCGTTCTGCGGCCGCATTGCGTTCGGCCGCGGACACGGCCTCCTTCAGGGTCGCCACCTTGTTCGTGGCCCCTGCAGTACCCATGTTATCCTTGTTATTTTTTGTTGCAACCTAAATCCTTTTCTGTAAGGTACAAGTTCAAAGTGGTGTTACTCACCTTCTTTGTCCTGGAGCTGCTTCTTGGCGCGGCCGAGCTCTTGCTGGGACCGCTCGAGCTCCTGCTTCAAAGCACCGACCTCCGCAGTCAGTGTGGCAGAGGTCAGCAGCGCAGCCTGCAACCCATATTGACGTAATTTTTTAGCAACCCTGCGTATATCTTCTTTTTTTCAGATCCTCAGTCCGGCTTTTCTTTCCGAACACCGAACCGAGCATCAGGGGCTACTGTTTATGCGGTATTACATTGCATATTTTTATCTTCTTACCTCAAACCCTGATAGAAGGCTACTGCAGGCTTTGGTCAGCCCGCTCTTGGCAAGCTGTACCTTCTGAATCCCCGCACTCATAATAGTGCGGTGTTCTTCCTCGATGGAAGCGCTCTGCAGCGCCTCCAACAAATTGTCCGGCGCCTCCGGTTGGACGGAAGCTGTCGGCTTCACGATCTTGCCCTTCGTGCGAAGGGGCTGCCGGCCGGACTCCGGAACCACTGTGGGTTCTGATGTGGAGCCCGGCGCAAAGTCCGGGAGGCCGCCTTGTGGCGCCTCCGGAGCCTCCCCCTGATGGGTCCCTTCTTGGGATCCCACCTCGGCGTCCTCGGTGTCGCGAGGGGTGGAGGCAGTCGGGATGGAGTCTACATCCGACGGAGCCAACGACCCGCTCGATGAAGCGGGGAGATCATCATTGGCCGGACTACAGGAAGCATGCGGCATCAGAATGACACTATGTGACGCAGAAAAAGAAATTATAAATCATTCAGGAATCCGGATACTTACGATCTCGCCGGAGGCCTGGCCCTTGAAGGCCATTCTTCCTCACCAACGTTGATGTTGGCGGAGCTGTCCAGGGGAATAGTCCTTCCCCTCTTGGACCCTTCGGCCTCCCCTGTTGGGGAAGCCTTCCTCTTCCTCTCTCCCTCCTCTGGGAGAGAGTCCTCTTTCTCCTCCTCGTTTTCGGGGGAGGAGTCCGCCCCGGAGTCGTCGGACACCTGAAAACGGGAACTCTTTCGAGCACCCGTGGCCTCCTTCTTGGCCTTCTTCTCCGGCACCACGTGCGGTGCCGGAACCAGCAGCCTCGCTAGATGGGCGTCTACTGGGTTTTCTGGCATAGGAGCCGGGCAGATAATCTGCTCCGCCTTCCTCATCCAGTCCTGTCAAAGGAAAAGGGAAAATTAAAACCCGCATAGAGTCAAACTATGAAAAGAAAGTGTCCCGTAAAGGGGTAGAATCACTTACCTCGTCGGCTTGGCACTGCGAGCGAAATCCGCGATCTTCAGTCGCGGATGCGGGGGCTTCGGCGCCCTTAAACAGCACCCTCCAGGCGCCTTCGTACATCGTGTTGAAGAGCCCGCTCAGCGCCTGGTGCTGTTCCGAATTGAACTCCCATAGATTGAATGCCCGCTCCTGGCATGGGAGAATCCGGCGGACGAGCATGACTTGGACCACGTTAACCAGCCTGAGCTTCTTCACCAGCTTCTGGATACAGGCTTGGAGTCCCGTCAGCTCCTCCGAACTACCCCACAGCAATCCCTTCTCTTTCCAGGAGGTGAGCTGCATGGGGATACCAGATCTGAACTCAGGGGCCGCCGCCCACGTAGGGTCGCGCGGCTCGGTGATATAAAACCACCCCGATTGCCACCCCTTGACGGATTCCACGAAGGCCCCTTCGAACCAAAGGACGTTGGGCATCTTGCCCAACATGGCGCCTCCGCACTCCGCTTGAGTGCCCTTCACTACCTTCGGCTTGACATTGAAGGTCTTGAGCCACAAGCCGAAGTGGGGCTGGATGCAGAGGAAGGCCTTGCACACAACGATAAATGCCGAGATGTTGAGGATGAAGTTCGGCACCAGATCATGGAAATCCAGGCCGTAGTAGAACATGAGCCCCCGGACAAAGGGGTGAAGTGGAAAGCCCAGTCCGTGGAGGAAGTGGGGAAGAAAAACGACCCTCTCATGGGGCCTGGGGGTGGGGATGAGCTGCCCCTCGTCGGGCAGCCAGTGCACAATGTCGCCGGACAGGTAGCCGGCGCTGCGCAGTCTTTCGATGTTCTCCTCCGTAATGGAGGAGGTCATCCACTTGCCTCCCGCTCCAGACATGACTGGGGAAGGTTGAGACGAGATGTGCGGGCTTGGGCGCTGGAGCTCGAGTGCGCGGAGATGGATAAGCAAAGGAGGAAGAAGGCGTAGGTGAAAAGGTGAATCCTTATCCCTTATATGGGCGGGCGAAGTCTACGCGTCCCCCACCGGCCTGGTAAAACTCGCTTATCCCCCAAGCGTCACCATCAATGGCGCGGTTGGGTTACCCATGTCTGTATTGATGAGAATCCCGGATTAAGGGGGAACACGATCTCTGCTTCGACAAGACGTGCCAAGGAAACCGCTTCGCTAAATGCGCTGAGGTGGTAGAGTAAAAAACGATTCAAGTAATGGCTTGGTAGTGGCGTGACGTCATGCCGCAAAAAACGTCAGCAGATTGAACTTGTGTATATATTATTCTCTCTACGGTGGAATGTGGAATTTATTTTGCAGAGCCGGACACTATCCTGGTGTTCACAATCTTCTATCATTCGGAGGAGGAACCCGCCTTGCAATGACAAGCAATATACGCGCCGGACTTATCGTCATTGAAGCCTGGTTCAGGGGCTACTGAGGGAGTCCTGGATTAGGGGGTGTCCGAATAGCCGGACTACCATCATCAGCCGAACTATCGTCGGCCGGACTATAATCATCGACCGGACTCCAAGACTATGAAGATACAAGATTGAAGACTTCGTCCCGTGTCCGGATGGGACTTTCCTTGGCGTGGAAGGCAAGCTTGGCGATACGGATACGTAGATCTCCTACCATTGTAACTGACTCTATGTAACCCTAGCCCTCTCCGGTGTCTATATAAACCGGATGGCTCTAGTCCGTAGGACAACAACAACAACCATGACAATCATACCATAGGCTAGCTTCTAGGGTTTAGCCTCCTTGATCTCGTGGTAGATCCACTCCTGTAAACATCCACAATATCAATATCAATCAAGCAGGACGTAGGGTTTTACCTCCATCAAGAGGGCCCGAACCTGGGTAAAACATCGTGTCCCTTGTCTCCTGTTACCATCCGCCTAGACGCACAGTTCGGGACCCCCTACCCGAGATCCGCCGGTTTTGACACCGACAATAGCGAACGACAATAAGCGTGTTGCCGTGAAGTATGTTCCACTCATGGTCCAGGGCACGGCCCGGACATGGTTGAACAGTCTGAAGCCCCGCAGCATCAACAGCTGGGTCGACTTCACCGAGGCTTTCATCCGCAACTTCACAAGCACGTACAAGCGACCCCCCAAGCCGCTCCAGCTTTCCTTGTGTGTGCAAGGTCCCGATGAGTCGACTCGCGACTACCTCACACGCTGGGCCGAGCTTCGGAACTCCTGCGAGGGTGCGCATGAGGTGCAGGCTATCGAGTACTTCACCGCCGGGTGCAGAGAAGGCACCCTCCTCAAGCACAGGCTCCTCTGCGACGAGCCAGAAACCCTCGACGAGCTGCTGATCATAGCAGACAAGTATGCCACGGCCGACTCCTCCATGAAGACGGAGATTCAAGTTAGTGCGAGTGGCAAGACGGCCCCTCAGGCTCCCAGAACTCTGGCTGGAGACGCCAGTCGGCGACAGCAACAGAATGATCACACGCGCAAGGCCCCACAGCCGGCTTCCAGCAGCCAGCAGGTTGCGACAGTCGAAGACCAGCAGCCGGAGGGGCAGCCTCCGACCAAGCGATAGAAAGGCGGCAAGTCCAACTGGTTGCCGGCCTTCTCTTACGAGCAGACTCTAGATGGTCCCTGCAAGTTCCACAGTGGCACGAAGCCGTCAAACCATACCACCCGGAAATGCCACTGGCTCACCAGAATCGCCAAGGGAGACGACCTCCTTCCTCCTCCGCCTGCTGGGCCGCCGCCTCCACCGCCGCCCCAGCAGCCAGCTGCCAGGCCAGTCGGCGCCGTACAAGATGAGTACCCGGAAGAGCACGGAGCCTATGTGGTGTTCACTAGTGTGGCTGATGATCGACGCAGCAGACGGCTGCAGCAGCAAGAAGTAAATGCAGTAGCATCAGATACTCCAGAGTTTATGCATTGGTCCGAGAAGCCTATCGGTTGGAGCAGAGCTGATCACCCAGAGGTGATGCCGAATCCGGGCTGCTACGCCCTGGTTTTGAGTGCCACCCTGGCCATAGATAGGCGGGCCGCTCGCTTCTCGCGAGTGTTGATAGACGGAGGCAGTAGCATCAACATCATGTACAAGGATACCATGGAGAAGTTAGGAATCAAGCAAAGACAGCTTCAGAGCAGCCGAACTGTGTTCCACGGCATTATACCTGGCCTTTCCGGCTCACCAATCGGCAAGATCCTGATAGACGTCCTCTTCGGAGACAAAGATCAGTTCCGCCGAGAGCCAGTTTGGTTTGAAGTGGTGGACCTCGAAAGCCCATACCAAGCGTTGCTTGGCCGACCTGCTTTGGCCAAGTTCATGGCGGTCCCCCACTACGCCTACCTCAAGATAAAGATGCCGAGTTCTAAGGGGATTCTGACCGTAGCCGGCGACTATAGGAAGTCGTCCGCTTGCGCGGCTAAGAGCAGTCGGCTGGCCGAGTCCCTAGTGATCGCAGTGTCGTATCGCTGGAGATCTCCATCGTGGCGCGGCACTGTTGCCATGCCTGCCCTGACCTCAGCCTCAGCGGGCGGCGCACTGTGCCCACGACAGCCTACCTGTACGGCCCAGAGACGGCGGGACCCGCCCGTCAGCGGGAGCACAGAAGACGGCGAGAACGCCCCGAAGACGGACCCGTGGGAGTCGGCCCCCTGGAGTCGGCCGGCCCCTCCCACGGGCCCCGCACGCCATTAACCAGACAAGACGGGGAATGGCGAGAGTGATCATCCGTCAGGCGGCGGCACTATTGCCACGACCCCATGACCAAGTCAGCGTCATTAGAAGCACGGCTACAGTACCGGGTCTGTCGGCGGGGCCCACCAGTCGGCGGAGAAGACGGCGGCCTGAGAGACAGACGGCTGGGACTCGCACCCAGCCGGATTACCATTGTACCCCTGGGGGTAGGCCTATATAAACCCCGCAGGGCACCCATGCAAAGGGTTGGAATCCATTAGCGCTAGACCAGATCATTTAGGAAGGAGAGAGCTAGCCTCGCCTTCTCCTACCTCCAGAATACAGCTTGAGGAGCAACCTTGTACTCACTTTGCCTTAGTGATCATTCGGAGACCCCACAGAGCAGCAGTAGGGGTATTATCTCCTCGGAGAGCCCCAAAGCTGGGTAAGATCCGCCGGCGTGCATGTCATCGCCTCATTCCGTTTCCGGGCACCGGCGACGTTCTACTCGCCCCCACCATGATAAGCCATCCTTTGGCATATGTCGCACCCAACCCCCGACAAGAGCCAACTATCGAAGAGCATAATCAGTTGCTCCTTCCCCTCTTGGAGGTACGGTCCTCGTTACTCTTTGAACGAGTCTCTTCAGTCTTCTTCTTGGGCCGTCGAGTAACCGATCTCTAGAAAGGGTCCGGACTCAGCAAATCCTTCTTCGGATTCCTCTTCGGCAGCTGAGATGGTTGAGATGTTTGAGTTGGTGGAGGTCCATAATCTTCATCGTACTCCTCCTCCCCGTTGCTCTCATCCTCCTCCTCCTCCCCTTCTTCATGTGTGGCCTCCTCCTGCTCATCCTCATCCTCCTCCTCCTCCTCCTCCTCAACCAACCTAGATGACGACGGAACATGGCTAGATGAGCCGATGTGACCCTGTGTGGCTACATGCCGATAAGCTTCAACCAACTCAGCTCCAGCACACCCAAGCAGCCCTACTAGCTTGCGACAACTTTTCACGAACTTCCGCACTCACAATGAAACAAGGGCATAATAAGTATTAGGTTTATGATTGCAAGTGAACAAGATGCATTTGTCCCGAGGAGGCTGAAATTGTACCTTCATCGTCCCCCTCATTTTGTTCTCAGATTGTACGCTCCCAGCGGCATCACTTAGTGCATCCGAGGCTTCAAAGATGCATCTATTCAGCTCACCAGACTGCAACGGCATAAGTCAGTCACGATGACAAATACAATAATTTAAATACAACTGTCGGTTCAAACTTACCACTTTGCTGACGAGGGGTGCAAACTCTCTAAATCCATTGTGCATGTCTCTGATGCCGGTCTGGTAGGCCTCTTCCTCGGGGTCATCCCTCTCCAGCTCCGCGATGTCTTCCACCGTCCACCGAGGCCTGAGACGAAGACGATGCTTATGGCCATCATCGTACCACCTCATGTGTCAGTCCAAGTAAGCATCCTAGTAAGTCACTTTCCTCTCCACGTCTTTCCGGTACCTCCGTCGGTTCCACTCTGTCACATTAGTTTTAGGCTCCTCTCCCTAGTCTGTGATCGCCTGATTCTCCTGTCGGCTCATCATGCAAGGCATAGGCCACAAGAAACATCATAATAAAGTCGCCACGCAAGGAAATCATGGGCATGAAGAACAAAGCGCTCACATGTGGAGCGCGTGGCCACCAGTATTGGTGGGCGGGCCCGGTGGGGTATGCTGATACACCCCAAACTGCGTGGCCGCACAGTGTGGCAAGTGCCACTCGACGGTGTACACACAAATTCAAATCAAAGTCCCACTCTCGGTCATGATACGGCCACCCGTTTACCTATTACATATACGTTGGTAAGTTCCCACTCTCGGTCCAAAGTGGAATCAAAGAGAAAGGTGTTGAGCGAGTTCATATACCTGTGTATGTGTCAAAGCGTCCAACTCGTTGGTGTAGGTCTTGTACGAAGTCTTGTTTAGGCCCGTGTAGAGTTTGACAACATCCCACTCGTAAGCTACGGTGGGGTGTCGAGTCTCGTCGCCGTCTTCGCTATAGGCACCCCATGGGCGTCTTGGCATCTTCTCAGGATGCCCCACCGGCAGCCGCTCCCACATCCAAATGGAGAAGGCCTAGACAAAGCCACCCATATTGGACTTGTCTCCCGTTCTCTGCGTTGCGTCGTCAAGCTGCAAAAAATCAAATGAGGATCAGATATAACAAAATGTCATGGACATACTTTCATAGGTAGGCAATTAGATACTCTCTTACCGGGTGAGAGATGCAGTCCCCTAACTGTACCCTGCATCCCAGTCCGCTAGGAAGAACAGATACGACCAGTTGGCAGAGTTCCCGGAGCTGTCTGGAAACACGACCTCCGTGAGAAGATACCACAGGTAGGCCCTCGCGTAGCACTCCACAGTCGTCTCATCGACGTCTTGGGGGCATGTCTTCCAGTGCTCCGAGAGACAGGGCAACAGCACACCAGATGTACGGTTACCCTTAGCACCGGGGTAGTCGCCGATGAGGGTGGTAACCCTCTCCTGCCAGTTGGTCCTCTCCACTCGCCCGGTGAGTGCATGACCCTCGATCGGCATGGCAGTAATCATCGACCAATCCTCGGGGGTCACCGTCATCTTCCCGCATGGGAGACGGAAAGAAAGGGTCTCCGGTCGCCATCGGTCAATCAAAGCTGTCAGAGCTGCATGGACAAGCGTCGATTGCTGACGCTTGAACTGCAACACGAAACCCAACAGCCGGTGTTGGGGATATTACCACTGGGTGTGAACCGGCCTACCTGGGCCGGGTTAGCTTCATTAGTAGTTTAAAGGTGATTAAGGAGATGAAGGCCTAAGGCCTTTAGTCGGTTTAGAACCTGTAGCCGTAAACCGGCTTGATATGTAAACTTGCATTGTAAGTTAGGAATAGAGAGAGACCAACTGGGATACAAGTATGAACCGGTGTGGGACTCTGTGGACCGACGGGCGTCACCCGTGTATATAAGGGGACGACCCGGCGGCGGTTCAAGGATAGACAACAACAACTCGAGCCTAGGTGAAGCTTGTTTGCTCCCTAGCCATCGAAACCACATCAATTCCATCACAACTAGACGTAGGCTTTTACCTTCATCGAAGGGGCCGAACTAGTATAAACCCTTGTGTCTTTGTGTCCGCTTTAATCCCTTCAAGTTAACCCGTAGCGATGGCTCCATGACTAAGTCCTTTCACAAGGACATCTGCCGTGACAAATCCACGACAGTTGGCGCCCACCGTGGGGCTATCGCACGACAGTTTGATGATCTTGGAGGGCAAGCTCAAAGGACTCGAAGGCTATGCTGTGGGCCGGATGACCAAGAGTCGTCGCGGCAAGCTCTACATCGACGATGCAGGATGGGGTCCCGAAGCCGGCTCGATCGAGTACGGGTACCGGGTCCCCTTTGGTGGCATACACGTTTTTATCGGCAAGATTGGTGAGCCTGGGCCTGAGCCGAACATCCGCACCGACCTCGTCGAGACGGCTCAGCGTGCGAGATCTACCTAGGTTAAACCGGCCATGAGGCGTGCCTTCATGGGAGTCATCCACGGAGGAGAGCATGAGGACGAGTCAGAATACGGTAGCGAGACCGTCGTGTATTCCGGCGACGAGTCCTCAACCGGAGAGACCGAATCATTGTACTAGTTGCAAGACGACCAGATTAGGGGCTGTTCCGATGGCGACAGTGTTCTGGACCCCCCAGATCAGATCAACCGGGTTGGAATATTCATGGCCGGCACGCAGGCGGCGAATCACTCTTTGACCGCAGCAGCAATGCTCTCCGGATCAGCAGCGGCAGCAAGGGCAAGAGGCCTTGTGCCCCCACCGGTTCAAGTTCTGTCTAACCTGTTTGATGCACTAGCGGTACTTATGGCAGAGGCCAATCCGGCGGATCAGGAGGCCCATGATGCGGAGATTGCAAAGGTGAGAGAGCAGATCATACAGGCCAAAGCCGACCTGGCAGCAGAGAAGAACAGGATGGCTGCAGAGCAGGCCGCTTTGGACGCCCAGGCCTATAAGCTCATGCTCGACCAGAACGCATCACAGGAGGTCTTGAAGTGGAAGCACAGATCACGCCTGCCGTTAGGGTTCGACCCTCGAAATCTCTTTCACACTCCGGGAGCTGGAACCAGTAATCCGCCAGGGCACCTGGAGGTAAACCGGGTCGAGGCACCAGGGCCAGGAGCGACGGTCCAACCCCGCCTGATGGAACCTCCTCGGCAGAACATTGTGATTCCTCCGTCGGTCCAGACACCTCCGGGTCATTATTCTAATCCTATGGACAATTTTGTCGCAGCTGCTGCGTGATTAGAAGCTATCCCGGTCGAAGGAGACTCTCCACAAGCAATAGAGACGCGCCGGGTTAAGGAACTTCTCCGGACCGCTTTGATTCAACAGGAGGCATATTCATACAGCCGCGATCGGATTCATTCCACACCTCGTCCAAGCCGGAGCTATAGTAGGTGCCTGGATGAACCGGCCATATCAAGCAATGTGCAGGGCCGTGAAGCGGCCCGTGGCAATAACCCGGCCGGTGGTGTTCACGATGCTCAGGATGTAGTGGACCGGGCTCGGGCACGAAGGGAGGCCGAGTTAGCAGCACAGAACGAGGCGGATTAGCTTACACCGGTTCGTCCTACCACCTCTGCCGGGCCAGGGGTCGCATCTAGCTTGGGAGTGACCTGTTTAGTCCCCGCTTTACGCAATGTACGCCTGCCCAAGGACTTCAAGGGCCCGCGCAAGGTGCCAAATTACACCGCTGATGTATCTCCAGAAGCGTGGGTAGAGAGTTATGAGATGGCAATGGAGATGCTAGATGTGGATGAGACCGCGTGTGCAAAGTACTTCACCTTGATGCTTGAAGGCACAACCCGTACTTGGTTGAAGACCCTGCCGCCTAATTCTATCAGTTCATGGGCCCAGTTGCGGACCCGGTTTATCCAGAATTTCAAAGATACGTGTAAGCAGCCTAAGTCCATAGTAGACTTGGCGGCTTGTGTTCAGGAGGACAGAGAGTCAACAACCCATTGGGTACGCCGCGTTTCTGAAGTCTTGCACTCGTCTGACAGGATCAATGCTGACTCTGCGATCTTAACCCTGGAGGGCAACTACCGGTTTAAGCCTCTAAAGTTGAAGTTGGGGTGTATGAAGCGGTTCTGTAATGACATGGGAACTCTCATGGCCGCTTTAGTGAAGTATGCTGATTCTAATAGTACCAAGGATCCCGAGATTGACGATGACGAAGCAGGGAAGGGAAAAAAGAATAGCAACTCTAAGGGGCATCAATACAAACCGGCGGGCCATGGAAACGGAGGCAAGCGTAAAGCGGATGGCAGCATGGACTTTGTGGCTAACACTAATGCGCAGGACAAGGGTCAGCGGCGCAGAGGTAAAGCGGCGAATCGTAATGGGGCTCCAAATCCGAACCCGGATCACTTAAACTATTTGCTGAATCAGCCTTGCCCAAAACACGGGACGAAGGAGGTGCCGGCTAACCACCTTTAATGCCTTCCGGTATGACCGTGGGTCAGGTGGTGGCTCAGGATCCGGTTTCCATGGGCCGGGTCACGATGGAGCTTCCGGTTCAGGTTTCAATCAGGGCGGTAATAATAACCAGGATAATCATAGCGGTCAAGGGGGTTACAACCAACAGCAGCAGCAGCAGCGGTCGGGTTATCAGAGCCAGCCAAAACAGTTGAACAACGGGCAGTATCACGTTTTCACAACTAGCTTGGATAAGCGTGACCGGAAACTTCACAAGCGAGCAGTGAACTCTGTTGAACCGGCCGTACCGCGTTATTTACGCTGGTCGGAGCAGCCTATCGTGTGGAGCAGGGAGGATCACCCCCCCTCCCCCCCCCGGGTTGACAATCCGGGCCAGTTGGCATTAGTGGTAGACCCTCAGGTGGGAGGTTATAAATTCACCAAGGTACTCATGGATGGAGGGAGCAGTATTAACATCCTGTACTATGAGACATTCCGCCGCATGGGGCTAACAGACAAGGATCTCAGACCGTCTAATACGGTGTTCCATGGTGTGGTGCCCGGCAAATCAGCGTATCCTGTTGGTAAGATAGCCTTGGAGGTGGCTTTTGGGGACGAGCATGATTCCCAATCTGAAACACTAACCTTTGAGGTAGTGAAAATTGGGAGCCCGTATCACGCCTTGTTTGGGCGGCCGGCTTATGCCAAATTCATGGCACGGCCTTGTTATATCTATTTGCAGCTCAAGATGCCGGGTCACAAAGGGACAATAACGATTCATGGGAGCCGCAAGATTGCTTTGGAATGTGAGGAAGGTGATGTGGCCTATGCAGAGTCGGTTTGTGCCACGGAGGAGTTGAAATATTATAGGGACAATGTTGATCCGGCGGACATGACCCCTTTGAAGAGGCCGACTACGGAGCATGATTCAGATCTGAAGTTCAAATTGGCGGCTGAGACCAAGCTTGTTGACTTCGTGCCCGGCGATTCGTCCAAGGAGTTCACTGTCAGTGCCAACTTGGACCCTAAATAGGAAAGCGCGCTCTTCGAGTTCATCCGTGAGAATCGGGACATTTTTGCATGGAAGCCTTCTGACATGCCAATTGTACCGAGGGAACTCGCTGAGCACACTCTTAATGTTGATCCCAAGTATAAACTGGGTAAACAGTTTCTCCGCCGGTTTAACGAAGAAAGGCGCAAAGCTATTGGAGAAGAAGTGGCCAGGCTCTTAGCAGCTGGTTTTTATCATTGAAGTGTTCCATCCAGAATGGCTCGCTAATCCGGTGCTGGTACTTAAGAAAAATGGCACTTGGCGTATGTGTGTGGATTACACGGATCTTAACAAGGCTTGTCCAGCGGATCCTTTTGCCCTCCCTCGCATTGACCAGATTATTGACGCCACGGCGGGTTGTGAGCGTTTGAGTTTTTTGGATGTGTATTCTGGGTATCATCAGATCAAAATGGCGATTAAGGACCAGGAGAAGACGGCGTTTATTACTCCCTTTGGAGCCTTCTGCTATGTATCTATGCCTTTTGGGCTCAAGAGTGCCCAAGCCACTTATCAACGGTGTGCACATAATTGACTGCATAAACAGATCGGCCGCAATGTGCACGCCTATGTGGATGATATTGTAGTCAAGTCAAGGCAGAAGGAGACGCTGGTTGATGATTTGAAGGAAACCTTTGACAACTTGCGGGTTTATAAGATGATGCTTAACCCTGCCAAATGCGTCTTTGGTGTTCCGGCAGGCAAGTTACTGGGCTTTCTTGTGTCCAACAGAGGAATTGAGGCTAATCCGGAGAAGATTACGGCTATCACCTCCCTGGCTAAATCGAAGTGTATCAACGATGTTCAGCGTTTGGCGGGTCGGATCGCCGCACTGAGCCGGTTTATCAGCCGCCTCGGAGAGAAGGCCATCCCTTTATACCAGATGTTGAGAAAGACAGATCAATTCATCTGGAGTCCAGCTGCTGATGAAGCGTTGGAGGACTTGAAGCGGCAATTAGCCAATCCGCCCGTTCTTGCAGCTTCGGTCGACAAGGAGCCATTATTGTTATACATAGCGGCCAATGCTCATGCAGTTAGCGTGGCTATTGTGGTAGAACGCAAGGAGGCAGGCAAGGAGTATCCGGTTCAGCGGCCGGTTTACTATATCAGCGAGGTGCTTATTGAATCCAAGCAAAGGTATCCGCATTGGCAGAAGCTGGTATATGGCGTTTTCATGGCAAGCCGGAAGTTGAAGCAGTATTTCCAAGGGCACCCCATCACAGTGGTCAGTTCAGCTCCCTTGGGCGATATCATACAGAACCGGGAGGCGACTGGCCGGATTGCCAAGTGGGCCATAGAACTTGGGCTGCACGGATTGAAGTACGTGCCTCGGACGGTGGTGAAGTCTCAAGCACTTGTTGATTTCATCAATGATTGGACGGAGTTGCAAGCACCAGAGGAAAACCCGGATCACACATATTGGACTATCCATTTTGATGGATCCAGGCAATTGGAAGGCTCGGGGGCTGGAGTCGTATTAACTTCCCCATGGGGTGATAAGTTTTGTTATGTTCTCCGCTTAATGTTCCCTTGTACTAATAATGCAGCTGAGTATGAAGCTTTGCTCCATGGTCTTCGGATGGCTAAAGAGATGAATCTAAGTCGGGTTAAGTGCTTCGGTGACTCGGACCTCGTGGCTCAACAGGTATCTGGCACTTGGGATTCTAAGGACCCGCTTATGGCTGCATATCGTCGTGAGGTGGATATTGTTGCGGGTCACTTCAAGGGTTATCAGGTGGAGCACGTGGATCGTCAAAAAAATGAAGCGGCGGACGCTTTAAGCCAGTTGGGCTCTCAGCGTAAACCGGTCCCGCCTAATGTCTTTCTTGATGTGTTGCACAACCCGTCAGTCAAGCTCCCGGGTGAAGCGGATTTGGCTATTCCTGATCTAGAGGCTCAATTGGTGGCAGCCCTGCATATTATACCGGATTGGACAGTTCCTTATCTTGCGTACATGAATCGGGGAGAGTTGCCAGAGGATGAGACTCTAGCCAGGCAGATAGTCCGGCGATCCAAATCTATGACCATTATCAATGGCGAATTGCATCATTGTAGTGTATCAGGGGCGTTTCAACGCTGCGTCTCTCCTGAGGAAGGTTGTGAAATTTTACGCGAAATCCATGAAGGGGATTGTGGTCACCATGCCGGTTAAAAGTCTCTGGTGGCTAAGGCGTTTCGTCATGGGTTTTACTGGTTGACAGCTCATGCTGATGCGGAGGACTTGGTTAAACGGTGTGATGGCTGTCAGAAATTTTCAAGGCGTGCTCATGTGCCGGCTCAAGAATTGAGGATAATTCCAATTACTTGGCCATTTGCAACATGGGGGCTGGATATGGTCGGACCTTTTAAAAGATCCAAGGATAAGAAAACCCACGGTGGCAGTTGACAAGTTTACCAAGTGGGTTGAAGCGGAGCCTGTCAGCAAGTGTGATGCAGCTACAACGATGCAGTTCATTAAAAAGGTGATTTTCCGGTTTGGCTTTCCACACAGTATCATTACTGACAATGGTACCAATTTATCCAAGGGTGCTATGAAGGAATTCTGTGAACGTGAGCACATCAGACTTGACGTATCATCAGTGGCTCACCCCCAGTCCAATGGGCAGGCAGAACGAGCTAATCAAGAGATCTTGTGAGGCATCAAACCCCGGCTTATGGTTCCATTGCAAAGAACACCGGGATGTTGGGTTGAAGAGCTACCATCTGTGCTATGGAGTATCAACACTACACCCAACCGATCTACAGGATACACACCGTTTTTTATGGTCTACGGAGCAGAGGCGGTTCTCCCTAGTGATATCCGGCACGATTCGCCTCGTGTGGCGGCTTATGTTGAAGCGGACAATGAGACATCACGGCAAGATGCTTTGGACCTATTAGATGAGGAGCATGACATAGAGGCTGCCCGCTCGGCGATTTATCAACAAGATCTTCGTCGCTATCACAGTCGCCGGGTCAGAACCAGAACTTTTCAAGAAGGAAATTTGGTGCTTCGGCTCATCCAAGATCAGACGAATATGCACAAGTTATCCCCACCTTGGGAGGGACCTTTCATGGTCAGCAAGAATCTGCACAACGGGTCGTACTATCTGATTGATATTTGAGAGCATAAAGACTCACGCACATCAGAGGAGGAGACCAACAGGCCGTGGAATATAGCTCATCTTCGGCCTTACTACACTTGAGCCATCAGCCCTATCTATGTACATATTATGGCAGTGTATATATTATCATTGATATAATAAAACCGGAGCCTCAGCTAAAGTGGGGTCTCTGTCCTTTCATATCATGTGTGGTTACATGGAGTGGTTCTGTTTTAAAGCGGCCTCCGGTTTACCCCTTGAAATTTGCTTTTCAAAAAAGCTTTGTGATATCACTTGGGGCCTTGGTCATGTCCGAACCAATGCGACACCTTTTGATAGGCGAAAGCCACCAGATCACTTGGGGACATGGTCAAGTCTGAACCAGTCACGCCTCTTGATCGGCCTAAGGCCACAGAATCACTTGGGGGCTTGGTCGAACCCGAACCATTGCCACGCCTTTTGATCGGCATAAATGCCACGGTTTCATTTGGGGACCTGGCTGACTTGAACCATTGTCACTCCTATTGGGGGATCGGTCCTGTCCGACTGTGGTAACACCATCTGATCAGCTCAGTAAAGCATGTTTTTGCAAACGGTTTTTATCATTTCCTTTGCTTCCATATTTCTTTTATGACTATTCTTCAATTTTTGTTGTGTTTCCTTTAAACCAACAATACTTTTTTACCGGTTCAGCTGACGGAAATCGGTTCATTTGTACTCCGGAGAAATATGCCCGGTTTAACTTTCCTGTTAACATCATGAAGTAGCAAGGGGGGCTCATAATGACCCAACACGGTTTACATGGGAGTTGTTTTCTCCCCTTTAATGGTAACGGTTTATAAATACTCCGTTTTAAGCCTGGCTAAGCGAACTTCATGCCCAGCGATGGCAGGTATTTTGTATCACATATTTGATTATACGTCTTAAATACATTGATGATATATATATATAAAGGTCATAAACCGGTTGGCGGTATAAGCGCCACCGAAGTTCAAGATTTTCTGATTGCAGGAAATATAAATTGAGGATTTCAAGCAAAAGCATCAGTACTTATGCACGAAGGCATATTCAAGGCAGAAGTATTGACTATCCTATTACAAGGCACCGCGGTGCCCAAATAAGATCATTGTTGTTCCGGCGGATCATAATAAAGCAGCTATTTAAACTGGCTTCCGGTTCAAGCCTGTTCATCGCCCCGGTCTGACGATTGTGGGTCGGCCCGCGCCGTTTCAGCTTCCTCATCTCTATCCATTGGCTGGAAATCAACAGTGGTCCAGTCGATTCCCATTAAAGTTTGAAAGACAGCCTCTTCGTGGATCAGAGAAGACGGTTCAATATCAGGAGCGTAAGTATGCTTACGGATTGGAGGAATCAGATTCTCCGCTTCAGGAGTTGGTGCAGGCACTCATTTGTTCTGATCATTGTACTGAGCTTGATAATGCGACAAGTCTGCCTCTTCAGCCAATTGACAAGCCAGAGGGCGTACTGCACGATTTATCGCCCTCAAATCATCTTCATTAAACTCTGAGCCGTCTTCCTTCAAGCTGGGATAGCCTTGAGCTGCCTCAATAGGATCAAAATCCGGCACCCATGCTTTTGCCAGGATCAAGGCATTAATGGCTCCGGTTCGAGCAGCAGATTTTTTCAGTTCTTCAATCCGAGCAGGAAGCATTGACAACCTATTAAGAGTGTCTTGGATTAAAGTGGGTGCCGGATTGTTATGAGATGCAGTGGTGATGATCCACTGCGCTCCGGTATACAGCTGTTCAATTAAAGTGTAGGCAGCCTTCAACTTCTTTCGAACATCTGACCCTAAGTGACCAATGCGTGTACCTGCAACAATACAGGAAAGATCACAAACCGGATCTATTATAAGCAGGCCAGAGTTGTCCAGGAAACCAAAAGAAGCTTACCAAAGATAGCAGCGGTCATGGAATGTACTTGCCGCTTTACGGCGGTCAGCTCATCTACCACCAGTTTAAGGGCAGCTTCAGCGTTTTCAGCTCTTTTTATTAAAGCGGTCTTCTCAGTGGCCCAATCAGTCCGCTCCTTCTTGAAGCCCTCCTTCAGCTGTTCTGTGATGCTCAAAGCGCTGGTTATTTCTTCCCTTGCCTTGTCGGTTTTAGCTTGTTGGGTTTTCAAAGTTTCCTGCAGATCAGTAATCCGGTCCTCTTTGATCCTCACTTCAGCCTGCATAAAGACAGTGCTTGGCTTTCAACAAATGGTACAAGAATTTGAAGTACCAACCACATAACAAGTTATACGCTTGATACTTGGGGGCTAATGCACCTTCAATTTTCATCTATTACTAAATCGCAAAGTCCCAAGCTCAATACAGGTATTCAACTTGGCACTTGGGGGCTAATGGCTATTTGCTTAGTTATGTTTTGATGTTAGAATCTTTATTGGAGTCCCGGTTTAACTATACTAAGTTGAACCGGCCCTTGGGGGCTACATTGATGGATTTCAAAGTATTGAGGACTATATTCAAGTCCCGGCTTGAAGAAGGTTACAAACCGGCCCTTGGGGGCTAGGAGGATTAATACAGTGGCAGTAATTAAAGAAAGAAGAAGCACAAGTAAGTTACCTCAAATTTATCTCTCATCATCTTTACCAGGCCAGCTTCACAGTCACGACTAGTATATAGCCGGTTCAAGTAACCAGAATGAAGATCTTGGGCACTCAGAGTAGCATATGTTTCCAGATCAACATCCCATTTGCCTTTGTTCATGGCAGAAAAATCTTCTTTCAGAGTATGCTTGGCCAAAGCGACAGGATTCCCTGGCTCAAAGCGACCTACGCCGGTAATTACAATGTCATCATCCTTGGACTCGTCGGTTTGTGTTGGCGTGGTCGGTTTATCGGCAGGCTTTGAAGGACTGCGGGATCTATCAATCCGGACGGAGCTGGCAGGCTGGTCAACAGGGACTGAGGTATTGATAGGCCTTTTCTTAGGAATAGCATCATCTTGCAAGGGAGGATCATTGGGAATATCCTCATAAACGAACGTTTCAAGATCTGGTGTTTTATCTTGTTCAGGGGCGACATCTTCCTCGGCCGCTTTATCCAGGCGGGCTTTCTTGCTCGGTTTAGGTTTAGCTCTGAAAGAGAAACAAAGAGTCAAGGAACAGCATAAGTTATAACGTGGTATACCAGAAGCATATGTTCAGTCTAGCTTACCCAAGAACCGTTTTCAGTGGTGGCAGCTGAGTGGCCGACGATTCACCAGAGGAAGAATGGGAAGTAACCTGATAATCGGAGTCGGATGGATTAAGAGGTTGATGGATGAAACCCGCTTTAGGATATAAATTAATAAAAAGGTCGGAGACCTCGGGGCGGCGTTTTCGAACCGGACTGTTTGGTAAACCGGCGGAGGTAACTACCTGGCCGCTATGCCGGGTTGTGCGGCGAGCTTCATGTTGCTGAGTCTTCATAAGAAATTTGGGATCCAAGTAAGCAAGAGGATGAGAAAATTTAACTTTCCGGTTTGCCTGGCGAAATTTTGGCAAAGGCAAAGGATCTGAATCGGAAGAGAGAATAGTTACCTCAGCGACATCAGCATTACTGGCTTCAGCATCGTCCTGACAAGTATCATCATCAATAAGGCGTGTAAAAAGTAAGCCTAGTGAATCGAGTTCTACCTCAAGGTCCGAGTTACCCACATCATCATCAACAGCCGGATCAAATGAAGCAGTGGTTTTCCTCTTTTTAGCAGGCTTCTTGATGACCTTGGTCTTTAGCCGGGTTGACCGTTCTGCTTTCTCCGGTTTGTCTTATGGAAGCTTCTTGCTCCAAAACGGATTATCACCCTGGTTAAGCAGCAATTGATGTCAGACAGAGATAGCAATAACAGGTTCAGTAAAAAGTACAATCAAAATCTTACAGCTGGCGGTTTGTTGGTAGCACAGAAAGGGAGCAGGCCGGTTTGAGCGCAGAGGTGCTCCGGTTCGTTCAGCATTTTCTTCACAGCCTCTATGACTTCATCATCGGAGAGCTGGATGTTGGTGTGTCGGAGTGGGTCATCAACGCTACCAGTATACTTGCACATTAAACCAGAGCGCCGGCTGAGAGGCAGTATGCTCCATGATATCCAACAGCGTGCGAGATCTACTCTTGTTAAACCGTTGGCCATGAAGGCTCGGAGCTTGGATAATTGCGGAGTGTATTTACTCCTCTCCTTGGCACTTAACCTTTGTGGGAAGGGGTGTGTATTGCTGAGCCGCTCCGGACGAAAGCCAGGCAAAGGATTTTCATCATCAGGGGAAGTATCTTTGCAGTAAAACCATGTTGCATTCCACTCCTTGGGGTGACTGTGTAGTCTGGCATGGGGATAAGTGATTTCTTTCCTTTTCTGAATTGCCATACTACCCAATTCGGTATTGGGACCATCAGTGAATTCTGTGTGGCGGTTTAAGTGGAAGCAGTCTCTGAACAATTCAACTGTGGGTTTCTCTTGAAGGTATACCTCACAGAGCACTTGGAAGTGACATAAGTTGGTAACAGAATTGGGGCCAGTATCTTGCGGGTGGAGTTGAAAATTGGCTAACACATCCCGGTAAAATTTAGAGCCGGGCGGTTTGAAGCCCCGGGCTAAGTGATCCGCAAAGATCACAACCTCTCCCTCTTGAGGTGTAGGAGGACATTCATCACCAGGAACCCTCCAGTGGATAGTCTCTTTGCTGTCTAAAGCGCCGATCGAGACTAAATTATCCAACTGAGTTTCTGTGACACGAGAAGGAACCCAATTGCACTCATATACTTGTTTGGCCATGGTGAGATCTACAAGAAATAGGTGATTCCGGTTCAAGAACATGTTGGATAAAAGAAGGCGCTGGTATGAACAATGCTAAACCGGAGGCAGTATATTTAAACCGGATTTTTATGAAGTGGCATCATATGGCTAAAGAGTTTTGCCGGTTCAACAAGGGGACTAATGGTATATACCGGTTTATTAACTTTTTCTATATTAAGTTAAACCGCTTGATCTAAACATTGAAAGCAATTGAGGTTGCGGATGGCTAAGTATGCAGAAACAGGTTTCACAAGGTCTTATTGCAGCAATGGATCTGAAGCAAGTTCAGAAAAACAGAAAATATTCAAAAGGTTAAAGCAGAACAGAAGTAAATCAATGGGTAGGAATGTGGATGAGATCTATAGACTTGAGCGTAAAACTACAGGCGGATGCTAAAAAGCTACTGCTGGTCAGAGCAGGGTTTCACAGATATGTCCAGGAGTCTAGGTACGAGTATGAACAAGTGATGAACACGGCAAGAACACGAAACCCTAGAATAGATCTATGTTAAGAAGAATAGAAGGCTTACCAGAGTCGAGGAAGACGCGGAAGGCTACCGCGGTGCTCTGGTGCGTTCAGGTTGATGCAGCGGCCCAAGACGGTGCAGAGGTCAATGGCGGTGGCGGAGCTCCGAGGCTGGCGACGCGAGGAAGACGAAGAGAAAGAGACGAAGGGGAGAAAAGGAAATGACCCTTCGGTCCTATTTATAAGGCAGGGGACGTGTGTCAGGCGGGCGAATCCAGGAGCCACAAGATTCAGAAGTGGAGCTGCTGCCTTGGGTATCGCAGATCTATTAATAAAAGAAGGCATCATAAATGTTAACTTCATGATGACGTCATGCCGGTTTACAGCAACCAGAGATGATGACGACATGGCGGTTTACCAATTACCAGAAGATGTTGAAGACAAAGATTTTTGTGAAGGATTGACATGAACCAGTTCAAATCAATCTGGGGCCTAATGTTGGGGATATTACCACTGGGCGTGAACCGGCCTACCTGGGCCGGGTTAGCTTCATTAGTAGTTTAAAGGTGATTAAGCAGATGAAGGCCCAAGGCCTGTAGTCGGTTTAGAACCTGTAGCCGTAAACCGACTTGATATGTAAACTTGCATTGTAAGTTAGGAATAGAAAGAGACCAACCGGGATACGAGTATCAACCGGTGTGGGACTCTGTGGACCGACGGGCGTCACCCGTGTATATAAGGGGACGACCCGGCGGCGGTGTAAGGACAGACAACAACAACTCGAGCCTAGGCGAAGCTTGTTTGCTCCCTAGCCATCGAAACCACATCAATTCCATCACAACTAGATGTAGGCTTTTACCTTCATCGAAGGGGACGAACTAGTATAAACCCTTGTGTCTTTGTGTCCGCTTTAATCCCTTCAAGTTAACCCATAGCGATGGCTCCACGACTAAGTCCTTTCACAAGGACATCTGCCGTGACAAATCCACGACAGTCGGGCTTTCTTGAAGAACGGCGCGTAACGCTCGTCGTAGTCCATATGCCCATGAACCCCGTGCCCCCTCATGCGCAGTGGCTGGAGCATCTGTCAAAAAGTGAACACCAAAAGTTAGGAAATTATTTTCATCAATCCGAAAACTTTTATCAATATTTCATTCATATTACTTACCTCTCCGTTCTCTATGAAACGGGCACGATGACCCTTGTCGATTGCGTAGTCAAGCATGGACTACCGTGGGTTGATGTTGTCCGCAACAGGTGCTCGCCTTAATAAAATTTCATAAACAAAAGCATCATAAGCATAAGCATACATAAACAAAAAATGAAATCAAATCATATCAAAAACATATCAACATGCATCATATCAAAATAAAATCTTAAGCATATTCCTCCAACAATATCTAGTACACATGATGGATCAAATCATATCAACATGCATCATATCAAAAAAAATCCTCCAACATGCATCATATCATCATATTTTTAAACAAATTTTTTGAAACAACATCTTCATATCATCATATCAACATGCATCATAAAACTACAATCAAGTCCTCCCACATGCATTACATCATAATTTTTTTAACAAAAAAATTATGAACTAGGGTTCATCTTCACACTAACATATGAACTATTGATTAGAGTTCATATTCAATACCACTAGTTACTAAAGAACTAAGAACTAGAACTACAATCAAGCTAAAACAATCTTAGGTGAAAAAAATCCAATCTAAGTTCAAAAATATGAGGGATTTCAAGCAAATAATGCATTGAATCGGAAGCAAGTTTGCAAAAACTAATTGGAGGGATCGGAGGATCTTACGTTTCTCTCTTTGGGGCCATCTTGATTCGCAAAAACGGTGAAGATCTAAGGAGGGGAGTGGAGGAGATGAGAGAGGGAGAGAGGGGCAACTTGGGGGAGAAAAGATGAAGCTGCCGAC
>NC_041389.1:570396837-570418455 GCF_002162155.2 Triticum dicoccoides | reverse complement strand
GGAGGGGGAGGGAGGGGGAGGGATGCGGAGATGGGCAGGGGTGCGCGGGGTCTCGGGCGAAATAACTGCTTGGACCCTACCGCCAGGGTCTCTGGCGATAGGGTTAGACAGCCTACCGCCAGGGACCCTGGCGGTAGGGTGCGACGGAGGGGGACGGCGGACGTTTGGCCGAGCTGACATGGATAAGTACCCTACCGCCAGGGACCCTGGCGGTAGGCTGTCTAATCCTACCGCCAGAGTCCCTGGCGGTAAGAAAAAGGGTCAAATCTCGATTTTTTTCCCAACCGGGGTCAGATCCTGAATTTGTATTGCAAAAGGGTCAAAACCCAAAATTTTGCCTGGAGTACTAGCGTGCGCGTGTCGCGATGGACTCGGGGCTCGAGCCACGGGTAGCTATCAGATCATCCACAGCCGAGCACCCCAAACCGCCTTAAACACCCGGACAGACCCTCACTGACCGTTCACGAAAATGCGATTCAGATGGACAACTCAAACGGGCCTCAAATGATTGGGTTGACCGGGACCCTTCACATCCAGCCCAAATATGAGGCGGATATGGGGCGCCCAGACACGCTCGCACCCGGCCCGACAGCCCTACCCTACCTCAAATTGCACCAAATCCAACCCCTCACCCTACCAGATCCATTTGTTCTCTCATCTCTTCTTCCTCCTCCGCGACGTCCGTCTTGCGGCTCCGCCGCCGCGCGCACTCCCCAATCATTCTGAGCCTCTGCGCTGCCAACACCGTCACAACACTCCTCTCTCCCGTCCTTGCCGCCGGGACGTCCTCGCCGGCTTGGACGCCACCATGGTACATCTGGCAACTCGGTTCCCCCTTACGCTCTATGTGTTTGACACATTTTTTCTGACCTAGTTTTTTGTGATTTTTTAGGGAAAAAGATGAATTATGATGCTTTGGAAGATGAGGAGCATGGACTGACGGAGCTTGATCAAATCATTCAAGATGAGTTCTTCGATTCATCGGATTCGGAGGAAGAAGTGGACATGATCATGCTCATGCCCATGCAAGAGAAAATGGACCAGCAGGCGTAGCATATTCTTAACTTCAAGGGCTTGATCAAAGGGAGAAAATTAATCAATTAGGATAGGGTGTCCGGAGCACGGTTTTCGGTGTCAAAACCGGCGGATCTCGGGTAGGGGGTCCCGAACTGTGCGTCTAGGAGGATGGTAACAGGAGACAAGGGACACGATGTTTTTACCCAGGTTCGGGCCCTCTCGATGGAGGTAAAACCCTACTCCTGCTTGATTAATATTGATGATATGGGTAGTACAAGAGTAGATCTACCACGAGATCAGAGAGGCTAAACCCTAGAAGCTAGCCTTTGGTATGATTGTTGTTCGTCCTAAACCCTCCGGTTTATATAGGCACCGAAGAGGGTTAGGGTTACACAGAGTCGGTTACAATGGTAGGAGATCTACATATCCGTATCGCCAAGCTTGCCTTCCACGCCAAGGAAAGTCCCATCCGCACACGGGACGAAGTCTTCAATCTTGTATCTTCATAGTCCAGGAGTCCGGCCAACGGTGATAGTTTGGCTATCCGGACACCCCCTAATCCAGGAGTCCCTTAGTAGCCCCTGAACCAAGCTTCAATGACGATGAGTCCGATGTGCATATTGTCTTCAGCATTGCAAGGCGGGTTCCTCCTCCGAATACTTCATAGAAGATTTTGAACACACGGATAGTGTCCGGCTCTGCAAAATAAGTTCCGCATACCACCGTAGAGAGAATAATATTTATACAAATTCAATCTGCTGACGTATTCCGTGGCGTGACATCACACCATGGCCAAGCCTTTATTCGAATTGTTTTTACTGTCCCACCTCAGCGCGTTTAGCGAGGCGGTTTCCTTGGCACGTCTTGTCAAAGTAGAGATCGTGTCCCCTTATTCCGGGATTCTCATCAATACGGGCGTGGGTAACCCAATCATGCCCGTTGGCTCGCCCCCTCTATCGAGGGCGAGTCCCGAATGGTCACGGGGAAGGCTCTTGGTATTCAACCTCTTTATAAAGAGACCAAGGCCCCGCTCCTTTCTTTCAATCTCAATCGAATCTGCCCCTCGCTTCGAGTTCCAACACCCAAAGCTCCAGATTCAGGCGCTTCGGACCTTCGATGATGTCCGGCTCCAACCTGCAAGGCCGGTGGATGCCTTCCTCCGTTACGGAGGAAGACGTGCTAAACTTAAGAGATGCCAGGTATCTAACTGGTGAAATTTCGCATAGGCTACCTGCCCGAGGGCAGGTTATTCCCACTCCCAAGCCCGGCAAAAGCGTGGTGTTCGCGTCTCACTTTCTTCGGGGGCTAGGCTTCACGACGGACCCTTCGTGAGGGGGCTCATGTTTTATTATGGGTTGGAATTTCATGACTTGGATCCGGAGTCCATCCTCCACATCTCATCGTTCATTGTCGTATGCGAAGCCTTCCTTCGCGTTACCCCTCACTTCGGATTGTGTCTCAAGACCTTCAAGGTGGAGCCAAAGATGATCAAGGGGCAGCAGGCAGAGTGCGGAGGGGCTGTTATAAGCAAGAATGCTGATGCTCCGTGGCCCGAGGGCTTTTTTCAAGAGGAGCTCGGCTTATGGCAACAAGAGTGGTTTTATATCACAGTTCCCAGGGGCACCAAATGGGTGGCGCCACCTGCCTTTCGCTCGGGTCCTCCACCGCGGCTGGCATCATGGGTTAATAAAGGACTTGACTGGGGGCCGTCCAAGGACGTGCCCTTGTTGCAGGGCCGCATTCGAGACCTCCTAGAGAGGGAGATCACTCTGGTCGTAGTAGCTCAGGTCATGCTGATTTATCGCATCCTGCCCGGCAAACGTCGCCCCCTCCGCCTGTGGGAATTTAACCCGGAGGGACCACGAGCTCTCCAACATTTTATGGGCATGACGCCCGTGGAGATGTACAAGCTTCTCTTCGGATCACAAGCGATGTGTCCGGACTTGACCGAGGACGCAGGTCTGAGCTGCAATCGCCTGGATACTCAAGTAAGTAGCCATGTATCCGAACACACTATCCCGTATTTATTACGAACTTTGCCCTTTAAAAGAGTTGTTCCTTGAACAGGAGTGGATAGCGAAGGCAAAGTTAATCAGGTGTCTGGCCCCCCTCCCTGAGACCACGCTGGATCTCGTGTTAACCAGGATGCTGGAGGTTGCGCCTTCGAAAGAGGGTGAAGGGGGGAACAAGGAAGCTACCGCCTCCATGAAGGAGGCTGTCAAGAGAGGAGGGATCGAGAATCCCTCCATCCAAGGGAAGAAGAGGACCGCCTGTGAAGACCCGGAGACCATGGTCTCAAAGCGGGGGAAGAAATCTTCGTCAGAGGGTCCTGCGCTGAGAGATGCCTCGGCCGCATTATGCCCCCAAGGGGATCAGCCCTCCAACGAGCCGTAAGTAAAAAATGGAGTTTATTTTAAAATAAAGGATAACCCTACCCTATTTCTGATGAAGATAACCGAAATTTTACCTCGCAGTTCGAATCTCAGCCCTTCTCAGCAGAGCTCATCTTCGGGGATCTTCGTCCGGAGATGATAGAGAGCGAAACGCCTCCCCCTGCCGTACCGTCTTGCGAGGCGGGCGACCTTGAGGTGTCGTCGCAGAGGGTTTCTCCGAGTCCGGCGGGGCCGGAAGGCAGTCGTATGTCCCCTCAAAGCCCTCCATGTCCGGCCTTCGAAAAAGGCCATCGGACGAGTCCGGCACCACCTGGTGTACGGTCGGAGGAGCTGAAGGATCTGCTCGGGCGAGCGTCTATCTTAGAAGATCATCGTGCGTTAATGGGTATGGTGATTGAAAGGATTTCATCTACTGAGAGCGGATTGCACAAAGCCGTCAGAAGTTTACTGACAGGCTTTGAGGTACGCAAGATGATGTACCCTCTGACAGTTCCGCATATAAAAATGCGCCCTGTGTAGATAGCAGCCCCTGAGGCTCGGTGTGTTGTCAAAAATGACAGCGCGCCGAGGATCATAATCCCAGGTATAATGTGTCGCCCTTCCGATGTAGGTGGCAAAGGGTCCGGTGGCTAGCCGGACTAGTGAATTTGCCGAACTAAAGTGGCAACTTGACGTGGCGGATGCCGACATCGCGCTTGTCAATAAGCGACTTGACGAGTCGCAAGGTATGCAATTTCTCCGTGGACACCTGGTAGGGGAGCTTGATGCCCGTGCCTTACAACATGTATGCTTGATGCAGATGGTGCCGCTGCCATGGAGAACCTACGGGCGGAGCTCGCCCGGGCCAAGGAGCAGGCCAGAAAGAGTGATGCGGCTGCCTTAAAGGCGGCCGAAGAGCTAAAAGCCGAACAGGCTGCTCACTGCCGAAGCAAGAAGGAAGTGGCTGAGATGGCCGTAAAGTTGAAGAATGATGCGACCGTTGTAAGCTTCTTGAAAAAGAAGATCGAGCGGTGCAAGAGGACCTGAAGAAGGCCACTACCGAGGCCAAGGATGCTCGCTCTGCGATGAGAGCTATGAAGGAGGAGTTGCGTCAGGCCGGAGATATCACGGCTGGAAAGCCCTTTCTGCTGCGGAGGAAATTCGTGGATCCTAAATGTGCTCAGTTGGACCGGCCATGGAGTTCGGGGGATGCTTATCTGGACTTGGCGGCAAGTGCCGCGGACGCGGCCGAACACTTCCGAGATCAAAAGGATCACGAAATGGAAAAGGTTTTTTGGTCGCAGTTCCATAATCCAGAGCGCCCACTTCCATTAACCGATCGCTTGGCCGAATGGGTAGAAATAAATAGGTTATCCGGACTTGCCATGAAGGATGTCGTGAGTCTTTTGTGGCCGAGAAGGCCCAAGCCGAAGAGTTATTTTGGCTTGGTGCAGTAGTTCCTTGGTGCGGTGCCGCATATCAACGCAATGAGGAGGTCGGAATGCATAGAGGGTGCGCAGATGGCTCTTGCCCGTGTCAAGACATACTGGGCGGAGATGAAGGCCACCGATATTGCATCCCCAGATTCAGACGGAAGCCGAGTACCTGTCGAGCACTATTTTTAGGAAGTTCTGCAGGGCGCTCGTTTAATAGAGACGCAGTGCTCGAAGGATATTATGTTCGAATAACATGTATTATTGTGAAACAATATCAGAGCTTTTTATACTTGTGCCTTTCAAGAATTAAAATACCTCCTGTGCGGCCGCTAGTGTATATGTATATATAACCTGAAAGATGGCAGTCTTTGGCTTCAGCCCCCACGCATATAATGCGGGGGTGTTTGCGAAAAGGCGCATTTTCACACTTGATCCAACGTCTTGGTCCTATAAAGGAGGTGGTAGCACAGCAAACTAGGCAACCGGACTATAATGCTTTATCACTTTCACTTAGCCATAGGAGTTTGATAGTGGGGCTACGACATAGCCCCTAGGGGCACCGCGCTCACCCGAATTTGGGGCGCGTATGTGCCTGGCCGGAAAACGGTCCTTCGTCAATGCGGAGGAATCCTATAGATTCCGGCGGGTCATCGAGTGGTTGACCAGTCTCACGTTATATCATGACAGTCAGTTTTCGGCTTTCTCTACTGAGGTGCTCGCCTGGCCGAACCGGGGCACAATCGCAGTAGTTCTCCTGGTGCCGCCTTAGCCAATAGAGCGGAATGTAAGGCAGCAAAACACAGGATCCGGGCAAACCCAACATTTGACCAAAGACATGATTCGGAGCTGATGCATACAAGGCCTAACTCGAGACGCCGAACACTCCCTAAGGTATTCGGTCTTTATGAAAACGGGCCGAACAATGCCCGTGGTAATAAGCCCCTGGTGTCCAGGTACGCGCAAAATTTTGACGTGGCCCATGCCAAAACGTCAGCCTCCTCCTTGGTTATAGCAAGAAACCAGGGGATGTGTATCAACAAGAGACAGTAAAAAAGGTTTACGCAGGGTCTTAATCTAAAAAGAATCCTTGTCACGGGTCCCTACTACACGTCTGCGCCTGTGTCTCCGTTGTGCCGTATCCTAGACGGGTGTAGCGCGGTGTTCATCTGGAAAAGAGACACTACAAGAAATATGTCAACTTGTGACCTTGACTATTGGTCACTGAATGGTCATTGTTTTCCATTTGTGACCTTTTTGTGACCAAAAACAGATGGTCAAAAGCTGGCGGTCGTAAACTGAAATTAACGACCTTCTCTATGAGAAGGTCGTAGACGTTTACGACCAAAATATGCCTACTATTTTGTTTTGGTTACTAGCAACCTCCCCAGGCCACGTAGGCATCCAACGTGGAAAGCTGATGTGGCACAAGAATCAGCCCGATCCAGTTCTGTTGTCTTTACGGGCCGAGCCCATTTATTATTGTTTTTCTGTCAGCTACATGGGCCAAGCCCAAGAATTCAGCCTTTTTTCTTTTCTTGGACGTGGCCTACTGTACATTTCGGCTTTGGGCCTCAATCATTTCATAGTTCATTTCTATTTTGGGCCTCCATAACAAACTTTCAAAAACTTGCTCACGAGACACATGGTTATTCCAACGACAGTGAAAAAGAGAGGAAAGTAAAACAAACATGCATCGAGAGCATTTGATTTCTTTCAACATGAAGGGACTTTTGAAACACCCACATGCACACAGTAGGTACATTCAACAGAGACAAAATTAACATCAAGATGAAACAACAAAGGGCAATCTAAGAACATGAACTACATGGCACGCAGTAGCTTCCATTTCTACCAGCAGCAGCTGCTGCCTGAAAGAGAGGAGGGACTACCAAGGAGCTAAACTAACAGCGACCATCCATCATAAATTGGTGACTTCAGCAATAAGGGGCAATAGCGACATTCCAGAGACCCCCTTCCCCCACTGTTGCTTGGTGTGCCGCATCACTAGTCACCCTGCACACAGCAAGTTTTCATGTGTTTAGAGCAGATCAACATGTTGAGCAGTTAGGGAAACGCTGATGCTTGGAGGTGTTTGGCGTTAATATTATACCTATGGGTAGTTGTAAGCATCAATCTTCTTGGTGTACTCGGCCTTAGCCTTGGCAACATAGGGAGACTTCTCCTTCTATTCATTCAAACAGAGGAAAAAACAGCGGAAATGTTAGTGTGGTGCAAGGTAATAGATTCCTGGATAACAATTAACAAAAGAATAATTGAACAAATCATGCGAAATGGCATGGTGAATTTGGAAACTAAAATTTGAGCAGTAGTTTGAATCGATGAGTAGCTCTGTAAGATGCCGCGCTAGCTCCAACATTGACACAAAATTTGTTGGGTGCCTTTGTACCACTCCAACATTTAAAAATGTGCCATAACTTCTCAGGAAGGGAATTCTTTTGAACCGCGGTAATGCAATTCATGCTGCTTAAAAATGTGAAGCGAAATTGACAACGGGCATAACAGTAGGAAAAACTTATAGCATAGATGTTCAAGACAACATAACAAGCTTGAACTGATGTTTAGCAGCAGCCAAGCTTCAGCCATACAAAGTGTATGCAGTACTAAAAGAAGTAGTAAGAACAAAGAACAGAGGACATGTTTCTCAAAAAAGAAAAATGAACAGACAACATGACTGATTTGGGTTAGAGGCTGCAATGGGAGCACATCTTCAACTCCTCTTTTTGAGTAAAAACTGACAAAGAACAACCTAACAGCTGAGCTGAGTGCCAGCAGTAAACGAACACTAGCTAACAGAATTGTAAACAGACTATCACCAGCCTTCCATCAGACCAACACATGATGATTAAGATTGCACAATTTGTAACCTATTCCTGACCCAGAAAAATAATGCTTGAATCTTGGACACAAAAGATTCAACCAAGCTCTATTGGCCAACATGGTGAAAGCCAATGGAACAAGAAGTACTGCTTGCCAGTTTTTGATAGAAAGAAGTTTACATTTCAGCAATAGGAGCAAGGTGTGTACTGAACATGAAACATCAAAATATTGCGTCAGAGAGAGGGGGGCTACCAAATTGAGCTGCTCTTTCATCCATGGTGGCGTCCTTGCATCCATGTAGCTGCTGCTGCTGCTAACCTTCAAGATGCAGCTCCTCGTTCTGCTATTGTACCAAATGAACCTTGCCACGTGGCCGCGTCCTGCAGATGCCACATTGATCCAATTAGCAACAACTAAACTGTCAGTTGAATGGAGAACACTTTGATGCACCACCGGCATGGCATAAACCAGAGCACTAGTCCGAGTCCAAGCCGATAAATCGGAGTGCTACCAAAGGAAGACATCAAACAGTGAGTTGTGCTACTTGATCATTCAGATCGGCAAGATCTATCTTCCGTTTGAGCATAATGTTTCAGCATTCAGATCAATAATTTCAGCATTCAGATCAATAGCGCCGACACGGTAGATTTGATACACAGAAAAGAACCATTTCAGGCATCAGGATCACTAGATCTAGTGTAGGACCTACTACGCTATTGCGTCGCATCATAGTAAATTAATTGTTATACCTACCAAATCACGATTGCCATATAAAGTAGCTGCTTGAACAAAAAAAAAGTCGTGTAGATCTCAGCACAAGGACAAAAAGGCCCGAACCACCTACCAAGTTGTAACACTTTTCTGCCTGCCTACACCAACCGGTCAAACAATCTCTGCTTCAACTTGAAGAGAAAGCAATGTCATCATGTTCAACACAAACACACAAACATCATGGTTCAGGGATCAAGAACTCTGAAAAAACTACACAAGCATCCTACTACTAGGCTACTATTAACGGAATGGCATGGATTCGCAATGGGATGAACTTCAAAATTGCATGGTGAACTAATCAGATCGCATTGCGGATGCAGGGGAGAATTCGAGGGGAGCAAACCCGAGCAGGGCAGGGAAGGTGCGTACGAGGGGCATCCCGCCCAAGGTGTCTCTCCCTAGCCTGTGCCGGCTCCAAGGGGCACCCCGCCCATGGTGTCCCGGTGCTCGAGCGAGGATGACGTCCTGGATCTGGGAGGGAGAGAACACGAGGTGAGGAAGTGAGGGAGGGTTGTGAGGAGGAGGAGGGGGAGGAGATTGAGTGGAGGGACTGTAGGACCTTGAAGTATGTCTAGAGGGGGGTGATTAGACTACTTGACCAATTAAAAACTTAGCCTTTTCCCAAGTTTAGAGTTTGGCAGATTTTAGCTATCTTAGGACAAGTCAAGCAATCATCACACAATTCAAGCAAGCATGCAAAGAGTATATAGGCAGCAGAAATTGAAGCATGCAACTTGCAAGAAAGTAAAGGGAAGGGTTTGGAGGATTCAAACGCAATTGGAGACACGGATGTTTTTGGCGTGGTTCCGATAGGTGGTGCTATCGTACATCCATGTTGATGGAGACTTCAACCCACGAAGGGTAACGGTTGCGCGAGTCCACGGAGGGCTCCACCCACGAAGGGTCCATGAAGAAGCAACCTTGTCTATCCCACCATGGCCGTCGCCCACGAAGGACTTGCCTCACTAGCGGTAGATCTTCACGAAGTAGGCGATCTCCTTGCCCTTACAAACTCCTTGGTTCAACTCCACAATCTTGTCGGAGGCTCCCAAGTGACACCTAGCCAATCTAGGAGACACCACTCTCCAAGAAGTAACAAATGGTGCGTTGATGATGAACTCCTTGCTCTTGTGCTTCAAATGATAGTCTCCCCAACACTCAACTCTCTCTCATAGGTTTTGGATCTGGTGGAAAGAAGATTTGAGTGGAAAGCAACTTGGGGAAGGCTAGAGATCAAGATTCATATGGTAGGAATGGAATATCTTGGTCTCAACACATGAGTAGGTGGTTCTCTCTCAGAAATGGTAAGTTGGAAGTGTAGGTTTGTTCTGATGGCTCTCTCCACGAATGAAGAGGAGGTGGAGGGGTATATATAGCCTCCACACAAAATCTAACCGTTACACACAATTTACCAAACTCGGTGGGACCGAATCATCAAACTCGATCAGACCGATTTATTAAACCTAGTGACCGTTAGGATTTTCGGTGGGACCGAAATGCAACTTGGTAAGACCGATATGGTTAGGGTTAGGGCATAACGTAATCTCGGTGAGACCGATTACTCAAACTCGGTGAGACCGATTTTGGTAATAAGCTTTCCAGAGAGTTTGTCAGGTAAACTCGGTGGGACCGATTTGCTCTTTTCGGTGAGACCGAAATGTTACAAAAGGGAAACAGAGAGTTTACATTGCAATCTCGGTGGGACCGATCGCTCATTTCGGTTACACCGAAACGTTACAAAGGGAAACAGAGAGATTACAATCCCATCTCGGTGAGACCGAGATCCCTATCGGTAGGACCGATTTGCCTAGGGTTTGTGGCAATGGCTATGACATTAGAACTCGGTGGCGCCGGATAGGAAGAATCGGTGTGACCGATTTTGGCTTTAGGTTTAGGTCATTTGTGGATGTGAGAAAGTAGTTGAGGGCTTTTGGAGCATATCACCAAGCACATGAAGCAAGATGCTCATTAAGCAACACCTCATCCCTCCTTGATAGTATTGGCTTTTCCTATAGACTCAATGTGATCTTGGATCACTAAAATGTAAAATGAAGAGTCTTGAGTTGTTGAGCTTGAGCCAATCCTTTGTCATTAGTATTTTGAGGGATCCACTTTCATCATCCATGCCATGCCATTCATTAAGCTTTCCTGAAATAATAGTCTTGGTATAGCATTAGCTCAATGAGCTATATGTTGTTATGAATTACCAAAACCACCTAGGGATAGTTGCACTTTTAGGGACGCACTTGAGCCTGCCGTCCGCGACGCCATGGCTGCCATGCTCGATTTGCGGCATAGCCGGGGCTCGGGGGGAGGGTGTGTTCGATCTGGTCGATGCGTGCCGGATCTGTTCTGAGGGGAGGATGGAGCGGAGGTGACGGGGTCGCGGTGGTGTGCTGGGAGCAGCAGATCGTCGGGATCGGCCGAGGAGCACGCTGACGACGCACTCCCTGGTGTCGAGGGCAATGCGGTTGTAGTGGTCGACGATGTTGAGCAGCACCAGCGGGTGCACCACCACCTTCTCGAACTGGGCCTCGAGGAGAGGAGGTGGTGGCCGTCGATGGTGGGGATGAGGGGCGACGGCAGCGGCGGCGTCCATCTCCGCCTGGATCGCGCGTGTGTTGGTGCGGGGAGGGGAGGGGAGTTGGCTCGCGAGATTGGGTCGCGAGGGGGCGACTCGGACAGGAGGGGTGGTGGAAGGGAGGATGGCCGGTGCTGGGGGCGATGAGGAGGTCGTCGGCGGTGGGTATGGGGGAGGCCGGCGGCGGGGTTGGGATGGAAGAGAGAGGGAGGTCGGGCAGAGGGGAGAGGGGGATCTGGGACGAGGTGGCGGTGGCGAGGAGCTGAGGGAGGAGAGGTGGACGGGTGCGGGTTAGGGTTTGGGCTGCGGATGGATGGCTGGATGGAGAGGTGGAGAGTTGGACGGATGGATGGGCGGCCATGTCATCGATCCGTGTGACAACTAAACCAACCAATAAGAATAGAGCAAATGCACAAGGAATTAGGCTCACGGGTTACTCTTCCATGTCACATACATCTTGGTGGAGCTCTCAAAATGATAAAGATTGAATACATGCAGTTATCACCAAGCAAAGTGAATGATCACATATGGATAGATAAGATAATATCATCAAACATGCATAAGTGTAGCTTATGATCAAACACATGATCATCAATGTCTCACAAAAATAGCAGAGTATCTCAAGCAATCAAAAGCAAACAAAGTTTAACCACCAAAGTAAGAGAGAACAAAAGCAACACACTCTCTCTCTCTCTTGAAGCCTATGATCTGTACATTTTTCTCCCCCTTTGGCAACAAGTTACCAAAAAGTTCACAGAAAATGCATAGTGCTAGATCGACTCTCAGGCTTGATCTTCAGGTGGTGGTGTCTGGAGAACTCCAAGAATGAAGGCTTCAGTTGAAGTAGAGGGAGCTGGAGGGGTTGGTGCTAGAGCTGGTTGCACTGGAGCTGTAGGAGCTGTAGCTGGTGCAGATGATGTGGCTCTGGTGTCTGGCACAGGCACTGCAGCTAACCTCTGAGCTCTAGGCACTCTGGCAAATACATTAGTGGTAGTCTTGCCCTTCCTCTCCCGCATGTCATCCTGTAACTGCTCCACAACTGACTGAATCTCAGTTACTTTGACATCTAGGTCATAGAATTTTTGTTCCATGATTCTTTCCAAGCTCTGCTGATTTTGAGTGAGGGTGGCCAATCCCTTCTCAATCCTCAGTGTTGATGCTATCAAGTAACCAAGCTGCTCCTGCTTGTTCTTCAGAAAGTACTCAGATGCCTCCTCTTGAGTTGGCATCTTGGCAGCCTTCTCTTTCCTTGCCTTCTCCTTCTTCTCTTGAGCTTGTACTGATGATGGTTCATTCTCATTCATGACAACCTGATTGTCCTCAAAGTCTGGATAAAGAGGAAAATGTTCCTTATCCAATAGATATTTTCCTGTGCCCATCTTTGAGTTAATCAACTCCTGAATCTAAGGGGCATATCCACAGCTTCTCTTTTGATCTGCTGCTGTCCTCTTAATGGTCTCTACCATAAGGCTCATGACCTTGAATTTCTGTGGCACATCAAACAAATGCAACATGTTGATTGCATGCCCTCTAATCATGTTGTGGTCACCAGACTTAGGCAACAGAGTGTGCCTTAGAATGCAGTTAATTGTTGGCAGCCCTGACAGAAGAAAGTGGACTGACCCAAACTTATGTGTCTCAATGGCTTTGTCTGGGATCTCCTTGTACATGTGTGCCATGGAATTGTGGTCCATCTTCTTCTTGGCATAGACATCCAAGTCATCTTCACTCTCCTTTGGGGCATTGATCAATTTTGCCCACTCATCAATGGTTGACTGGTACCTTGTACCTTCAGACATCCAAATTATCCTCCCATCTAGATAGAAGTGTGCTGTGGAGTAGAATTGCATAATGAGTTCATCATTCCAGTTGGTGAGCTTTTGCCCAACAAAATCTGCAACTCCACATGCAACAAAACTGTCTTGCACTCCAGGATAGTGTTCTTCATTTTCTTTCATGTAGGTCCAGTCGACCCACCTCATATCACACACTATGGGCTTCTTGTCCAACAAAATTGTCTCATAGAAGTCCTGCTGTTCCTTTGTATGGACCATGTAATCAACAACAGTCCTTCTCCTTGTGGCATATGGATCTGTCATCCTCCATAGCCTCAACCCTGAGTCTCTTCTGATGTTCATGTCCTCAGCCACAGGATGGGCATCATTATTGTCACATCCCTAGCTTCTGGTGATGCACTAGGCTAGACCTCATGTGTGCATCATGTTTAAATTCTGAAATTTGAACTGAGGGAATTTTGGAAGCCTCAAAAACTTAAATAAAAGAGGGGCAAAAACCCTAGAAATCTCATTCATTGTTCCAAAATGCTCTTCTTAAATGTTTGATAATTTTTGGCAAGGGTTCTGGTCCCAACCAAAATATTGAACATTTTTAAGGATTTATTTTTGGGACTTTGGATTTAATTCATTAGCTATTTGAATTTGAGTTATATTCATATAATTAGAATATAATTTCAAATACCCCTGAAATATTTTATAAGCTTTTGGAAAAGTCCATCTAGCAATATAAAATATTCAGAGGAGTTTTTGGCATTGTTTGAATTATTTTAAATTCAAAACAGTGGCAAAATAAATTAAATAAAAGAAAAACAGAACATAATTAAATAAAAAGAGCAGAACCACCTGGACTTACCTGTGAAGCCCACCTGGTGGCCCAACAGGACCGGCCCAGCGCGGCCCAGCCCACCTCCTCCCCCCTTGTCATCTTCCTCCTTTGCCAGGAGGACGAACAGAGGCGAGGCGTGGCGCGCGCCCGGGAGGCCTCGGCCACCTCCTGCTTCCCCCTGGCCACCTCCTGCTTCCTCCTCGACGCCCCGGAGAAGCCACGCACTCCCCCTCGCCCCCTGCACCTCTCCTCTCTCCCACTGGACCCCATCCCCTCCTCTGCTCCCCTCTCGCGCACACCACCGAGCGGAGCTCGCCGTCATCGTCGCCGTACCCATGGCCACCGGCCACCCCTAGCCTCGCCGATGCGCCCAGGAGCTCCGCCTCGACCCCCTCTTCCTCCCCACCGATCCACGACCCTCCGGAAGCCCTGCATCGCCGCCAACGCGCCGTCTTCAACCTCCGGATCCGACGGCCCCCTCTGGTCAATTTGCGGCCTCAGCGCGTCCCCGGCTACACCGAGTTGCTCCCCTTCACCGCTGTGAGCTCCTCTACGTTCTCCCCCTCTCCCCACCATGGATTGCCTCCCCTAGCCATTGTTTCTGTGATGGCCGAGAGCTCGCTGCCGCCGCCGTGAAGCTCGCCGTTGCTAGCGACCCCTGCTGACCATGAAGAGCACCTGGACGAGTTCGACACGTCCCGCAGATGCTTCCCAACCACCTAGCTTGTTCATTTGCAAGCTGCAGCCCCGCGCCGCTCGAACCCGTAGCTCCGGCCGCCGCCGTTCTGGTCGCCGCCGTCGACCCCGACCTCCCTGTGCCCAGCTGCGTGCGCCCCTAGACGCGCGGGAGCACGGGCTCCCTCCTGGTGCCCTTAGGGTGCCCAACCGCAGCCTGTAGCGCCGCCTCGACCAACTCCGGCGAGTTCCCGCCGCTGCTGTGGTCGCCGGCGTCACCTGCTGACGTGGCGCCGGTTAATTAGTGCTAATAACCCCGCTAAACACCCCCAGAGCCAGTGCCATGTGGGCCCCTGCGCTTAATTAGGTTAATATAATTATTCTGTTAAATTAGTGTTAGTGCCGTGGACCCCACGTGTCAGCTTTGACTCTGGCCCAGTCATCGTTGACCGGTCCCACCTGTCATTCACTCAATCCAGACCTGAGACACTGACCAGTGGGCCCCACTGGTCAGGTTTGACCCGAGCCGGCCCCTGTTGACTTGCTGACGTCATGCCAACGTCATGCTGACGCAATAATTCCTTTCTGGAATTAAAATAAATTAGGAAATGATTTATAATTCCAGAAAATGTCTAAAACTTCTAAAATTCATAGAAATTCAACCGTAACTCCAAATTAAATAAATTATATATGAAAAATTATCAGAAAAATTCAAGGAATCCATCTGTACCATTTTCATGCATGTTAGAACAACTTATCACTACTGTTTAGGGCAAATGAAGTGAAGGGCATTTGAATAATCACATATGGAGTTTGAATTTGAATCTTGTATTCAAACCAACTTCATTTAATCTGTTGCTAGTTGCATTAGCCCAAAACACATTCATTTTGCCATGTCATGATCATGCATCATATTGTGCATTGCATTGATTGTGTTCCCTTCTGTGTTGCCGGTAATTGTCCCCTCTCGATAGACGTGATACCGATGATGTGATCGTTGACACTGATGAAGACTCAATGTTATCTTCAGAAGTGCCAGGCAAGCAAAACCCCCTTGTTCATTCCGATACAATCCCACTCTCTCGCTCCTGCTCTCTTTTACTGCATTAGGACAACAACGATTCAACTGTTACTTGCTGCGGTAGCTGAACCCCTTTATCCTTTGCATGACCTGTCATTGCCACAGTAAATAGATGAAACCCACTAGCATGAGTAGGAGTTGTTTGAGCCCTGATGTGCCTACTCATTTATGTTTGTTGTCATGCCTGCTACTGCTTAGAGTTGAGTCAGGTCTGATTCATCGGGGATGAATCAGAGGCGTGTGAACATGTCCTACTGTGTGTGAGCTAAGTGTGTGAACACGATTTGGTAAAGGTAGCGGTGAGAGGCCATGTAGGAGTACATGGTGGGTTGTCTCATTGCAGCCGTCCTCAGGAACTGAGTTCTGTGTTTGTGATCCATGATTCAGCTGCTACCACGCATTGGGCCCGAAACCAATGGACCCTCTCGGCTTCTTGATCACCCTTGTCCTCTGTCCAGGAGTTGCAAGTAGTTTCTGGTGTTTGTAGTATGCTGGAGGCCGTGCGCAGCGCTGACCGTAGGGGTGGGCTGTGATGCGGTAGGCACGTGGCACGGTGTACCGGGCGCCCGTTTGGTGTCTCGGGAACCCTGTTCACATCGTTTGGGGCTGTGAGCGAAACTCCGGCCGGATCTCCTCATGGATGGAACCCGAATAGGCGATAAACCTGGACTAGAGACTTGAGTGTTTAGGTAGGCCGTGGCCGACACCCACGTTGGGCTTCCGCTTGAAGGTTGCCGAGTACATGTCGTGTAAACGGCGGTAAGTGGTGAGAGCGTGTGTGAAGAAGTACACCCCTGCAGGGTTAATATGATCTATTCGAATAGCCGTGTCCGCGGAAAAGGACTTCTGGGTTGCTTATATCAGTTCATAGACAAGTGAAAGTGGATACTCTAAAATATGCAAGATAAGCGTGAGTGCTATGGATGGCATTCTCGTAGGGAGACGGGAGTGGTTCCATAGTGGTGTATTGATATGGTGAATATGTGGACTCGTGTGCGCCACCTCAAAAGAGTTACTCGCAGTCGTAGTTCAGGATAGCCACCGAGTCAAAGCTGGCTTGCTGCAGTCAAACCCCTCCACCCCCTTGTTGATAATGAGGCATATGTAGTTAATTCTGATGTAAGTCTTGCTGGGTACATTTGTACTCACGTTTGCCTATTTTATGTTTTTGCAGAGAGACTTCAGTCTCACTAGTAATTCCGCATGGTCTTCGACGTTTAGCTTGGTACCTCAGCTACGATCTTGTGCCCTCGGCAGGATCTGGTAGATAGTCAGGCTTCTCAGCCTTTTTCATTTCTAGATGTCTGTACTCAGACATGATAGCTTCCGCTTGTGCTTTGACTTGTATGCTCTGAATGTTGGGTCGTGAGACCCCTGTTTGTAATATCTCGCTCCTCGGAGCCTAATGAGTAAAATACTTGAGTCGTAGAGTCATGTTGTGATGCCATGTTGTATTTGCACATATCGAGCATATTGTGTGTATGTTATTGAAATGCTTGGTATGTGTGGGATCTGACCATCTAGTTGTTTATCTTTAGTAGCCTCTCTTACCGGGAAATGTCTCCTAGTGTTTCCACCGAGCCATGGTAGCTTGCTACTGCTCCGGAACACTTAGGCTGGCCGGCATGTGTCCTTCTTCGTTCCTGTGTCTGTCCCTTCGGGGAAATGTCACGCGATGAATACCGGAGTCCTGTTAGCCTGCTACAGCCCGGTTCACCGGAGTCCTGCTAGCCCAGTGCTACAGCCTGGATTCACTCGCTGATGACCGACACGTTCGATGCTGGGTCATGGATGCCCGTCCCTGTAAGTCTGTGCCACTTTGGATTTACGACTAGCCATGTCAGCCCGGGCTCCTTATCATATGGATGCTAGCGACACTGTCATATACGTGTGCCAAAAGGCGCAAACGGTTCCGGGCTAAGGTAAGGCGACACCCGTGGGAATACCGTGCGTGAGGCCGCAAAGTGATATGAGGTGTTACATGCTAGATCGATGTGGCATTGAGTCGGGGTCCTGACAGAAGGAGAGTGCATCTACATACCCTTGTAGATCGCTAAGCGGAAGCGTTCAAGTGAACGGGGTTGATGGAGTCGTACTCGTCGTGATTCAGATCACCGATGATCCTAGTGCCGAACGGACGGCACCTCCGCGTTCAACACACGTACAGCTCGACGATGTCTCCCACGCCTTGATCCAGCAAGGAGAGAGGGAGAGGTTGAGGAAGACTCCATCCAGCAGCAGCACAACGGCGTGGTGGTGATGGAGGAGCGTGGCAATCCTGCAGGGCTTCGCCAAGCACCTACGGGAGAGGAGGAGGTGTCACGGGAGGGAGGGAGGCGCCAAGGGCTCAGGTATGGATGCCCTCCCTCCCCTCCACTATATATAGGGGCAGGGGAGAGGGGGGAGGCGCAGCCTTGCCCCTTCCTCCAAGGAAGGGGTGCGGCTAAGAGGGGGGGAGGAGTCCATCCTCCCCAAGGCACCTCGGAGGTGCCTTCCCCCTTTAGGACTCTCCCCTTTTTCCTATATCTTGGCGCATGGGCCTCTAGGAGCTGGTGCCCTTGGCCCATGTAGGCCAAGGCGCACCCCCTACAGCCCATGTGGCCCCCCGGGGTAGGTGGCCCCACCCGGTGGGCCCCCGGGACCCTTCCGGTGGTCCCGGTACAATACCGATGACCCCGAAACTTGTCCCGATGGCCGAAACAGGACTTCCTATATATAAATCTTTACCTCCGGACCATTCCGGAACTCCTCGTGACGTCCGGGATCTCATCCGGGACTCCGAACAACATTCGGTAACCACATACAAGCTTCCTTTATAACCCTAGCGTCATCGAACCTTAAGTGTGTAGACCCTACGGGTTCGGGAGACATGCAGACATGACCGAGACGTTCTCCGGTCAATAACCAACAGCGGGATCTGGATACCCATGTTGGCTCCCACATGTTCCACGATGATCTCATCGGATGAACCACGATGTCAAGGACTCAATCGATCCCGTATACAATTCCCTTTGTCTAGCGGTATTTTACTTGCCCGAGATTCGATCGTCGGTATCCAATACCTTGTTCAATCTCGTTACTGGCAAGTCACTTTACTCGTTCCGTAACACATCATCCCGTGATCAACTCCTTGGTCACATTGCGCATATGATGATGTCCTACCGAGTGGGCCCAGAGATACCTCTCCGTTTACACGGAGTGACAAATCCCAGTCTCGATCCGCATAAAACAATAGATACTTTCGGAGATACCTGTAGTGCACCTTTATAGTCACCCAGTTACGTTGTGACGTTTGATACACCCAAAGCACTCCTACGGTATCCAGGAGTTACACGCTCTCATGGTCGAAGGAAGAGATACTTGACATTGGCAAAGCTCTAGCAAATGAACTACACGATCTTTTGTGCTAGTCTTAGGATTGGGTCTTGTCCATCACATCATTCTCCTAATGATGTGATCCCGTTATCAACGACATCCAATGTCCATAGCCAGGAAACCATGACTATCTGTTGATCACAACGAGCTAGTCAACTAGAGGCTCACTAGGGACATATTGTGGTCTATGTATTCACACGTGTATTGTCAGGACCCCGACTCGATGCCACATCGATCTAGCATGTAACACCTCATATCGCTTTGCGGCCTCACGCACGGTATCCCCACGGGTGTCGCCTTACCTTTGCCCGGGACCGTTTGCGCATTTTGGCACACGTATATGATGGTGTCGCTAGCATCCATATGATAAAGAGCCCGGGCTGACATGGCTAGTCGTAAACCCAAAGTGGCACTAACTTACAGGGACAGGCATCCATGACCCAGCATCGAACGTGTCGGTCATCAGCGAGTGAATCCAGGCTGTAGCACTGGGCTAACAGGACTCCGGTGAACCGGGCTGTAGCGGGCTAGCAGGACTCCGGTATTCATCGCGTGACATTTCCCCGAAGGGACAGACACAGGATCGAATAAGGACACATGCCGGCCTGCCTAAGTGTTCCGGAGCAGTAGCAAGCTACCAGGGCTCAGTGGAAGCACTAGGAGACATTTCCCGGTAAGAGAGGCTACTAAGAATAAACAACTAGATAGTCAGATCCCACACATAGCAATACACATTACACGTACGCATAACATGCAAGTATGTGCTGTACAACATGGCATCACAGCATAACTCAACAACTCATATAGATAAAGGCTCAGAAGAGCCGTCATAGCATATATTGCAAACAGGGGTCACAAGACCCATCATACAGAGCATACAAGCAACAAGCGGAAGCATTACATGTCTGGGTACAGACATCTACAAAAGAAAAAGGCTGAAGAGCCTGACTATCTACAACATCCGATCAAGATCGTAGCTGAGGTACTAGCTACTAGTCGAAGTCCATGGGAACACTAGTAAGACCGAAGTCTCCGCTGCAAAAACATAAATAAAGCAACATGAGTACAAAGGTACTCAGCAAGACTTACATCAGATCCTATCATACATGCATTTGTATCAAGAGGTAATGTGGGGTTTGGTTGCAGCAAGCCAGCTTTGACTCTGTGGCTATCCTGTTCTACGACTACCAGAAACTCTGGAGGTGAAACAACGAACACGAGTCCACTAATCACCACACAATACACTACTATGGATTCGTCCCCGTCTCCCTACGAGAAGGCCATCCATAGCACTCACACATGTCTTGAGCATTTTAGGGTATCCACTTCAAGTTGTCTATGTACCATGTAAGCATCCAAGAAGTCCATAACCGCGGACCCGGCTATTCGAATAGATCATGTTAACCCTGCAGGGGTGTACTTCTTCACACACGCTCTCGCCACTTACCGCCATGTACACGACATGTATCTCGGCAACCTTCAAGCGGAAGCCTGGCGAGGGTGTCGGCCACGACCTGACTAACCACACAAGACTCTAGTCCAGGTTTATCGCCTATTCGGGTTCCATCCGCAAGGAGATCCGGCCGGGGTGTCGCTTACGGCCCCAAACAATGTGTACAGGGTTCCCGAGCCCACCAACCGGGTGCCACTCGGTACACCGGGCCACGTGTGCCTAGTCTGTCCCAAGCCCACCCTGCCGGGTGCCACTTGGTAGAAAAATAGCACTACCTACAAACACCAGAAACTAGTTGCGACTCCTGGACAGAGATCAAGTTGGTTAATAAGTCGAGAGGGCTTGGAGCGCCCGGAGCCCAATGTGTGGTAGTATCGAGTCATTGGACAACATACACAGAACTCAGGGCTTAAGGACGGTTCCAGTGAGACAACCCACCATGTACTCCTACATGGCCTCTCACCGCTACCTTTACCAAAACGTGTTCACACACTTCACTCTCGGCATCAGAACATATCGTGACACTCCAATTCATTCCCAATGAATCAGACCTGACACAACTCTAAGCAATAGCAGGCATAGCATGGTAGGAACACATCAGTGGCTGCAATCAAGTCCTACACATGCTAGTGGGTTTCAACTATTTACTGTGGCAATGACAGGTCATGCGGAGGAAGGGGTTCAACTACCGCAGCACAAAGTAGCAGATGAATCGTTGTTGTCCTAATGCAATAACTGAGAGCAGGAGCGAGAGAGTAGGGTTTTATCGAGATGAACAAGGGGGTTTGCTTGCCTGGTAAATCAACAAGGGAGGCACTGCTTCACAGACAGGTACTCTAGAACGTCTCCGGAGCAGGACCTATCGAGAAGGAACGGTGCCGGCAATCAAAACACAATCATATGCAACAATATGATGCATGAACATGGCGTGTAGATGTGATGCTGTTGAGCTAATGCAACTAGTGTTCACTTGGTTTGAAGTCCATTTGAACCAAAGGTTCAAATGCATTTCTAAATTAAGTCTCTTATATATGCCATAATGTGTTTTCCCATATTCAGCATGTATAAGTTGGTTTGTCATGCATGAAACTAGTACAGATGGAAAGATTGCATTTTTCTGATAATTTTTCATATATGAATTATTTCAATCTGAGCTACGGTTGAATTTCTATGAATTTTTGAAGTTTAAATCAATTTCTGGAATTTTCCTGATTTAATTTAAATCCAGAAATTATATTATTGCGCCAGCATGACGTCAGCACGACGTCAGCGGTCAACTGGGCTGTCCAGGGTCAAACCTGACGTGTGGGTCCCACACGTCAGTGACACTGGGGTTAACAGGGGTTAATTAATTTAGTTAAAAGGTTAGGGGGGGTCGGGCCCACTGGTCAGCGTCA
>NC_041389.1:570393894-570396827 GCF_002162155.2 Triticum dicoccoides | reverse complement strand
GGAACACCTGGCAGTTCCTCTGGAAAGACATCCGGAAAGTCACGGACTACCGGGATATCTTCAAGGTCTGGAAGAGGGCTGGCATTAAGAGAATAGAGCTGACGCTTTGCAACTCTAGTGGAGACGGTGACTATCTTGCCAGATGGGTGTGTAAGCTGAACAGATCTTGTGTAACAATCAATCTTGGCATGATGAGCTGTCATCCAGTCCATACCCAAGATGATGTTAATATCTGAAGACTTGAGGGCTACAAGTGATGCAAGGAATACAAGTCTGTCAACAAGGATTTCATTACCATGGCTGATTCTGGTGGTCTGCCATCTAGACCCTGGGGTTTGGATTTCAAGCGGAGTTGGCATATCACAAAATGACATGTCGTGCAAACGAGCATAGCCTTCAGAAATGAAGGAGTGAGATGCTCCAGTATCGAATAGAACTGATGCTGGGTGACAATTGACAAGGAGTGTACCAAGAACGACATCCGGATCATCATGAGCGTCTTTAGCTGAGACGTGATGCACACGTCCACGTTTAGTGGAAACTGACTTGACACTGATCATCTTGCGTGATGGCTTAACGCAGCCAACAGTCTTCTCGGGCTGGGGTGGAGCATAACTAGTCTGAGAGCAGTCACGTGCATAGTGTCCTGACTTCCCGCATGTGAAGCAAGTCCCTGAGGTTGGACGGGGACCCGCACTGACAAGCGGTCTACCAGTAGGCCTGGGTGGAACATACGACTGAGCTGGAGGAGGCACCACATGAGATGACCTCGGTGTATAACCGGAAGGAAGAGCGGAGTTTGGAACCCAAATCCGGCGTTTCTGGGAGCTAGAGCCAGAGGAAGATCCCAAATCACGGTTGTGCTTACGAGACTCCTCGTAAGTGAGTTGAGCTGTCTCTGCATTGATGGCCTTGTTCACAAGGGCTTGGAATGTATCACAATGATGCAGGTGGAGATCACGACGCAACTTGGGGTTGAGACCCTTCCGGAACCTAGCCTGCTTCTTGGCGTCCGTGGACACTTCTTCTGTGGCATAGCGAGCAAGGTTCTCGAACTCTCTGCTATAAGCATCAACAGCCATCTTACTCTGGGTGAAACTACAGAACTCTTCTCTCTTGCGATCAATGAGGGCCTGGGGAATGTGATGCTCGCGAAAAGCCTCAGTGAAATCCTTCCAGGTAGGAATCTGGCCAGCTGGAAGCATAGTCTCATAGTTGTGCCACCAAAGACTAGCAGGACCTTCCAGGTGGTATGTGGCATAAGTGACCTTGTCATCTTCAGCTACGCTCGCAGAACGCAGCTTATGAGTGATGCTACGGAGCCAGTCATCTGCATCGAGTGGCTCGATGGAATGATGAAAGGTAGGTGGGTGCAAACGAATGAAGTCACGAATGGTCACAGACTTGTTGGACTGATGTGCGGTGTTCTCCTCGATACGTGCCAACAAGTGGTTGGACTCACGCTTGTTCCTTTCCATCTCTAGCATGAACTCTGTCAACGAAGGCTGGTCGGGAGGATCCTCATCCCTACCATCTCCGTGATTCTGGTTACGAGCAACGGAACTTCGCTTGGCTGATGACATCCTGAGAAACGAATCAAGGACGGAATCAGCAACAACTAAGGACTGTAGAATGTAGGACAAGGAATTAGTATCACTCGAACTCCTAGGGAAAATCCGGCAGCATAACGGCAGTAAAATGCTCAGAATGAGACATCCTACTAAAAATGGGGTAGTACAACAACTCAACATCACCACTCAAGGTTCTGGGATAGTACTAAACAGACTACACCGGAAGTACTCAAACTGGGGTATGACTCTGATCAACCAATCCTATGGAACTACGGAGTAGTAACACGTGATCCTGATAGACGGAAAAGAAGCCTATTTCCTTAACCCCGGAGGAAGATAGGAGGACTCAGATCAGAAGGTCATGAGGTATAAGGAGTAAAAAGAACCTTACGTTCCAACCCACAATCAATTCCCTTACATAACTAAAGAATTTCTAGACTCAACTTCGACCAGTATGGCTTGGTAATCCTACAGGCAGTCAGGCTCTGATACCAAAGCTGTCAGGACCCCGACTCGATGCCACATCGATCTAGCATGTAACACCTCATATCGCTTTGCGGCCTCACGCACGGTATCCCCACGGGTGTCGCCTTACCTTTGCCCGGGACCATTTGCGCATTTTGGCACACGTATATGATGGTGTCGCTAGCATCCATATGATAAAGAGCCCGGGCTGACATGGCTAGTCGTAAACCCAAAGTGGCACTAACTTACAGGGACAGGCATCCATGACCCAGCATCGAACGTGTCGGTCATCAGCGAGTGAATCCAGGTTGTAGCACTGGGCTAACAGGACTCCGGTGAACCGGGCTGTAGCGGGCTAGCAGGACTCCGGTATTCATCGTGTGACATTTCCCCGAAGGGACAGACACAGGATCGAAGAAGGACACATGCCGGCCTGCCTAAGTGTTCCGGAGCAGTAGCAAGCTACCAGGGCTCAGTGGAAGCACTAGGAGACATTTCCCGGTAAGAGAGGCTACTAAGAATAAACAACTAGATAGTCAGATCCCACACATAGCAATACACATTACACGTACGCATAACATGCAAGTATGTGCTGTACAACATGGCATCACAGCATAACTCAACAACTCATATAGATAAAGGCTCAGAAGAGCCGTCATAGCATAAATTGCAAACAGGGGTCATAAGACCCATCATACAGAGCATACAAGCAACAAGCGGAAGCATTACATGTCTGGGTACAGACATCTACAAAAGAAAAAGGCTGAAGAGCCTGACTATCTACAACATCCGATCAAGATCGTAGCTGAGGTACTAGCTACTAGTCGAAGTCCATGGGAACACTAGTAAGACCGAAGTCTCCGCTGCAAAAACATAAATAAAGCAACATGAGTACAA
>NC_041389.1:570391144-570391892 GCF_002162155.2 Triticum dicoccoides | reverse complement strand
GGTTGACCGGTCAATCCCGCCGGCGTTTAGCCGCCGGCGAGGCCCGAGACGGCGGAGGGGCTCGGGATCGCCGTTCCGGCGACCATTCGGGCGGCGGAGACCACCCACGCGAAGCCCAGACTCGCGCGCGTCTAGGGGGTCATGCGGGAGGCTGCGGGGGCGGCGGAGCTCGCCGGAGCGGAGCTCGGGGCGGCGCCGGAGTTCGGGCGCGAGCGGGAATGGGCTGCGGGGCACGGGGAGGCCACCTGAGGGGCTCGGCGGCACCCTCGTGGCACTAGGAGCGCGATGGGAGGCTTGGTTTGGGCGGAGGCGGGCCGAGACGGCGGCGGCGACATGGATGGCGGCGAGGGGCTTCGGCCGTGGTGGGGAGCGGCGCTACGGCACGGGAACAGGAGGGAGAAGAGAGGGGAACGGTGGAGGAGCTCACCGCGGATCCAGCGAGCGCGAGGGCGAGGTCGGGGATGCCCGGAAGCTCCCGAATTGACGGCGAGTACCCACGGCGGCCGGAGGCGAGGATGGCGACGGCGACGGCTCCACGGGGCTCTCCGGCTTGCGTGGCTCGGCGAGGAGGTAGCTGGCGACGAGGCGGAGCTCCTGGGGACGACGGGGAGGCGAGGGAGAGGCGGTGGCTACGGTGATGCTCGTCGGCGGCGGCGGTGGTTCTCGGGTGAGAGGGAGAGAGAGCAGGGGGAGAAGAGGAGGGCGAGGGAGAGTGAGAACGGTGCGGGGCAGCTGCGTGGCTTCATCC
>NC_041389.1:570372637-570390458 GCF_002162155.2 Triticum dicoccoides | reverse complement strand
GGGGTGGGCTGGGCCGCCAGCTGGAGATGGGCCAGGTAAGTGGCCCAGGTAAGTCCTCCTTCCTTTTATTTCTGTTTTCTATTTTTTCTGACATTTGTTTGATTTAATAAATATATCAAATCATTTAATTTTATTATGCCAATTTTTGTAGGGGCTAATGGTATTATTCCAGAGCTCTTGTATAATTGGCATAATTTTTGGACCATATTTCATATATATAGAAATATATTTCCAATGCAAATATTTATCGAATTAATCCAAATGGCCAAAATAAATGTCCATGAGCTCCTACAAATATTGTTTTGGTTTTTATCTCTGTCCAATATTTTTAGAGGGCATCATGAGCATTTTCTTGGACCCTTTTGGAGAAATTTTTATTTGGGTCATTTTCAAAAATGATTCTGAGGGTTCCACCAATCCTCATTTCAAATTTAAATGAAATTTAAACATGATGCACAAATGACCAGCTAGTCCAAGTCATACCAGACTAAGGATGTGACAAATACCGTGCGTGAGGCCGCAAAGTGATATGAGGTGTTACATGCTAGATCGATGTGGCATTGAGTCGAGGTCCTGACAATTATGGTCTGGTATCTTGGGCTTGAGCTTCCTCAGGACTTGTCCTTCTTCATCTTCCTCATCAGCAACTTCAGGCACTGGTGCCTTGTTCTTCTCAGCAGCTGGAATACTCCTAGTATTCCTCTTTGGTGCAATCTTGGGCTTGGGGGCAGCTTTGGGTGCTTCCTTGGGCTTTGACGTTGCAGCCCCTGACTTAATTGCATCACCCATAAGCTTTTGTGCCTTGGGTGCTAGTGCAGCAACCTCTTCTTCCTCTTCCATCATGGAAGGTTGCCCAACAACTCTGGCTATGGTCTTTTTGACCCTTTCTTTCCTTTTCTTTCCTTCTGTAGCAGGCTCTTTGGGATCAGGCTTCTCAGGCACTTGAGTAGATCCTCTGACCTTCAGCATAGGTGTCCTCTTGGCAGGAACCTTCTTATTGAGTCCAGGTTTAGTGGTCTTGGCTGAGCCATACTCCTTCTTGAGCACTACCTTCTTGGAAGTAGCCTCATCCTCTTCTGCTCTATAATCCTCATCCTCAGAATCTGAGGTTCTCTTCTTCTTTGTTCGGGTGGCAGCTTTAGGCAGGTTGCTTGGGGTGCTCCTGTTGCCTTCATCTGAAGTGCTAGAGGGACTAGTGCCCTCACTCATGTGCATCTGCTCTTCTGACCTGTTCTGACTATCACTTTGGTCTGACATGCTGCAAATCACTGACTGCTGACCCTCTGAAGAGTTATAGATGAGATAGAGTGGATGAGCATCAGAAAATGCAGAGATTTTTGCAAAAGAATGATTCAAAAATTCAGTTTTAGTTTTCCACAGAAAGCATTTCGGATCAACCGATTTTCAAACTCGGTGATACCGAAGCAGTTTTGGAACCTAAACTGATGAACTCGGTTGGACCGAGTCACAGTTCGGTGGCACCGAGACTGCTAGGGTTTCACAAAGTCCTAAAATCGGTCTCACCGATTAGCAATTCTCAATCAGACCGAGAGTTACTAGTGCAATGGCATTAGCCAAATCGGTGGGACCGAGTTTTTCAACTCGGTGGGTCCGAGATGGTTTCAGCGGAAACCTAACCCTAAATTTTCAAATCTCATCTAATCTAAGGATTGCATTGACTGGATAGGAGTGTTTCAATCGTGGCAAGAATCATTAAGAACACAATGTGCTAGGAATCAGACAAGGATAGCACTGTGATCGAGTTCATACCCTAATTTGGCGATGAACTCGCTACGGCGGCAACGGCGGGGGTGAAATCCGTTGACGGTGGCGGAGACCAGTGACAGGAGGCGGCTGGCGACGAGGAGACGATCCGGAGACCCTGATGGCAGAGCGAGCTATTGCGTGGGCGAAGAGGTTCGGAGAAATTTCCAAATTTTTGCCCATGACTATATATAGCCCGACCCTGTCGGTGTGACCGAGTGGAACAACTCGGTAGCACTGAGATGCATAACTGTGTACAGTTACAGCAACTCGGTGTGACCGAAAAGATCAAATCGGTTGCACCGAGATTGAAAACCTAGATCGACTTAGTGATCTCGGTGGGACCTAAATTGAGGAATCGGTCAGACCGAGAATCACAAAGAAGTTTTGGAAGTTTAAGTCTATGATGAATCGGGGACTCCGAGTGCTCCTCACACGGAGTGGTTCGAATCTGACTTGATCAAATTTTGTGATGTAGCATGAATAGAGTTTGAGACGAGAAAAGCATAGATAGCTAGAGAAGGTTCTTAGGCATTCTTGTCCATCCACTTGGCAAAAAGAAAAAAAACCAAACACTCAAAACAACAAGTGGATGTCCTCGAATGAGTAAAATATGCACCAATATGCTCACACAATAAGATGGCAAATGAAATATGTGGCAAAACATGCACAACCAATTCTAGCATCTATCAAAACAATTGGCGATGACTAGGTCATCTATATATGAGTATATTGACTTAGGAGTCAAATGAAATCATTTTATCATACGTCATACTCATCATTTAAGCTTAAGTAGGGTTACCACTTTTACATAATGCATCGATGTGTTCACACCATTAGTGTTGCTTTGACTCAGTTCTTATAGTTAAGCTCCCCCTAGATGTGAGATCCCCTTTTAGAGGGACGAACTAACCTTGGGTTTTGTCGATGATGAATTCATGTAGGTGTTGAAGATGTGAATGCTCAATGTTGATGTAGATCATTTGGAGCAATCCTTTGGAGTGAGTTGCACTTTCAACATACCTACATGGGTTAGTCCCACAAGGAACAAACAAGAATATCCATAGACATAGAGTGATGCACACACAAGATAATGTCCATGAAATCATTAGGTTACCTTGTCCTTTGCCTTACCAACATGAGGGTTTGTGACTCCTTGAACTAGTGCAAGATGTGGAACCCACTTGACCGAGACCTTAGGTGCTTCTTCAAATGCATCAATCTCTTCTTGAAGCTTGTCCTTGACTTTGTTCTTGTGGTCTTGTGGTGGAAGATCATCTTGTGCTTGTGTTCCTTTGAAGGAAGTAGGAACATACTTCTCTTGTTGAGGAACAAAATTCGTCTTGGGGTATTGATCTTCTTCCCACTCAACTCCATTGGCATTGAACTTTCGTTCAAAACCAACACCTTGATTCTTCCGGTGCCTTCCTTGCTTGCGTAGATTTTCCTCGAATTGCTTACTCCCGGCAAGGCTCTTGTAAACACCTTTCTCTATAATTCCCTTCAATAAGCTATTTTCTTGCTCAAGTGTAACTTGGCTAAGAGAATCATTAGTGGAATCAAGAGAACTACTAGAAGCAACAATATTGGATTTGACATTATTATTGTTACTACTAGAGGAAGTATCTTTCTTGTACTTGTTACTAGACTTGACTTGAGGCATGTAAGTAGATAAGAGTAAATGCTTGGCAATGTAAGAAGAACTTTTCTTGCGGAGATCATCATTGATTGCTTTTAAGAACTCATGCTCTTGCTCAAGATTGAGCTTTTCAAAGCGTAACTTCTCATGAGCCCTTAAAAGTTCTCGATGATCTTCGAAGATAGTTTCATGAGCCAACTTAAGAGTGTTTAGTTCTTTAGTTAGAAGCTCAATCTTCTCCTTATCATTGTCATTCGTTTTATCTTGATCAGCATATTTAATTGACGTTTCATCGTAGTATTCATCACTAGAGTTGTCAACAAGTAAATCATCATCCACAAGCAAGTCATCTTCATCACTATTGAAATCAACATACTCGAGATGTGTTACCTTTGGACCTTTGGCCATGAAGCATCTTCCAATTCCTTCATTTGGTGAATCAAATATGTCATAGGAGTTGGTTGACACAAGTGCTAGACCGGCAACACCTTCATCTTGAGTATATTCGGAGTCAGAGTGATAGCTTCTCTCGGAGTGATTGTCGGAGTCGGAACCGGATACCCATTCACCAACATGAGCTTGATGTCTTCGTTTTGTGTAGCTCCTTGATGACTTGTCCTTCCTTTCCGAATCCTTTCTTCTCCGTGAGGGTCTTCGTTCATAACGATCATCGCTACTCCTCCTCTCTCTTTGTGGTGATTCTTCTCTTTTGCTTCTTCTTTTTGGAGAATCTTCTCTTCTTTTGTAGGGTGCCATACACTCATTGGAATAGTGTCCGGGTCTCCCACAATTGTAGCAATTTCGCTCTCGACTAGAAGATCTTTTGTCATTGTAAGACCTTGACTTGGAGCTTCTTTCTTTGCTTCTACTCTTGTAGAATTTGTTGAAGTTCTTCACCATTAAGCTCAATTCTTCATTGAAGGTTTGTTTCTCACTTGATGATGTGGGGGCTTCACATGAGGCTTTGTAAGCACCACTTGACTTCTTGTGAAGTTCCTCCTTATCCTTAAGTGACATCTCATGAGCAACAATTCTTCCAATGACTTCCGTTGGCTTGAGATCTTTGTAGTTTGGCATCATTTGATCAATGTGCACATGGCATCATACTTTCCATCCAATTCTCTTAGGATCTTCTTGATGATGAATCTGTCGGTCATCTCTTCACTCCCTAAGCCGGCAATCTCATTTGTGATAAGTGCAAGCCTAGAGTACATTTCAGCGACACCTTCACCATCCTTCATTTTGAACTTGTCAAGCTGACTTTGGAGCACATCCAACTTGGATTCCTTGACGGAGTCGGTACCTTCATGCATATCAATCAAAGTATCCCAAATTTCCTTCGCATTCTCAAGACGGCTGATTTTGTTGAATTCTTTGGGGCACAATCCGTTGAAGATGATATCACAAGCTTGAGCGTTGTACTGCAGCATCTTCAATTCTTCCGCATTAGCTTCACGGTTTGGCTCTCTCCCATCAAAGAATTCATCTTGCAAGCCAATACAAATAATTGCCCAAACGGCGGGGTTATGTCCGAGAATATGCATTTTCATCTTACAGTGTGTTCGGATGTCTGTATTGAAGCCCTTGTATTGGATTTGGTATTACCTAGCTAGCAATTCAGGCGTTCGGTTGTTTACTGAAATGAGCGGATGAAACGAACCTGATACAGAGCTGAAATTGCGTCCACGCGCGTAGCCCTCCCACGATACAGAGGTATATGCCTCCGATTTGGCTGGAATTCCCCTTGTCCCGCAAAACGTATCGCTTGGCACACAGGCTCGACCGCGCGAGTAGCTTCTCCTTCCCTCGCAAGAAGCTTTGGCGGCAGCGACGGCGGCGCAGGTAGGGTTCCCCATGCCCTGGCCCTCGTCCCCTCTCCGGCGGTGGCGGATCTACAAGCCCCCATGGCTGCTGCCCCTTTCCCTCCCCTGGAGCCACCTTTCCTCCCCCGCGCCCATCTTGTTGCCCGGCACCGCCATTGAACTCCTTCCCGCCGCCCATCTTGCTGCCCGACGCCGCCCTGCATCTCGCCTATCTCGCTGGCTGCCGCTGACCCTCCATCTCGCCACCCATCCTGCTGCCAGGCGCGGCCCCCAATCCATCCATCTTCTGGCCGACGTAGACCCTCAAATCCCGCCCTTCTTCTTCTCCTTCTCTGCCATCTTCTTCCCCTTCCTCTTCCATCTTCTTCTTCTTCCCCATCCCTGGACCCCTTCCTTCTCACACATTGTACATAATTTGATTTGATGCATAAAACACAAAGCATGTGCAATTCCATAGTATGTCATCCGAACAGGTTTTGGTATTGAGATTCCATGGCCCAATTCCAGGATCATCCAAACATGTGAATTCGTATTCATATTCATTACAGTTTCCACTCTGAATTGGAAATACAACAAATTCAATAAGGGGCTCTCCAATACAGACATCCGAACACTCTGTTATGCTTCCAACTAGCAAACTTAGTACCATCAAAGTAAGGACCTCTACAGTGATAATTTCCCTCACTAGACGCCATACTATCCTAGGTTGTGAAACCAAGGCTATAACCACCAAAAGCTATGGAAATCAAAGCAAATGGAGACCAAAGCTCTGATACCACTTGTAGGAACTTGAAGTATGTCTAGAGGGGGGGGGTGATTAGACTACTTGACCAATTAAAAACTTAGCCTTTTCCCAATTTTAGAGTTTGGCAGATTTTAGCTATCTTAGGACAAGTCAAGCAATCATCACACAATTCAAGCAAGCATGCAAAGAGTATATAGGCAGCGGAAATTAAAGCATGCAACTTGCAAGAAAGTAAAGGGAAGGGTTTGGAGGATTCAAACGCAATTAGAGACACGAATGTTTTTGGCATGGTTCCGATAGGTGGTGCTATCGTACATCCACATTGATGGAGACTTCAACCCACGAAGGGTAACGGTAGCGCGAGTCCACGAGGGCTCCACCCACGAAGGGTCCACGAAGAAGCAACCTTGTCTATCCCACCATGGCCGTCGCCCACGAAGGACTTGCCTCACTAGCGGTAGGTCTTCACGAAGTAGGGTATCTCCTTGCCCTTACAAACTCCTTGGTTCAACTCCACAATCTTGTCGGAGGCTCCCAAGTGACACCTAGCCAATCTAGGATACACCACTCTCCAAGAAGTAACAAATGGTGTGTTGATGATGAACTCCTTGCTCTTGTGCTTCAAATGATAGTCTCCCCAACACTCAACTCTCTCTCATAGGTTTTGGATCTGGTGGAAAGAAGATTTGAGTGGAAAGCAACTTGGGGAAGGCTAGAGATCAAGATTCATATGGTAGGAATGGAATATCTTGGTCTCAACACATGAGTAGGTGGTTCTCTCTCAGAAATGGTAAGTTGGAAGTGTAGGTTTGTTTTGATGGCTCTCTCCACGAATGAAGAGGAGGTGGAGGGGTATATATAGCCTCCACACAAAATCTAACCGTTACACACAATTTACCAAACTCGGTGGGACCGAATCATCAAACTCGATCAGACCGATTTAGTAAACCTAGTGACTGTTAGGATTTTCGGTGGGACCGAAATGCAACTCGGTAAGACCGATATGGTTAGGGTTAGGGCATAACGTAATCTCGTTGAGACCGATTACTCAAACTCGGTGAGACCGATTTTGGTAATAAGCTTTCCAGAGAGTTTGTCAGGTAAACTCGGTGGGACCGATTTGCTCTTTTCGGTGAGACCGAAATGTTACAAAAGGGAAACAGAGAGTTTACATTGCAATCTCGGTGGGACCGATCGCTCATTTCGGTTACATCGAAACGTTACGAAGGGAAACAGAGAGATTACAATCCCATCTCGGTGAGACCGAGATCCCTATCGGTAGGACCGATTTGCCTAGGGTTTGTGGCAGTGGCTATGACATTAGAACTCGGTGGCGCCGGATAGGAAGAATCGGTGTGACCGATTTTGGCTTTAGGTTTAGGTCATTTGTGGATGTGAGAAAGTAGTTGAGGGCTTTTGGAGCATATCACCAAGCACATGAAGCAAGAGGCTCATTAAGCAACACCTCATCCCTCCTTGATAGTATTGGCTTTTCCTATAGACTCAATGTGATCTTGGATCACTAAAATGTAAAATGAAGAGTCTTGAGTTGTTGAGCTTGAGCCAATCCTTTGTCATTAGTATTTTGAGGGATCCACTTTCATCATCCATGCCATGCCATTCATTAAGCTTTCCTGAAATAATAGTCTTGGAATAGCATTAGCTCAATAAGCTATATGTTGTTATGAATTACCAAAACCACCTAGGGATAGTTGCACTTTCAGGGACGCACTTGAGCCTGCCGTCCGAGACGCCATGGCTGCCATGCTCGATTTGCGGCATAGCCGGGGCTCGGGGGGAGGGTGTGTTCGATCTGGTCGATGCGTGCCGGGTCTGTTCTGAGGGGAGGATGGAGCGGAGGTGACGGGGTCGCGGTGGTGTGCTGGGAGCAGCAGATCGTTGGGATCGGTCGAGGAGCACGCTGACGACGCACTCCCTGGTGTCGAGGGCGATGCGGTTGTAGTGGTCGACGATGTTGAGCAGCACCAGCGGGTGCACCACCACCTTCTCGAACTGGGCCTCGAGGAGAGGAGGTGGTGGCCGTTGATGGTGGGGATGAGGGGCGACGGCAGCGGCGGCGTCCATCTCCACCTGGATCGCGCGTGTGTTGGTGCGGGGAGGGGAGGGGAGTTGGCTCGCGAGATTGGGTCGCGAGGGGGCGACTCGGACAGGAGGGGTGGTGGAAGGGAGGATGGCCGGTGCTGGGGGCGATGAGGAGGTCGTCGGCGGTGGGTATGGGGGAGGCCGCCGGCGGGGTTGGGATGGAAGAGAGAGGGAGGTCGGGCAGAGGGGAGAGGGGGATCTGGGACGAGGTGGCGGTGGCGAGGAGCTGAGGGAGGAGAGGTGGACGGGTGCGGGTTAGGGTTTGGGCTGCGGATGGATGGCTGGATGGAGAGGTGGAGAGTTGGACGGATGGATGGGCGGCCATGTCATCGATCCGTGTGACAACTAAACCAACCAATAAGAATAGAGCACATATAATTGTGTTTTTTCTTTTGTTTTTCTTCTACTTTTACACATGAAAAAATAAAAAAAATGGTCTCACATTGTGCACAAGTTTGTATCTTGAATGACAAACAATGTTGACTAAGGATATTTTCATTTTCTTTGCATGAAAAATTCATTTTTCATTTTTCGAGTGCCCAAAATGGTTTTTTTTGTGAAGGACCTACCAAATAATTGTTGCAAATTTGGACCAAATCATTCTTCTAAAATACTAGGCCGTATTTAATGCACAATTGACCAAATGGTTGGGTGTAAAAAGTTTTGATCCACCTCTCGTGAAAAAGACAAATTTCCGCCGATTCAGTTGGAAGCGGGTCAAATTTGAACTGCAGCTGCCTCATAGTTTGCTATTTATTTTTTCCAAAAATCATTTCTAGGTACATAAGTATCTATTTAATCAGAGAAACACCAAAAAAAATCCAAGATTCAACCACTAGCTAGCAACGGTCATTCCCGCTGTTTTGACCGCATTTTGAAACGGGCATAAAAATTCAAAAAAAATCAAATAATTGGGAAATCTTTGCATTGTGTCATTATATGTGGCAAAGTTCCCAGGAAAAATAACAAACTTGCAATACGACAATTATTTTAAAAAAATGTTCTCAGAAATGAGCTATCACGTGTGAAGATTCATGGCTATCAAGCCAAATGATCAATCTTATGGCCACATTCATGGCATAGTTTGTTCAAATGATCTCATATTGTGCACAAGGGTACATTTTGGAATTCCAAACAATGTTGCTTAAGGAAGTTTTCATTTTCTTTGCACGGAAAATTCATTTTTCATTTTCCGAGTGCCCAAAAGGAGGTTTTTTTGTGAAGGAACTACCAAATAATTGTTGCAAAAATGGACCAAATCAATTTTATAAAATACTAGGCCATATATAATGCACAATTGACAAAATGGTTGGGTGAAAAAAGTTTTGATCCACCTCTGGTGAAAAAGACAAATTGTCATCGTTTTAGTTGGAAACGGGTCAAATTTGAACTGCAGCTGCCTCATAGTTTGCTCTTTATTTTTTCCAAAAATCATTTCTAGGTAAATAAGTATCTATTTAATCATAGAAACAACAAAAAAATTGCAAGATTCAACCACTAGCTAGGAACGGTCAAGCCCGCTGTTTTGACTGCATTTTGAAACGGGCATAAAAAATTCAAAAAAAATCAAAAAATTGGAAAACCTTCACATTGTGTCATTATATGTGACCAAGTTTCCAGGAAAAATAATAAACTTGTAATACAGTAATTATTTTAAAAAAGTGTTCTCAGAAATAAGCTATCATGCGTGAAGATTCATGGCTTTCAAGCCAAATGATCAATCTTATGGCCACATTCATGGCATAGTTTGTTCAAATGATATCATATTGTGCACAAGGGTACATCTTGGAATTCCAAACAATGTTGCCTAAGGAAGTTTTCATTTTCTTTGCACGGAAAATTCATTTTTCATTTTCCGAGTGCCCAAAAGGAGGTTTTTTTGTGAAGGAACTACCAAATAATTGTTGCAAAAATGGACCAAATAAATTTTATAAAATACTAGGCCATATATAATGCACAATTGACAAAATGGTTGGATGAAAAAAGTTTTGATCCACCTCTGGTGAAAAAGACAAACTGTCGTTGATTCAGTTGGAAACGGGTCAAATTTGAACTGCAGCTGCCTCATAGTTTGCTCTTTATTTTTTCCAAAAACCATTTCTAGGTAAATAAGTATCTATTTAATCAGAAATACATGGTTTGATGGCGAGACATCGAGGTTTGGACGGTGGCCGAGGGCCCCAACTCTAAAGCGCGTAAGCTCGCATGCCCGCCGCATGGTCACCGTGTGACCGTGGCATTGCCATGTGTTCTGGGTGGCCTAGGAATGTCTAGTGGGTTGGGAACTCCCCAGGTAGGTGCTAGGAAGAAAATCACAACATAAGATTCTCACGAGGAGACCGATCAATGCTCAAACATGAATAAGCAGCCAAGTGTTTGATTTGCGGTACGGGAAATGCACATGGCTAATGGGCGTGAGTTTTGGCTGAGGATGATCAGTTACTAAGAAGACCGTGTTCACAAATTTTCACCTCAAAAGGAGGAGCCTAGGTGGTACTTGCTTTACAAAGTACCATACTGGACATAAATACGAATGTTGAAGCTGGGCTCAAAATAATGAATGGATTGAGCTGGCATTTGGTGGAGGATGGTTATTTGGGCATAAGAAAGCACTGTAGAAAATGGATACCATTTGGACATGCCAAAGTGGTACTTCCTTCACAAAGTGCTGCTCTGAACAAAATAGGATAATGAATATTTTCGAATTATTTTTGAACTAGGCAAGGAATGTTTTTGACATATTTGATGAAGATATGATCCAAAATATTTATGAGAATTTTTTGGGAATTTTTGGAATAACAGAAATATAGGTTGCTTCACAACCTAGGGCAAAAACTGCCACATGGACATGACACATAGGCAAAACTGATGAGATGGCGCCTAGTCATCACAATCCACCACAATCTACAAGGCTATGACCATCTATATTGGTCATTAACAACTAGAAATAAGGTAGCAGACTAGCACTGTTTGCTTTGTCACCATTTCGTGTAAGGAAATTACGATCTTTCTGACCAAAATGGTCACAATGGTTTAGGGTTTGGAGCCCCCCGAACAGCTTTTGACCAATTGGTCTGAAATGGTCATAGATCTATGACCAATTCTTCCAGGGTCACTGACAAAAGGTCACTAGTTGACATATTTCTTGTAGTGAGAGGAACTTAGTTGAAAAAGATCGTGCGAAAATGTACGTTATATAAAAAAAACAAAGTACAATTCAAAGAATGAATAAAATTGAGCTTTATTGTCTCTTGTTGTACATGCGCGGAGCCCCTTGTATGTTTACGCCAGACTCGTCTAACCGTGTCCGGGGTCCAAACGACCTACTTAGGTGCTTTGCTTAGTGAAGTTGTTTTAGTGTGTGGCTGTCAAGGTAGCCATACAATCTTTCGCGCTCGAGGAACACTCGATATTTCCCTTTAAGGAGATGATGCCTCGTGGACCGGGCATTTTAAGTGTAAGGGATGCATAATGCGGTATTGCGTTAAAGCGGGCGAAAGCTTCGTGTCCCAGTAGTGCTTGATAGCTACTTGTAAATGGGGCGAGGTGGAAGGTTAACTTTTCACGGCGGAAGTTGTCGGGTGAGCCGAACACAACTTCTAGCAGTAGAGAGCCCGTACAATGGGCATATGGGCCTGGCATTACCCCTTGAAAGGAAGTGTTGCTATGGCGAACTTTGGTTGGGTCTATCCCCATTTTGCGGATTGTGTCCTGGTATAGCAGGTTTAGGTCACTGCCGCCGTCCATGAGGACTTGTGTGAATTGGAGTCCGTCAATTATCGGATCTAATATCAAGGCAGTCCATCCTGCATTCCGAATACTTCTAGAGTAATCCTGATGGTCGAAGGTGATTGGTTTTAACAACCAGTTGTGGGACTCCTCTGGGATAGGCCGTGTGGCGCGTACCTCTATGGGTACCGCTCTATTTTTCCCTTTTGTCACGTGAAGTGAGTTTACTGCTTTGACTTCTTGCGGGAAATTCTTTTGTATTCCGGTGCTCTGCTTGTGGGGTTCGTCATCGTCCTCGCTTGGTGTGTCAAGCCCCTTGTGTTCGGCGTTGAGTTTGTCGGACTGCTTGAAGACCCAACAATCTCTGTGGGTATGGTTTGCAGGCTTCCCGGGAGTACTGTGGATTTGGCATATCTTGTCCAAGATTTTGTTTAAGTTAGATAGCTCGTCCCTGTTATCCTTAAGGGGCAGCTTTTTATGATTCTACCGAGAGCTTTTGAATCCGGCGTTGACTGCCGTGCTCTTCGGGTTGTTTCCCTTGGTCCGGCGCTGGTCCTTGCCGCGTCACGGTTTCCCGTTTCCATCCCTGACTTTGGATGTACTTGGGTCGCTGGTACTGCATCTTGCCAGCCAGCTATCCTCTCCCGCACAAAATCGGGTCATGAGGCTTGTTAGTGCGGCCATTGTTCTTGGCTTTTCTTGGCCGAGGTGTCTGGCGAGCCATTCGTCTCGGACGTTGTGTTTGAAAGCTGCTAAGGCTTTGGCGTCCAGACAGTCGACTATTTGGTTCTTTTTAGTAAGGAATCTGTTCCAGAATTTTCGGGCTGACTCTCCGGGTTGTTGAGTTATGTGACTTAAATCGTCTGTGTCCGGAGGTCGGACATACGTCCCTTGAAAATTTGCCCGAAAAGCATCCTCGAGCTCTTCCCAACTTCCAATGGTGTTTTCGGGGAGGCTTTTGAGCCAATACCGGGCTGGCCCTTTGAGCTTGAGGGGTAAGTATTTTATGGCGTGGAGGTCATCTACTCTAGCCATGTGTATGTGGAGGATGTAATCGTCAATCCAGACTCCGGGGTCTGTTGTTCCGTCGTATGCTTCTATATTTACGGGTTTGAATCCTGCTGGGAATTCATAATCCAGAACCTCATCGGTGAAACATAGGGGGTGTGCGGCACCTCTATATTTAGGTGTACCATAGCATTCGGATACTTGATGTGTTGCATTGCTTACTAGAGCTTTCTTTCTTGGCCCGTAGATAGATCTAACTGTGCCATCTCTTTGATGCGAATCCGTATGCGGATCGCGTGCCGGCTTGTGTGCGGCGCCGTTTGCCGTTCTATGTTTGCCATGGGGTCGTCTATCCGACCGGGTGGTCTCTCTGCTTTTTGATTGCGGGGGCTCTACGGCCTCCTCATCAAATTCGGGCAGTAGTTTTCGCTTCGGGTAACTCTTCGTTCGGCGACTATCGTCGTATTTGTCTGCGGTGTTGAGTACTTTTCTCCATCTGATTCGGAGCGCCTCCTCTGCTGTTTTGAGCTTCCGCTTCTGCTTTTTCAGGCTACGCGCGGTGGCGACGAGCCTTTTGTGAAGGTTCTTCTGCTCCAGTAGCTTGTCCGGCGTTAGATCGTCCGGACTGTTATCTTCGACGGGGACGGATTGTTTATCTAGGTTGTCCTGTTCGGATGGCTGTGCGATGGCATGTTCGTCGTCCACCGGTTCGCCCTGCTCTATGGCTGGGTCTGCATGGCTGCTCTCTTTGTCGAGGCGGGATTTTGAACGGCGCTTACGTCGCCGTTTTGACTGCTTTTCGGGGGAATGATCCCTCGTGGCGTCCCGTTGTTCCTCATCGTCGCTTCCTTTAGGTGTGTCCACCATGTATACATTGTGAGATGAGGTGGTTGTCCAGTGCCTTATAGGTGCTGGTTCATGTTTATCTCCTGCATCGTCGTCCATACCGTCGATGTTTTCGGAGTCGAAGTCGAGCACGTCGTTTAAACTTTCGACAGTGGCTACGAAGTGGGTGGTGAGTGGGCTTTGAATTTCTTCGTCGTCCGCATCCCAACCTTGCTGACCATAATCCGGCCGGGGCTCTCCTGATAAAGAGAGAGACTTTAGTGAATTCAGGATGTCGCCAAAGGGCGAGTGCAGAAAGATGTCCGCGGTGGTGAACTTCGGAATAGGCGCCCAATCGGATTCGATCGGCCGGGGCGCGGAAGGTTCGGAGTCCTGAGAGGAGTCCGGCACCTTGGAGTCACGAGCTTCGCAAAGGACAGGGTTGGTGTTCGGCGCGATCGCCGTAGAGATAGCAGCCCCTGAGGAGGTGTCCAGCCACCCGTCCTCGATCGGCGCAGTCGGCCCCGAGCTAAGGGTCGGAGCGGGCACTTGTGCGGCCTCCAGGGCACTGTCCGGCCGCAGAGCTAGATCATGCCCATCGTGATAGTGCGGCGCGCTCGGCTGTGGCTTGAACCCGTCGAAGATCAAGTCTCCACGGATGTCAGCCGTATAGTTCAAACTTCCAAATCTGACCTGATGGCCAGGGGCGTAGCTTTCAATCTACTCCAGATGGCCAAGCGAATTGGCCCGCAGTGCAAAGCTGCCGAATACGAAGATCTGTCCGGGGAGAAAAGTCTCACCCTGGACCGCTTCGTTGTTAATGATCGGAGGAGCCATCGGGCCTAAGAATGACGACACAGAGGAACTCTCAATGAAAGCACCAATGTCGGTGTCAAAACCGGCGGATCTCGGGTAGGGGGTCCCGAACTGTGCGTCTAGGCGGATGGTAACAGGAGACAAGGGACACGATCTTTTTACCCAGGTTCGGGCCCTCTCGATGGAGGTAAAACCCTACTCCTGCTTGATTAATATTGATGATATGGATAGTACAAGAGTAGATCTACCACGAGATCAGAGAGGCTAAACCCTAGAAGCTAGCCTATGGTATGATTGTTGTTCGTCCTACGGACTAAAACCCTCTGATTTATATAGGCACCGAAGAGGGTTAGGGTTACACAGAGTCGGTTACAATGGTAGGAGATCTACATATCCGTATCGCCAAGCTTGCCTTCCACGCCAAGGAAAGTCCCATCTGCACACGGGACGAAGTCTTTAATATTGTATCTTCATAGTCCAGGAGTCCGGCCAATGGTGATAGTTCGGCTATCCAGACACCCCCTAATTCAGGACTCCCTCAACGGCTATTGCAGAAGGACTACTTTGGTCCGAACCCAACTTTCTCGGATGATCCATGGTTTCGTCGCTGTTTTTGCATGCGGAAACCATTGTTTTCGCGCATTATGGAGGGAGTGGAGGCACACGATGACTACTTCAAGCTCACAAGGGATTGGTGCAACCAACTATCTTTCTCTGCTAAGCAGAAATGCATGGCTGCTCTGAAGATGCTTGCACTTGGTACTGCTGCAGATGTCGTTACTGAGATGGTAGAGATGGGGGAGAGCACACGCCTGAAGACTATTGTCAAGTTTGTCGGCGCCATGGTTCAGGTGTTTGGAGTAGAGTATCTGAGAGAACCAAATGTGCCGAACACAGAAAAGTTATTGGCTATTGGAAGGCTAGAGGGTTTCCAGAAATGTTCGAATCAATTGGTTGCATGCATTGGCAATGGAAGAACTGGCTCAAAGGTTTGCAGGGAATGTATCGAGGTCACACCATATAGGCCACCATCATACTAGAAGCAGTGGCATCACATGACTTACGAATTTGGCATGCTTTCTTTGGAATGTCGGTTTCTCACAACGACATCAACGTGCTTCAATGATCTCCGGTGTTCAGGAGGCTTTGTAATGAGGAATCGCCACCGTGTAACTACACCGTCGACGGTCGTGACTACAATATGGGATACTATCTTGCCGATCGCATCTATCTTCAGTGGGCGGCGTTTGTCAATACAATATCTGAACCATAGGGCAACAAACAAAGCCACTATGCAACAATGCAGGAAGCAACTAGGAAGGATGTGGAGAGGGTATTCATAGTGCTTCAAGCTCATTGGGGAATTGTTCATGGAGTAGCAATGATGTGGGAATCAGAAACTTTGTAGCAGCTCATGGCATGATGTGTTATTTTACACAATATGATTGTCGACGATGAGGGTGATGGTGTTGCCCAAACTAATGATTTTGAAGATCCTGGAGAACAAATTCAAATCCTGAAAGATCAAGATGTAGCTCAGGTTATGAACTTTCTACAAATGCATCAGAATCTTCGAGATCATCAGGTGCACGCGCAACTACTCAGTGATCTTGTGGAGCATATGTGGACCCACAATGGAAACCAAAGAGCTAATGTTTGAGTTGTGCACTTAAAATAATTTTTATGTAAAAAATATGTATTTTGGTACCAACATTTGGTATTTACATGCGACATTGGCGTCTATAATAGACATGCACGGATTTGAGAGTCCGGATTTAAGATATGTGAATGCCGAGCACGAGATATGAGGGGCCTTATGAATGCATCTGCATGCATTTGAGGGGCCGGATTTGCCATCTCCTGGTATAGATGCTCTTAGTCTTCACTCCACCGGCCCGCCCGCATTAGTGGGCGGGGCGGGCCTGCTACTTCTTGAGCTTGCATTGGTTTTTCCCCTGAAGAGGAAAGGGTGATGCAGCAAAGTAGAGTAAGTATTTCCCTCAGTTTGAGAATCAAGGTATCAATCCAGTAGGAGACAACGCACAAGTCACCGAATACCTGCACAAACGATCAACAAACTTGCACCCAACGCGATAAATGGGTTGTCAATCCCTTCACGTTTACTTGCAAAAGTGAGATCTGATAAAGATAGATAAACGACAAAGTAAATATTTTTGATATTTTTGGTTTATAGATCGGAAAGTAAAAGATTGCAAAATAGTACTCCCTCTGTAAACAAATATAAGAGTGTTTAGATCACTACTTTAGCGACCTAAACGCTCTTATATTTCTTTACGGAGGGAGTAGATCGGAAACTAGTATGGTGGAAAAGAGACTTATATGATGGAAAAGAGACTCGGGGGCCATAGGTTTCACTAGTGGCTTCTCCCAAGATAGCAAATAATACGGTGGATGAATAAATTACTGCCGGGCAATTGATAGAAGAGCGCATAATTATGACGATATCTAAGGCAGTGACCGTGTCAAGTAGACCGAAACGATTCTGCATCTACTACTATTACTTCACCCTTACTGTTTAGCTTCGTGAAGTCATTGCTTGCCTGTTCTAGTTGGATACATTGTGCCACATTCACCCTGATTGCATATTTGGCTTCATACTGTCTTCCTATTCTGATATGTCTACACTAGCCGCCACTTGTCTTCGTGCATTTCCTGTACTGTACTTTGACTCTATTGCAGGGCTAGTGTAGTTTATCTTCCGTTGTGTTCTATGTAATTACTGTTTTAATTATCTGTCTTCGAAGACATTTCCTGTCTTGAACACTTTCATAAAAATCACCTATTCACCCCCGTCTAGTCGATAACTAGCACTTTCAATCTAGGTGGTGAGAAATGGCCACCTTTGATCCATGACAACCCTCCCATTAACATCTCGGAGCCTGACCTTCCAGTTGCATCCGGTGTTCGTCTTGAGAGTGATCTTCCGTGGGAGGGGCCGAGGTGCTCACAGAAGGCATCGAGGATGGGAAGTAAATTCAACCTATGTGCTAAGAGCACCTTATGGTAGTTGGTTGGATCTCAGCTATCCGTCGACGGACTCATATGGGTGAGTGTGTGGCATGTACCATCTTTCCCAATGTAGCTACCATTCTATAAAGAAACATGTATTTTGGACCTACCATAGAAAGAGGATAATCTGGTTCACTCTTCATGATGTTTTACACTTAGGTTTCTACCCCGTTACTCTCTTTGATATGAGAGTTGGGATGACTCTGTTAGTTTCAGTAGGGCTGGAAATTCTATCCAAAGCAGGAGATTCAATTAAGCAAGATTCCGAAGCTACAATTTTGCCTCTCCAATTGCAAGAAGTAGAAAGGAGGAATGCAAAAGTTGAGGGGTCAAACTCCT
>NC_041389.1:570302386-570372045 GCF_002162155.2 Triticum dicoccoides | reverse complement strand
AATATTTTTTGTGAAATCAATCAACTTAGAACAAAAGATAGAAAGAACTTGTTCCAGTGGCCAAGAACGGACACAATAACCAACAAGTTAAATCATGCAATTGATAGCGAGCAACGGGCTGATACGGAAATGGGTTTCTTGCGGTGCTGGTATGTAATGGTAAAAAATCCAACTCACACATTTGTTGAGATCTATGCACTCCTATACATGCAAATTTACATGCATGTATCTCGATCCACCGCAAATGATTACGTCAAATTAGTGTAGGTCCCCCATCATCTCAATCTTGTCCTTTTATTCCACATTTGTTGATTCAAATATTTCATATCTTTTAAACCATAATTTATTTTCGAAACCTTTCATATATTTGAACTTTTGGCGCCAAGATCTTTAGAACAAGACCAGTATTGGATACATTTCAAGCATGTTTAAATTTTAACGTTTCAATCCATTTGTTTCACTCAATCTAATTCAGTGTGAAACTGCTTAGAACAAGACCAATGAGTCAAATCTGTTTTTAAAATGAGTGAACTTTTGTAATGAGAAATATATTTTTAATGAGTAAATTATGTTATTTGAAACGAGTGAAATCCGCTTTCGAAAATGAGAGGAATTATTGTTATTTTAAATTTAGTAAAAGCATTTTTTGAATTGAGTGAAATTGATGTGTCAAAATAAATTAAATTAGCTTTTTATGAGTGATTTTATTTGATACGCAGCCAAATCAGTTTTATGAAATGAGTGATTTTATTAGATCAGTTTTTTAAGGAGTAAAATCATGTTTTGAATTGAGTGAATATTTAAAAAAATTGAGTGAATTTGGTTTCCAAAATTAGTTAGACCTGTTTTGAAGTAAGTGAAATTATTTTTATGAATAGGCCGAAATCACTGCTCGGAAATGAGTGAAGTCTGTTTTTGAAACTGGTTAACTAAGTGAAACTGGTTAACTAAGTAAAATAAAATAGAAGTCTTTTTTAAGAAAGAAAGAAATCACGCGGCCGTCTTTTCTCCACTCGACCACTCTATCTCATAACTAAGAGCTGATACAAACCTGACATGCAACGGTTGCATTTCATCTCCACTCTCTGTATTGCGCAACAAAAATCATTTGCCAATTGATTCTTCACCGTTACACGAAAAAAAAACTTGCGGATATAAAAACCATTTTCTCGGCCTATACAAGCCGCGTTACACCTCGCCCGCGCCTACACGCATCTTTCTTGTTGACTTTAGCCAGCTCATACGCTCGAGCAGATAGATACCTTAATCATTGTCCTTCAAAAACGCTTTTATATTATGGGACGGAGGGAGTAATTCGAAACTTAAAATTTCAAATACGATGCCAAAAGGCATAACCGAAGAATAAGAAATGCAATTCAGAATTACGCAATGGTACAAAGTTCTTGCATGCAAGCAAGTTTATCCTCTGTCCACCGATTGATGGCATTTGTTCGGCAGCCTCGGAAGGAGCTTGATTGATTTCGCCGCAAACAAACTCACACACGGTGGAACGATTGGATGGCAATAAAACAGAACAACATGTGTCGTGCCTGTATTTTATTCCTTGATCCGGTACACAGATTACAGGGGCGGTACGGTCCATGAACGACGCTACTGAGAAACTAGAAATCAATCGCCGGCCGTGCACAGAGCACGGAGCCAGCAGTACCCAAACAAATAATAAAAGCACAAACGACTGAGACGGACGGAGGAAACAACAGTGCAGTCGACAAGGAGACGCACGATTGCACTTGCGCGCAGGCATGCAAGTGCTGATTGCCGGCCGGCCGGCCACCCGGCTAGCTTATTCTGCTCATCATACCGACGTACGCAGCTGGCGGATCGAGCAAAACTACTCGAGGCCAAAGTGCTTCCTCATGCCGCCCACGAACTGGTACACAGCCTCGGCGTCCGGCAGCGACTTGGCCACGCACTCGTTCTCCCCGATGCACCGCGCCGCCCAGGCCGTCAGCTTGGGGCACTCCTCCGCGATGCTGAACCCGCCGAGCCGCTCGTACGTCAGGAACCACGGGGTGAAGGTCACCAGCGCCACGTCCGCGTACCCGAGCGCGTCGCCGCCGAAGTAGGGCTTCTCGCCGAGCTCACCCTCCAGCGTCTTGAACACGCCCACCATCTCCTTCTTCCCCTCCTCCACGGCCGGCGCGCCCTTCGGCACCTTCCAGATCTTCCCGGCGCACTCCGGCATCTGCACGCACACACGAGTCATGATTTACGAGTTATGAGAGCAGCTTCGTATGCAGCTGAATCAGTGAATGTACACTCTACCTTGGTGTCCACGTAGGCGGCCCAGAAGCGGGCGTTGGCGCGCGCGTAGGCGTCGGCGGGGAGGAGCTGCGCGCCGGGGAACGCCTCGTCGATGAACTCGAGGATGACCAGGGACTCGCAGACGGCCTTGCCGTCGACAAGGAGGACGGGGACCTTGGCGTGGACGGGGTTGGACGACAGCAGCAGCGGGCCCTTGGTGAGCATGTTCTCGGCCGTCTCCTCGTACTCGACGCCCTTCTTCGCCAGCGCGATGCGCACCCTGTTTCCGAACGGACTGACGAAGCAGTTGAGAAGCTTCACGGCCGCCATTGCCTTAACGAGCTAGTTAATCAGGGTCTGGTTAAGGTTATGGGCTTATGGCGCGTGTTTGCGTTGGTGTTTTCTCGGCCGACTGGAGGCGTATATGTAGGGTGAGAATGCTGCATTGCACATTTGGTTGCGACCTCGTGAGAAACGTCTCCTCCCTTCGGTGTTTGTGTTTGCTTGTCCCTAGCTTTCTTCGGTGCAAGCTAGCAAGCAGGAATAAACATCAGTATATGTGCAGATCGGTTTCATCGAAGGACTGGCTTTGCTCACGTCGTTGAAATTTGTACGTTAATTTCTTAGAGATGGGGCCAGACGAGATTAGCTTTCTCGGTGTCGCTCCGGATGGCGTCATTTGTGCATGTACATCATGCTTCGGAGCCAGCTATGTTCTTTGTGATCTTGTCCGTGCAGCTAGCCGATGGAGGTAAGCTCAATGTAGGTATGCTTGCCTACATCAATATATCAGTGCTTGAGGTCAATATATCAATTTAGGTATTTTTATTGCTTTGAAGTTTTTTATCCTCGCTTAGGCATGACTTTGGTCTTTTATGACTTTACTATTTACCGGCGTGTTTATTTGTGTGTGAATGTGATTGTGTTGGATGTGTAGATCCTAGCTATGCATATGCATGGGTGTGTGTTCATTGTGTTGTATCAACTTGATACTTCATTTGGAGTCAATAAAAGCAACCCTATGTCAAAAAATTCAGATCTGCCTCCTGGTATCTCAACATTCAACAGATTTTTTTTGGGAAAATATCAACATTCAACATAGGTGCCAAAACTCCACCCTGGCCATATTGGGCCAAATGTCCATTCTGTAAACAAGTTAGCCGAAGAGCCTACCACGGCCTTCCCTCAAAAACAGCCCACAACAACCTAGTGTGTCTATGTTGGGAAGCGGATTTGTAGCACCTGGGTGCTCCACACCCCTATACGAACATTAAATTAAAAAAATACCAAGAAATTTGAAAAAAAAAATCCCAGATTTTGGGATATCAAACCTGGGTTCCCGATCTACTCCCGTGTAAAATTTCGTGAAAAAGTACCAGGAAATGTATTCGTGGCAAAAAAAGACAAAAATTTCCTATGTATAGAAAAAATTGTTTGACAGATTTTTGTTTGGACAGTATTTCCTTCGCCATGGATACGTTTTCTAGTATTTTTACATGAAATTTCACACAAGGGTAGATTGGGAACCCATGTTTGATATCCCCAAATTTCAGATTTTTTTTTGATTTTTTTACATTTAATATTCATATAGGGGTGTGGGGCACCCAGGAGCTCATGTGTATTTTCCATCTATGTTGTTGATTGTGGAAAATGCTATTCTTCACTCAATGTGAAGGATAACCCCTGTAATACAATGGGGCGCCTAGGTGGCTAAGATAGAGCGTAGCATGAGCATTTCATCTCTTTTTTTTTCTTTCTGTCTGGCCGGTTTTTCGGAACTCCTATTGATCGCCATCACGCGCGACATCCTCCTCCTCCGACTAGCGATTGACGCGTTACGTGAAGGGGGGCAATTGAGCGGCGGCTAACACGCCTACTCCACCTTTGACTGGACATGTCTATAGTGCAAAGGAGATCAGGTGGCTGCCACACCACCTCCTACATGGTTGCCATCGCAAGAAGGAGATCAGTGGGAACAAATAGCCAATGTTCCCTCCTCATCATCCTTGTACCGTAGATGACTGCGTGCGGGAGGGGGTAAGATCAAGTGAGCGGTATTGGTATTACCTTTAAGAAGAAAGAAAATGAAATAAAAACTAAAACAAAATTACAATAATGAAGTTTCCTAAGAAAGAATAAATTAGTGTCACTAGTATTACCCTTTAAAATAAATAAATCAAAGAATGAAAAAATTTGCATACAATATACACAATAAATGTGCTTTTCAAGAATAAGCATATGATAGTGGAATTTTCACAAAAAGAATTTTCCCAAGAAGGAAATGAATTAGTGTGATTGATATTACTCTTAAAGAAGAAGAAATAAAATAATAAATAAAACAAAATAAAAACAATGAAGTTTTATAAGGAAAAATAAATTAGTGGCCTTGGTATTACCCTTTAAGAATAAAATAAAATAAATCAATAACTAAAATAATGAGGTTTTTGAAGGAAGAATGAGTTGGTTGCATTGATATTACCATTTATGAAGAAAGAAAACAAAAAAATTCTAAAACAAACAATGACAAAATTTTCACACAATATACATAATTGTTTTAAATGTGGAATAAATATATAATAGTGGGTTTTTTCGCAAAAAAAATTAAGAAGGGATGAATAATTGGCATTGGTACTACACTTAAAAGAAGAAAGAAAACAAAACAATAACTAAATCTAAATCAAAACAATAAAGTTGTATAAGGAACAATGAATTAGTTCTGTTGGTATTACCCTTTAAGAATAAAGATAATGAAAAAAGTTTAAAAAGATTGCACACATCTTTGCACTAAAATCGCACTTTTGTAGTATGCAAACAATAGTTATATAATAGTGTAATTTTTGCACATGTTGCATATTATTTGTGTGTATGCATTTACACTCATCCAACTCCCAAAAATACCTTTAAAACACAATAAAACCAACTAATAAAAGGAGAAAAGCATAAAACCAGAAAACCAGAATAAAAACAAAGGAAAAGATGGATGGGCTGGACGGTATAAGTAATGGGCTCTTAGCCCAATAACAAACCGACTGACTGCTCAGTAAAAAAAGGCCCAAACTAGCTCATAGAAAAATCAAAACCTAAAAAAAAAAGCTCGTTGAACAATCCGAAAAAAAGCACAAGAATCACAGAGCAAGAATCAACGGTCAAGGGTTGCTCAATAAAAAAGAATCAACGGTCAAGGAATTGACTGACCCAATTTCAAAATTCAGGATTACATGTGTATAGCTAAAGTGCAAAACTTTGTACATGTGTCGCTTTCAGTCTTCTACTCCCTCCGTTCCAAATTACTTGTCTTAGATTTGTCTAGATACGGATGCATCTAGTACTAAAATGAGTCTAGATACATCCGTATCTAGACAAATCCAAGACAAGTAATTCGGAACGGAGGGAGTAGTAAATAAAGAAAACCATTTTCCTCTCGCTGCCCACGGCCGCATAAAATTTGTACAAAGCATCATACTGGAGTATATACGTACATGGATAGTGACACCCTACTGAGTACTCCTTAGTATATCTAGCTAGAGGTAGCTAATCAAGTCGCTAGTATATCTACTAGCACTTGCTTAATCCTTATAGTCGATCAGCAGACTGCTGCTTCCTGCTCGACCATGTCTCGGTTGAACCGCGTGATGAACTCCTCAACCTTCCGGTTGAGCTCCTCGTCGCTCAGCTGCCAATACTCGCGCTCCTCTGATGGCGGCACCTTGTCGGCCTCCTCTGTACCCAAGCACCGGGGCTTCATCTCTTGGACGGAGTCCTCATCTTGATCATCAGGTGTTACTGTAATCTGAGCCTGTGGTGTTGCCCACTGATCGCCTTCCACCATCGTTGCATCGCTCTTGTTGGCGCTAACTGGTTTGGGCGTTTCTTCTTCGTCGTCACGCTTACGAAGAACCGACGTATGGTCCGTGTCGGTTTTCGGCTTGCTCGCGGCACCTTCACCTTTGGTCAAAGCCAGCGCATGCCCCTCCGTGCCAGTGCATGATGACTGGTCACCACCTCCTACGATGACGCTAGTGGATATATCGACCGGCGCCCTTGGCTCATCGGGTGCCATCAGCGGCACCGACGTCGCGTCGCAGTAGTCCTCTTGGACTGTGGCCGCCGGCTGGAGACCGACGACGTCGGAGAGGTTGTCGTGGCCGTCGTCGTTGTACTGGTGGTGGGGGGCGGAGCTGAAGAAGAGCACGCCGGAGTCGGCGGCGATGATGGCGATGATGGAGTGGGACATGAGGAACCAGAAGGTGGAGTCCCTGGCGAGCGCGCACGGCGGCACGCGCAGCAGCGACAGGTAGATGATGGGCAGGGAGATCGCCAGCGCCGAGATGGAGACCTTGGCGATGGCCTGCGGCTGCGGCGCCCGCATGCTCGCCATGCCACTGCCAAACTACTTATTTGACCCTGAGCTAGCTAAGAAACCAGGTAGGCAGGCTTGTCAAATGCCGATCGAAGCTGCCTGTGACCCTGCCGGTTACATGTTGCACATTCGGCTGCCCTTTTATAGGGCCGAGCGTGGTTGTGTTTCAGCGTTTGGCCGTCGCGTGGTGGGTTTAACGATTGCTTTACGTGTCTCGGCTCTAGAGAGCACCGCTACACCTACTTGGTAGGAGTGCGTTGCACTGGCGAATGGCGAGCTGGCGTGGTGAATGGCAAGGTGCGCGGTTTCTAGGGTAAAAAGAGCCGCGCATGGAGCTCTGGGGTGGGCGCGTGCGTGCGTGCGTGCGTGCATTAGAATGGACGCGTACGTGATGCTTCATGAGAACTGAACTCCACCCATGCTACATCTCGCGTGCTGTCTAGCTATCAGAAATTAAACGGAAGCCCCTGATTCTGAAACAACCGCGGCCGTTCAATGGCGTGAGTGTGACACGCCTAGCTAGCTTGTACGTACGGCTCAATCACTCGGCCACACTGATGGTGCTCAAGGGTAGCACCTGGCACAATTTCTTTTACTCTGAATTATACGGCCAACTCTGCAACAGGAGCAAGCCCACAAAAACTCAAGACTCATTGGGTTCAGTTAATTGCATGCGCGCCAGATGAATGGCACCAATCCAGATATCCCCTTGTTTCATCTTTGATGATCAATGCGTGAGCGTCACGGCATTTTTTCTTCTTCTGAAATGTGGCAAAAGACTTGCCATTTCATTGATTATGATAGGAGTTCGAACAAAGCCCGCAAATGGGAAAGAAGAAAGAAAAAAGTCACTCCCGCGGCATCAAATTACACAAATATTTTGCAACCGATGATACTCATAGGCCAGCCTCCTCGATGTTTCACACTATGACTGTGGCCGGGCACTCTTGTTGCGGAACACCCTCGTGTTACTCTCATTCCACATTGCCCAAGAGACAGGCATCATGAGGGAAGTGATCTTATGATCGCCATGGCCCGCATAGAGGGCGATACTAAACCACCAATCTTTGATATAAATCCTAAAAAAACAAATCTTTGATATAAGCCATGTGGTCGCCCACGCAATAGGCACCACCTCCACAAGCCCGAGCCAAGCCTTGATATTGTACCAAATTTTGACCGTGCATCTGCATTGGAAAGGGTGTGGCTAGGTCTAGACTTAACCAAGTCCCAATCAAGTGATATAACATGTAAGAAAGAAACAAAAAAATCTGAAAAGAAAATTTGCACAGATCTTAATGTAAGATCTCACAAATATAGAATCGAATAAGACATAACCAAGACTCGGTCGACTGAGATTTAGGAAGGCTGCATTGGAAAAGGAGGTGTGATGCCAGCTCCTAGACCCGGTTGCAAATGGGGCAAAGCCCACAATTAGGCCAGCCCTACGGTGCAATCTGTCGATCGTCCAAATCCTATCGTGGATCTCCAACCACACAAAGAATTTACACTTTGGGGGAGCCAAACCTTCCAGCCGGTCTTCAGTAATGGTGTTATCGTGAGCCCCTCGAACTGAGCCTTGTAGGCTGAAGATGTGGAGCAGGAGCCATTGTAAATGGATTTCCAAGTGAGAGTGTCATCAGTGCCCGGGGTAAGCAACACACCTGGAAGCATTTCCCGAAGATGGACAAACCCTGTGATGTGATCCACTGTAATACCTTGGCGAAAATCAATTTGAGAAATTCAGAATTATCCTAAAACGCCTTCATAACTGAGCAACCCTTCTTCCTAGATATGTCATATATTTTTGGGGCGATGTGCCTCGGTCTCAAACCCTCAAGCCAAGATGACTCCCAAACCTTGGCCTTGTAGCCATCACCAATAGACACCTAGTGGCAGCAACAAAGATAGCCCGGTCGTCATCATTACACGGGGTGCCCAAACCGATCCAATACTTGTCGGGATTAGACCACTCGAGCCAAAGCTAGTGGAGGCGGAGGACCTAGAGAATTTGGCTATGTTCAACATCCCAAGATCAACCAAGTGATTCAGTTAGCACGCCTACTTCTGATTAATCTTGCATTTCCCTCCAGAAACCTTGTCACAACCATCCCAAAAGTAAGCACGACGAAGGGAGTCAATCTTCTTCAGTACCTCTACAGGGAGGAGCAGCGGCGTAAGGTGGTAGATGGCAATAGCCATAAGCATGGCCTAGACTAGGACCACACATCTGAAAGTGGCGGCATGATGGTCCATCCAAGGTGTGAGATTGGGGACAACCTTATCCTCGAAGTGTTAAAGTGTATCTGTTTCAGCCTATGCACCGATAGAGGTAAGCCAAGAAAGTGCAACGGGATGGTGGAGCGATTGGCTAGGAAGTGTTGTAAGGTGTTAGCAAGGTCGATATCAGCACAATGAATTGGAGCAACAAGGCTTTTGGTGCAATTGGTGATCAACATAGTGACCTCCCCGAACCCAGCAAAAGTGGTAACGAAGAACTAGACGTCTTCCTTGGTAGGATGTATGAAGACAGTTGCGTCATCAGCATAAAGGGATGCATGAATCATATTGGAGGTTCCCCTCAACTGCTATAGCTTGCCTTGCCTGGTGGATTTGTTCAGAATGTGATGGAGCGGGTCAATGGGCTGAGCAAAAGAGAAGGGGATAACGGGTCCCCCTGATGAAGGACACAGCCGTGCTTGATAGGGTCATCTGCAATCCCATTGAGCAGGGCCCTCTCGGATGCCAAGGACAGGAGGGCCGAGACCCACCCATGGAACATCACAAGGAACCCAACGTGACTAAGAAAATCCATAAGAAGTCCCACTTTGACCGAGTCGGAGGCTTTTTAAATGTTAAGCTTGAAGAGAAGGGTCGGAGTCTTATTCCGGTGTAGGTGCATTGCAAGATTGAAAACATACATGAAGTTGTCGTGAATGCTCCTCTTTTTTCATGAAAGCACTATGAGCATTGGAGAGAAGGTTGTTCGTGTGTGGTACGAGTTGGCAGGGCATCCTCCAAGCAATAAGCTTTGCCACCGCGTGAATGAGACTAATGGGTATAAAGTTAGAAATGTCCTCGACACCATCCTTCTTAGGGACAAGGGCAATGTTGGCGGAGTTCAGCCAATGGAAGTTGTGCCCATGCAAGTCACGGAATGGTTGATGGCCAACAAAATGTCATCCTTAATAGTGTCCCAACAAGACTTGAAATGCCCTGATGAAGCAATCCGGGCTCGGAGCCTTATCGCACGGAGCACTAAACACAACTGCTTTGGCCTCTCCTCACTGAAACGATCTCCCAAACTGCTCAGATCACAAACGGACATCGGAAGAATTCCTCATTGAAGTCGATGTTGCGTGGCGAGCCCCTGTTAATGAATGTTTTGAAATGGCTTAGGATGATATCTTTCTTGTGTTTGTGGTCCATGATGCGGCCGACATTGTGATTTAGACGATGGATGAAGTTTTTCCTTCTCCGATGGTCCCTTTGGGTGAAAGAAACGCGTGTTGGCATCACCAAGCATGAGGTTCTAAATCCTAGAGCATTTCCTCTTACAAGACCTCTCCAGGGTCTTAAGGCTAATAAATTTCCTTTTTATCCTTTTCGAATGTCCAATTCCTCCAGACTTAGCTCTCTGCTCTCCTGGGAAATATCAAGCTGCGGATGACCTCAGGAGCCATGTGGAGCCGCACCTTGGCTTTGGCGAAAAGGGTCCTACGCAAGCCTTGGACTCTCGCTATTGCGATTCAACTTATGGAAAAGCCTTTGATACGGATCCATATGGTCCAAGTGTTCATCCCAAGCCTTTTGTACAATGTTTTGGAAACCCGACATCTTGATCCAAAAGTTTTCAAAGAGGAAGAACTTTGGGTGCTTGGGGCCAACCTCGTTGGCAAGAAAGAGAGGGAAATGGTCAGATAGGGAGGACAATAGGGCATGAATAATGTGGGTGGGGGATTCTACGTCCCAATTAGTGGCGGAGCTTGGGCCAAAATTCTAGAGGGACAATGGGCGGAGGGGGGGGGCTAAATTATGAGGTATCGCCATATTTTCGTGTACTTATGGCCCAAATACCTAGGGGTAGTGAGGGATTTCTTCATGGGCTGGGGGTGGTGGCTCAAGTTGCACTCCATGAAGCTCCGCCACTGGTCCCAATCCTCTTTGCAAAAGAAGCCATCAAGCTTGCTCACCGTCGGATTATTTTGCTCATTGCTCCAAGTGAATCTTCTATTCTGGAGGTGGATCTCTTTTAGCTCGCAAGGTTCAGTGCATTCTGAAATCTGACAAGCCTACTTTGGTCAACATTACCATGATTCTTCTCTCTTGCCCTATTGATTTGGTTGAAGTCGCTGGTAATAAGCCATTTGGTGCCCAACGTGGGATTTTCATAGGTCAGTGCGTTGAAGAAGGCATCCTTGAGGTTTCCATGAGTAGGACCATCAACCGTCGTAAGGTTGAAGGACAAATCGTTGTTCTCACATCTGTTGGAAATATGCCCTAGAGGCAATAATAAAATGGTTATTATTATATTTCCTTGTTCATGATAATTGTCTGTTGTTCATGCTATAATTGTATTAACCGGAAAGCACAATACATGTGTGAATACATAAACCATAACATGTCCCTAGTAAGCCTCTAGTTGACTAGCTTGTTGATCAATAGATGGTTATGGTTTCCTGACCATGGACATTGGATGTCGTTGATAATGGGATCACCTCATTAGGAGAATGATGTGATGAACAAGACCCAATCCTAAGCATAGCACAAGATCGTGTAGTTCGTTTGCTAAGAGATTTTCTAATGTCAAGTATCATTTCCTTAGACCATGATATTGTGCAACTCCCGGATACCGTAGTAATGCTTTGGGTGTACCAAACGTCACAACGTAACTGGGTGGCTATAAAGGTGCACTACAGGTATCTCCAAAAGTGTCAGTTGGGTTGGCACGAATCGAGACTCAGATTTATCACTCCGTATGATGGAGAGGTATCTCTGGGCCCACTCGGTAATGTATCATCATAATGAGCTCAATGTGACTAAGGAGTTAGTCACGGGATCATGCATTATGGAACGAGTAAAGAGACTTGCCGGTAACGAGATTGAACAAGGTATTTGGATACCGACGATCGAATCTCGGGCAAGTAACATACCGGTGGACAAAGGGAATTGTTTACGGGATTGATTGAATCCCTGACATCGTGGTTCATCCAATGAGATCATCGTGGAACATGTGGGATCCAACATGGGTATCTAGATCCCGTTGTTGGTTATTGGTCAGAGAGATGTCTCGGTCATGTCTGCATGATTCCCGAACCCATAGGGTCTACACACTTAAGGTTCGGTGACACTAGAGTTGTTATGGGAAATAGTATGTGGTTACCGAATGTTGTTCGGAGTCCCGAATGAGATCCCGGACGTCACGAGGAGTTCCGGAATGGTCCGGAGGTAAAGATTTATATATGGGAAGTCCAGTTTCAGTCACTCGAATAGTTTCGGGGGTTATGGGTATTATACCGGGACCACCGAAAGGTGTCCGGGGGTCCACCAGGTGGGACCACCTGCCCCGGGGGACTCAATGGGCTGAACAAGGGTGGGAACCAGCCCACTAGTGGGCTGGTGTGCCCCCCCAAGGGCCCAAGGCGCCTAGGGTTGAAAACCCTAGGGGGTGGGGGCGCCTCCCACCAAACTTGGGGGGCAAGCTTCCCCCTTGCCCCCCCTAGATGGGATCTAAGGGGGGAGGGCTACTGTTGGGAAACGTAGTAATTTCAAAAATTTCCTACGCACACGCAAGATCATGGTGATGCATAGCAACGAGCGGGGAGAGTGTAATCTACATACCCTTGTAGATCGAAAGCGGAAGCGTTAGAACAACGCGGTTGATGTAGTCGTACGTCTTCACGGCCCGACCGATCAAGCACCGAAACTACGACACCTCCGAGTTCTAGTACACGTTCAGCTTGATGACGTCCCTCAAACTCCGATCCAGCCGAGTGTCGAGGGAGAGTTCCGTCAGCACGACGGCGTGGTGACGATCTTGATGTTCTACCGTCGCAGGGCTTCGCCTAAGCACCGCTACAATATTATCGAGGAGGACTATGGTGGAGGGGGGCACCGCACACGGCTAATAGATCTCAAGGATCAATTGTTGTTGTGTCTTTGGGGTGCCCCTCTGCCCCCATATATATAGGAGCAAGGGGGGAGGCGGCCGGCCTATGGAGGAGGCGCGCCAAGGGGGGAGTCCTACTCCCACCGGGAGTAGGACTCCGCCTTTCCTTGTTGGAGAAGAAAAGAGGAAGAGAGGGAGAAGGAAAAGGGGGCTGGCCCCCTTGTCCAATTCGGACCAGAGGGGGGGCGCAGGCCTCTTTCCTTTTGACCTCTCTCCTCTATTCCCGTATGGCCCAATAAGGCCCATATACTCCCCCGCGAATTCCCGTAACTCTCCGGTACTCCGAAAAATACCCGAATCACTCGGAACCTTTCCGAACTCCGAATATAGTCGTCCAATATATCAATCTTTATGTCTCGACCATTTCGAGACTCCTCGTCATGTCCCCGATCTCATCCGGGACTCCGAACTCCTTCGGTACATCAAAACTCATAAACTCATAATATCACTGTCATCGAAACCTTAAGCGTGCGGACCCTACGGGTTCGAGAACAATGTAGACATGACCTAGAACTATTCTCGGTCAATAACCAATAGCGGAACCTGGATGCTCATATTGGCTCCCACATATTCTACGAAGATCTTTATCGGTCAAACCGCATAACAACATACGTTGTTCCCTTTGTCATCGGTATGTTACTTGCCCGAGATTCGATCGTCGGTATCCAATACCTAGTTCAATCTCGTTACTGGCAAGTCTCTTTACTCGTTACATAATGCATCATCCCGCAACTAACTCATTAGTCACATTGCTTGCAAGGCTTATAGTGATGTGCATTACCGAGAGGGCCCAGAGATACCTCTCCGACAATCGGAGTGACAAAACCTAATCTCGAAATACGCCAACCCAACATGTACCTTTGGAGACACCTGTAGTACTCCTTTATAATCACCCAGTTACGTTGTGACGTTTGGTAGCACCCAAAGTGTTCCTCCGGTAAACGGGAGTTGCATAATCTCATAGTTACAGGAACATGTATAAGTCATGAAGAAAGCAATAGCAACATACTAAGCGATCAAGTGCTAGGCTAACGGAATGGGTCATGTCAATCACATCATTCTCCTAATGATGTGATCCCATTAATCAAATGACAACACATGTCTATGGTTAGTAAACATAACCATCTTTGATTAATGAGCTAGTCAAGTAGAGGCATACTAGTGACTATATGTTTGTCTATGTATTCACACATGTATTATGTTTCCGGTTAATACAATTCTAGCATGAATAATAAACATTTATCATGATATAAGGAAAAAAAATAATAACTTTGTTATTGCCTCTAGGGCATATTTCCTTCAGTCTCCCACTTGCACTAGAGTCAATAATCTAGTTCACATTGCCATGTGATTTAACATCAATATTCATATCTGTATATGATTAACACCCATAGTTCACATCGTCATGTGACCAACACCCAAAGGGTTTACTAGAGTCAATAATATAGTTCACATCGCTATGTGATTAACACCCAAAGAGTACTAAGGTATGATCATGTTTTGCCTGTGAGAGAAGTTTAGTCAACGGATCTGTCATATTCAGAGCCGTATGTATTTTTGCAAATATTCTATGTCTACAATGCTTTGCACGGAGCTACTCTAGCTAATTGCTCCCACTTTCAATATGTATCCAGATTGGGACTTAGAGTCATCTGGATCGGTGTAAAAGCTTGCATCGATGTAACTCTTTACGACGAACTCATTTATCACCTCCATAATCGAGAAACATATCCTTATTCTACTAAGGATAATTTTGACCAATGTCCAGTGATCTACTCCTAGATCACTATTGTACTCCCTTGCCAAACCAGGGCAGAGTATACAAATAGGTCTGGTCCATAGCATGGCATACTTTTATAGAACCTATGACTGATGCATAGGGAATGACTTTCATTCTCTTTCTATTTTCTGCCGTGGTCGGGTCCTGAGTCTTACTCAATTTCACACCTTTGCAACACAGGCAAGAACTCTTTCTTTGACTGTTCCATTTTGAACTATTTCAAAATCTTGACAAGGTATGTACTTATTGAAAAACTTATCAAGCGTCTTGATCTATCTCAATAGATCTTGATGCTCAATATGTAAGCAGCTTCACCGAGGTCTTTCATTGAAAAACCTTTTATTCAACTATCCTTTTATGCTATCCAGAAATTCTATATCATTTCCAATCAACAATATGTCTTGCACATATAATATCAGAAATGCTACAGAGCTCCCACTCACTTTCTTGTAAATACAGGCCTTTTCAAAAGTCTGTATAAAACCACATGCTTTGATCAACTCATCAAAGCGTATATTCCAACTCCGAGATGCTTGCACCAGTCCATTGATGGATCGTTGGAGCTTGCACATTTTGTTAGTACCTTTAGGATTAACAAAACCTTCTGGGTGCATCATATACAACTCTTCTTTAATAAATCCATTAAAGAATGTAGTTTTGACATCCATTTGCCAGATTTCATAACATGTGGCAATTGCTAACATGATTCGGACAGACTTAAGCATCGCTACAGTTGAGAAAATCTCATTGTAGTCAACACCTTGAACTTGTCGAAAACCCTTTTGTGACAAGTCGAGCTTTGTAGATAGTAACACTAATATCATTGTCCGTCTTCCTCTTGAAGATCCATTTATTTAACATGGCTTGCTGATCATCGAGCAAGTCAATCAAAGTCCTAAAGGAAATATGCCCTAGAGGCAATAATAAAGTTATTATTTATTTCCTCATATCATGATAAATGTTTATTATTCATGCTAGAATTGTATTAACCGGAAACATGATACATGTGTGAATACATAGACAAACATATAGTCACTAGTATGCCTCTACTTAACTAGCTCATTAATCAAGGATGGTTATGTTTCCTAACCATAGACATGTGTTGTCATTTGATTAATGGGATCACATCATTAGAAGAATGATGTGATTGACATGACCCATTCCGTTAGCCTAGCACTTGATCGCTTAGTATACTGCTATTGCTTTCTTCATGACTTATACATGTTCCTGTAACTGTGAGAAATATGCAACTCCCGTTTACCGGAGGAACACTTTGGGTACTACCAAACGTCACAACGTAACTGGGTGATTATAAAGGAGTACTACAGGTGTCTCCGAAGGTACATGTTGAGTTGGCGTATTTCGAGATTAGGTTTTGTCACTCCGATTGTCGGAGAGGTATCTCTGGGCCCTCTCGGTAATGCACATCATTATAAGCCTTGCAAGCAATGTGACCAAATGAGTTGGTTAAGGGATGATGCATTATGGAACGAGTAAAGAGACTTGCCGGTAACGAGATTGAACTAGGTATTGGATACAGACGATCAAATCTCGGGCAAGTAACATACCGATGACAAAGGGAACAATGTATGTTGTTATGCGGTTTGACCGATAAAGATCTTCGTAGAATATATAGGAACCAATATGGGCATCCAGGTCGCGCTATTGGTTATTGACCGAGAATGGTTCTAGGTCATGTCTACATAGTTCTCGAACCCGTAGGGTCTGCACGCTTAACATTACGATGACAGTTTTATTATGAGTTCATAAGTTTTGATGTACCGAAGTTTGTTCGGAGTCCCGGATGTGATCACGGACATGATGAGGAGTCTCGAAATGGTCGAGACATAAAGATTGATATATTGGAAGCCTATGTTTGGACATCGGAAAGGTTCCGGGTGAAATCGGGATTTTACCGGAACACTGGGGGGTTACCGGAACCCTCCCGGGGGTTAATGGGCCTTAGTGGGCCATGAGGGAGAAGAGGAGGGCCGGCCAGGGCAGGCCGCGCGCCCCCTCCCTCCTAGTCCGAATAGGACAAGGAAGGGGGGGCGGCGCCCCCCTTTCCTCTTTCCCCTCCCCCCTTTCCTTCTCCACCAAGGCAAGAGGGGGGAGTCCTACTCCCGGTGGGAGTAGGACTCCTCCAGGCGCACCCCAAGGGGGCCGGCCGCACCTCCCCCTCCCTCCTTTATATATGGGGGCAGGGGGGCACCCCATAACACACAAGTTGATCTACAGATCGTTCCTTAGCCGTGTGTGGTGCCCCCCTCTACCATATTCCACCTCGGTCATATCGTCGCGGAGTTTAGGCGAAGCCCTGCGCCGATAGAGCATCATCATCGTCACCACGCCGTCGTGCTGACGGAACTCATCCCCGAAGCTTTGCTGGATCAGAGCCCAGGGATCGTCATCGAGCTGAACGTGTGCTAAACTCGGAGGTGCCGTACGTTCGGTGCTTGGATCGGTCGGATCATGAAGACGTACGACTACATCAACCGCATTGTCATAACACTTCCACTTACGGTCTACGAGGGTATGTGGACGGACTCTCTACCCTCTCGTTGCTATGCCATCACCATGATCTTGCATGTACGTAGGAATTTTTTTGAAATTACTACGTTTCCCAACAAGTCCATACTTTGTTCTCATACATGGATCCTATCTCAGATTTCATGGCCTCAAGCCATTTCGCGGAATCTGGGCTCATCATCGCTTCCTCATAGTTCGTAGGTTCATCATGGTCTAGTAACATGACTTCTAGAACGGGGTTACCATACCACTTTGGTGCGGATCTTATTCTGGAAGACCTACGAGGTTCGGTAGTAACTTGATCTGAAGCTTCATGATCATCATCATTAACTTCCTCACTAATCGGTGTAGGCATCACTGGAACTGATTTTTGTGATGAAGCACTTTCCAATTTGGGAGAAGGTACAATTACCTTATCAAGTTCTACTTTCCTCCCACTCACTTCTTTCGGGAGAAACTCCTTCTCTAGAAAGGATCCATCTTAGCAACGAATCTTGCTTTCGGATCTGTGATAGAAGGTGCACCCAATAGTTACCTTTGGGTATTCTATGAAGACGCACTTCTCCGATTTGGGTTTGAGCTTATCAGGTGAAAACTTTTTCACATAAGCATCGCAGCCCCAAACTTTAAGAAACGACAACTTTGATTTCTCGCCAAACCACAGTTCATAAGGCATCGTCTCAACGGATTTTGATGGTTCCCTATTTAAAGTGAATGCAACTGTCTCTAATGCATAACCCCAAAACGATAGTGGTAAACCGATAAGAGACATCATAGATCGCACTGTATCCAATAAAGTGCGGTTACAACGTTCGGACACACCGTTACGCTGTGGTGTTCCAGGTGGCATGAGTTTGTGAAACTATTCCACATTGTTTTAATTGAAGACCAAACTCGTAACTCAAATATTTGTCTCCACGATCAAATTGCAAAAACTTTATTTTCTTGTTATGATGATTCTCCACTTCACTCTGAAATTTATTTGAACCTTTCAAATGTTTCAGACTTGTGCTTCATTAAGTAGATATACTCATATCTGCTCAAATCATCTTGTGAAGGTCAGAAAATAACGATACCCGCCACGAGCATCAACACTCATTGGATCGTATACGTCGGTATGTATTATTTCCATCAAGTCAGTAGCTCGTTCCATTGTTCCGGAGAACGGAGTTTTAGTCATCATGCCCAAAAGGCACGGTTCGCAACCATCAAATGATTCATAACCAAGTGATTCCGAAAATCCATCTTTATGGAGTTTCTTCATGTGCTTTACACCGATATGACCCAAACGGCAGTGCCACAAATAAGTTGCACTATCATTATTAACTTTGCATCTTTTGGCATCAATATTATGATTATGTGTATCACTACTATCGAGATCCAATAAACTATTTTCATTGGATGTATGACCATCGAAGGTTTTATTCATGTAAATAGAATAACAATTATTCTCGGCTTTAAATGAATAACCGTTTTGCAATAAACATGATCAAATCATATTTATGCTCAACACAAACGCCAAATAACATTTATTTAGGTTTAACACTAATCCCGAAAGTATAGGGAGTGTGCGATGATGATCATATCAATCTTGGAACCACTTCCAACACACATCGTCACTTCACCCTCAACTAGTTTCTGTTTATTCTGTAACTCCTGCTTCGAGTTACTAATCTTAGCAACGGAACAAGTATCAAATACTCAGAAGCTACTATAAACACTAGTAAGGTACACATCAATAACCTGTATATCAAATATACCCTTGTTCACTTTGCCATCCTTCTTATCCACCAAATATTCAGGGCATTTCCGCTTCCAGTGACCATTTCTTTTGCAGTAGAAGCACTTAGTTTCAGGCTTTGGTCCAGCTTTGGGCTTCTTCACGGGAGTGACAACTTGCTTGCCATTCTACTTGAAGTTCCCTTTTCTTTCCCTTTGCCCTTTTCTTGAAACTAGTGATCTTGTCAACCATCAACACTTGATGCTCTTTCTTGATTTCTACCTTCATCGATTTCAACATCACGAAGACCTCGGGAATCGTTTTCGTCATCCCTTGCATACTATAGTTCATCACGAAGTTCTAGTAACTTAGTGATGGTGACTAGAGAATTCTGTCAATCACTATCTTATCTGGAAGATTAACTCCCACTTGATTCAAGCGATTGTAGTACCCAGACAATCTGAGCACATGCTCACTAGTTGAGCGATTCTCCTCCATCTTTTAGCTATAGAACTTTGTTGGAGACTTCATATCTCTCAACTCGGGTATTTGCTGGAAATATTAACTTCAACTCCTGGAACATCTCATATGGTCCATGACGTTCAAAACGTGTTTGAAGTCCCGATTCTAAGCCGTTAAGCATGGTGCACTAAACTATCAAGTAGTCATCATATTGAGCTAGCCAAACGTTCATAACATCTGCATCTGCTCCTGCAATAGGTCTGTCACCTAGCGGTGCATTAAGGACATAATTCTTCTGTGCAGCAAGGAGGATAAACCTCAGATCACTGATCCAATCCACATCATTGCTACCAACATCTTTCAACACAATTTTCTCTAGGAACATATCAAAATAAACATATGAAAGCAACAATGCAAGCTATTGATCTACAACATAATTTGCAAAATACTACCAGGACTAAGTTCATGATAAATTTAAGTTCAATTAATCATATTACTTAAGAACTCCCACTTAGATAGACATCCCTCTAATCCTCTAAGTGATTACGTGATCCATATCAACTACACCATGTCCGATCGTCATGTGAGATGGAGTAGTTTCAATAGTGAACATCAATATGTTGATCATATCTACTATATGATTCACGCTCGACCTTTCGGTCTCTGTGTTCCGAGGCCATATCTGTTATATGCTAGGCTTGTCAAGTTTAACCTGAGTATTCCGCGTGTACAACTGTTTTGCACCCGTTGTATTTGAACGTAGAGCCTATCACACCCGATCATCACGTGGTGTCTCAGCACGAAGAACTTTCACAACGGTGCATACTCAGGGAGAACACTTCTTGATAATTTAGTGAGAGATCATCTTAAAATGCTACCGTCAAACTAAGCAAAATAAGATGTATAAAAGATAAACATCACATGCAATCAATATAAGTGATATGATATGGCCATCATCATCTTGTGCTTGTGATCTCCATCTCCAAAGTACTGTCATGATCTCTATCATTACCGGCACTACACCATGATCTTCATCATCTTGATCTATATCAATGTGTCGTCACATGGTCGTCTCGCCAACTATTGCTCTTGCAACTATTGCTATCGTATAGCGATAAAGTAAAGCAATTATTTGGCACTTGCATCTTATGCAACAAAGAGACAACCATAGGGCTTCTGCCAGTTGCTGATAACTTCAACAAAACATGATCATCTCATACAAAAACTTATATCTCATCATGTCTTGACCATATCACATCACAAACATGCCCTGCAAAAACAAGTTAGACGTCCTCTACTTTGTTGTTGCAAATTTTACGTGGCTGCTACGGGCTGAGCAAGAACCGTTCTTACCTACGCATCAAAACCACAACGATAGTTCGTCAAGTTAGTGCTGTTTTAACCTTCTCAAGGACCGGGCGTAGCCACACTCGGTTCAACTAAAGTTGGAGAAACAGACACCCGCTAGTCACCTGTGTGCGAAGCACGGCGGCAAAAACAGTCTCCCGTAAGTGTACGCGTAATGTCGGTCCGGGCCGCTTCATCCAACAATACCGCTGAACCAAAGTATGACATGCTGGTAAGCAGTATGACTTGTATCGCCCGCAACTCACTTGTGTTCTACCCGTGCAAATAACATCAAAGCATAAAACCTAGGCTCGGATGCCACTGTTGGGAAACGTAGTAATTTCAAAATTTTCCTATGCACACGCAAGATCATGGTGATGCATAGCAACGAGCGGGGAGAGTGTAATCTACATACCCTTGTAGATCAAAAGCGGAAGCGTTAGAACAACGCGGTTGATGTAGTCGTACGTCTTCACGGCCCGACCGATCAAGCACCGAAACTACGACACCTCCGAGTTCTAGTACACGTTCAGCTCGATGACATCCCTCGAACTCCGATCCAGCCGAGTGTCGAGGGAGAGTTCCGTCAGCACGACGGCGTGGTGACAATCTTGATGTTCTACCGTCGCAGGGCTTCGCCTAAGCACCGCTACAATATTATCGAGGAGGACTATGGTGGAGGGGGGCACCGCACACGGCTAATAGATCTCAAGGATCAATTGTTGTTGTGTCTTTGGGGTGCCCCCCTACCCCCATATATATAGGAGCAAGGGGGGAGGTGGCCGGCCTATGGAGGAGGCGCGCCAAGGGGGGAGTCCTACTCCCACCGGGAGTAGGACTCCTCCTTTCCTTATTGGAGAAGAAAAGAGGAGGAGAGGGAGAAAGAAAAGGGGGATGGCCCCCTATCCAATTCGGACCAGAGGGGGGGCGCAAGCCTCTTTCCTTTTGACCTCTCTCCTCTATTCCCGTATGGCCCAATAAGGCCCATATACTCCCCGGCGAATTCCCGTAACTCTCCGGTACTCCGAAAAATACCCGAATCACTCGGAACCTTTCTGAACTCCGAATATAGTCGTCCAATATATCAATCTTTACGTATCGACCATTTCGAGACTCCTCGTCATGTCCCCGATCTCATCCGGGACTCCGAACTCCTTTGGTACATCAAAACTCATAAACTCATAATATAACTGTCATCGAAACCTTAAGCGTGCGGACCCTACGGGTTCGAGAACAATGTAGACATGACCTAGAACTATTCTCGGTCAATAACCAACAGCGGAACCTGGATGCTCATATTGGCTCCCACATATTCTACGAAGATCTTAATCGGTCAAACCGCATAACAACATACGTTGTTCCCTTTGTCACCGGTATGTTACTTGCCCGAGATTCGATCGTCGGTATGCAATACCTAGTTCAATCTCATTACTGGCAAGTCTCTTTACTCGTTACATAATGCATATCCCGCAACTAACTCATTAGTCACATTGCTTGCAAGGCTTATAGTGATGTGCATTACCGAGAGGGCCCAGAGATACCTCTCCGACAATCGGAGTGACAAAACCTAATCTCGAAATACGCCAACCCAACATGTACCTTTGGAGACACTTGTAGTACTCCTTTATAATCACCCAGTTACGTTGTGATGTTTGGTAGCACCCAAAGTGTTCCTCCGGTAAACGGGAGTTGCATAATCTCATAGTTACAGGAACATGTATAAGTCATGAAGAAAGCAATAGCAACATACTAAATGATCAAGTGCTAGGCTAATGGAATGGGTCATGTCAATCACATCATTCTCCTAATGATGTGATCCCATTAATCAAATGACAACACATGTCTATGGTTAGGAAACATAACCATCTTTGATTAATGAGCTAGTCAAGTAGAGGCATACTAGTGACTATATGTTTGTCTATGTATTCACACATGTATTATGTTTCCGGTTAATACAATTCTAGCATGATAATAAACATTTATCATGATATAAGGAAATAAATAATAACTTTATTATTGCCTCTAGGGCATATTTCCTTCAGCTACCGCACCCCCTTCCCCTGGCGCAACCCCTCCCTCCCCAACACCTCCTCCTCCTCCGTAGAGCTTGGCGAAGCCCTGCAGAAATACCACAAGCTCCACCACCACGCCGTCATGATGCCGGAGCTCTCATTTAACTTCTCCTCTCCCCTTGCTGGATCAAGAAGGAGGAGACGTCCCCGGGCTGTACGTGTGTTGAACGCGGAGGCGTTGTTCGTTCGGCGCTAGATTGGATCTTCCGCGATTTGAATCGCCGCGAGTACGACTCCATCATCCATGTTCTAGTAACGCTTCCGCTTAGCAATCTTCAAAGGTATGAAGATGCACTTCCTCTCTCTCTCTCTCTTGTTTCTAGAATCTCCTAGATTGATCTTGGTGATACGTAGGAAAATTTTGAATTATTGCTACGTTCCCCAACAGTGGCATCATGAGCTAGGTCTATGCATAGATTCTACGCACGAGTAGAACACAAGTAGTTGTGGGTTTTGGTTTGTTCAATTTGCTTATCGTTACTAGTCCTATCTTGGTTCAACGGCATTGTGGGATGAAGCGGCCCGGACCGACCTTACACGTACGCTCACGTGAGACAGGTTCCACCGACTGACATGCACTTGTTGCATAAGGCGGCTAGCGAGTGTCTGTCTCTCCCACTTTAGTTGGATCGGATTCGATGAAAAGGGTCCTTGTGAAGGGTAAATAGCAATTGGCATATCATCATTATGGCTTTTGCGTTGGTAAGAAATGTTCTTGCTAGAAACCCATAGCAGCCACGTAAAACATGCAACAACAATTAGAAGACATCTAACTTGTTTTTGCAGGGTATGCTATCTGATGTGATATGGCCAAAAGAATGTTATGAATGATATATCTGATGTATGAGATTGATCACGTTCTTGTAATAGGAATCACGACTTGCATGTCGATAAGTATGACAACCGGCAGGAGCCATAGGAGTTGTCTTAATTTATTGTATGACATGCGTGTCATTCAAAACGCCATGTAATTACTTTACTTTATTGCTAAATGTTAGCCATAGTAGTAGAAGTAATAGTTGGCGAGACAACTTTATGAAGACACGATGATGGAGATCATGGTGTCATGCCGGTGACGAAGGTGATCATGTCGTGCCTTAAAGATGGAGATTAAAGGCGCAAAATGATATTGGCCATATCATGTCACTTTATGATTTGCATGTGATGTTTGTCATGTTTACATCTTATTTTCTTAGAACGAAGGTAGCATAAATAAGATGATCCCTCACTAAAATTTCAAGAAAGTGTTCCCCCTAATTGTGCACCGTTGTGAAAGTTCATTGTTTCGAAGCACCACGTGATGATCGGGTGTGATAGATTCTAACATTCGCATACAACGGGTGTAAGCCAGATTTACACATGCAAAACACTTAGGTTGACTTGACGAGCCTAGCATGTACAGACATGGCCTCGGAACACAAGAGACCGAAAGGTCGAACATGAGTCGTATAGTAGATACTATCAACATGAAGATGTTCACCGATGATGACTAGTCCGTCTCACGTGATGATCAGACACGGCCTAGTTGACTCGGATCATGTATCACTTAGATGACTAGAGGGATGTCTACTGAGTGGGAGTTCATTAAATAATTTGATTATACGAACTTAATTATCATGAACATAGTCTCAAATATCTTTACAATATGTGTTGTAGATCAAATGACCCACGCTAATGTTGCCCTCAACTTCAACGCGCTCCTAGAGAAAACCAAGCTGGAAGACGATGGTAGCAACTATACGGACTGGGTCCAAAAATTGAGGATCATCCCCATAGCTGCCAAGAAAGCATATGTCCTTGAAGCACCGCTAGGTGACGCACCCATTTTCCTAGCAACTCAAGACATTATGAACGTCTGGCAGTCGCGTAGTGATGATTACTCTCTCGTTCAGTGTGGCATGCTTTACAGCTTAGAACCGGGGCTCTAAAAGAGTTTTGAGCAGCACGGAGCATATGAGATGTTCCAAGAGCTGAAAATGGTTTTCCAATCTCATGCCCGGGTCGAGAGATATGAAGTCTTTGACAAGTTCTACAGTTGTAAGATGGAGGAAAACAGTTCTATCAGTGAGCATATACTCACTATGTCTGGATTGCACAACCATTTGTCTCAGCTGGGAGTTAATCTTCCAGATGACTCGGTCATTGACAGGATCCTCCAGTCACTCCCACCTAGCTACAAGATCTTTGTGATGAACTACAATATGCAAGGGATGGAGAAGTCCATTCCTGAATTATATTCAATGCTGAAATCAGTGGAGGTGGAAATCAAAAAGGAACATCAAGTGTTGATGGTGAATAAGACCACTAGTTTGAAGAAAGGCAAGGGTAAAAAGAACTTCAAGAAGGAAGGCAAGGGAGTTGCCGTGCCCGGTAAATCAGTTGCCGGGAAGAAGCCAAACAATGGACCCAAGCCCGAGACTCAGTGCTTTTATTGCAAGGGAAATGGTCACTGGAAGGGGAACTGCCCCAAGTACTTAGCGGATAAGAAGGCCGGCAACACCAAAGGTATATGTGATATACATGTTATTGATGTGTACCTTACCAGTACTTGTAGTAGCTCCTGGGTATTTGATACTGGTGCAGTTGCTCATATTTGTAACTCAAAACAGGAGCTGCGGAATAAGCGGAGACTGGCGAAGGACGAGGTGACGATGCGCGTCGGGAATGGTTCGAAGGTCGATGTGATCGGCGTCGGCATGCTTCCTCTACATTTACCTACGGGATTAGTTTTAAACCTCAATAACTGTTATTTAGTGCCAGCTTTGAGCATGAACATTGTATCTGGATCTCGTTTAATGCGAGATGGCTACTCATTTAAATTCGAGAATAATGGTTGTTCTATTTATATGAGAGACATGTTTTATGGTCATGCCCCGCTGGTCAATGTTTTATTTTTTCTGAATCTCGAACGTGATGTTACACATATTCATAGTGTGAATACCAAAAGATGTAAGGTTGATAATGATAGTCCCACATACTTGTGGCACTGCCGCCTTGGTCACATTGGTGTCAAACGCATGAAGAAACTCCATGCAGATGGACTTTTGGAGTCTCTTGATTATGAATCATTTGACACGTGCGAACCATGCCTCATGGGCAAAATGTCCAAGACTGTTCTCCGGAACGATGGAGCGAGCAACCAACTTGTTGGAAATAATACATACTGATGTGTGCGGTCCAATGAGTGTGGAGGCTCGCGGTGGCTATCGTTATGTTCTCACCCTCACTAATGACTTAAGTAGATATGGGTATGTCTACTTAATGAAACACAAGTCTGAGACCTTTGAAAAGTTCAAGGAATTTCAGAGTGAGGTAGAGAATCAACGTGACAGGAAAATAAAGTTCTTACGATCAGATCATGCAGGAGAATATTTGAGTCATGAATTGGTACGCACTTAAGGAAATGTGGAATTGTTCCACAACTCACGCCGCCTGGAACACCTCAACGTAATGGTGTGTCCGAATGTCGTAATCGCACTCTATTGGATATGGTGCGATCTATGATGTCTCTTACCGATTTACCGCTATCATTTTGGGGTTATGCTTTAGAGACAGCCGCATTCAATTTAAATAGGGCACCGTCTAAATCCATTGAGACGACACCGTATGAATTATAGTTTGGGAAGAAACCTAAGTTATCGTTTCTAAAAGTTTGGGGATGCGATGCTTATGTCAAGAAACTTCAACCTGAAAAGCTCGAACCCAAGTCGGAAAAATGCGTCTTCATAGGATACCCTAAGGAAACCATTGGGTATACCTTCTACCTCAGATCCGAAGGCAAGATCTTTGTTGCCAAGAATGGATCCTTTCTGGAGAAAGAGTTTCTCTCGAAAGAAGTAAGTGGAAGGAAAGTAGAACTTGAAGTACTACCTCCTTAATCGGAAAGTAGCGCGGGTCGGGAAGATGTTTCTGTGGTGCCTGCACCGACTAGAGAGGAAGTTAATGATGATGATCAAGGAACTTCAGATCAAGTTGCTGCTGAACTTCATAGGTCCACAAGGGCACATTCCGCACCAGAGTGGTACGGCACCCTGTCCTAGAAATCATGTTGTTGTACAACGGTGAACCTTCGAACTATGAAGAAGTGATGGCGGGCCCGGATTCCAACAAATGGCTTGAAGCCATGAAATCCGAGATAGGATCCATGTATGAAAAAAAAGTATGGACTTTGACAGACTTGCCCGATGAACAGCAAGCCAAAGAAAATAAATGGATCTTTAAGAAGAAGACTGACGCGGATGGTAATGTGACCGTCTATAAGGCTCGGCTTGTCGCTAAGGGTTATCGACAAGTTCAAGGGGTTGACTACGATGAGACCTTCTCACCCGTAGCGAAGCTGAAGTCTGTCCGAATCATGTTAGCAGTTGCCGCATTCTATGATTATGCGATATGGCAAATGGACGTCAAAACGACATTCCTTAACGGTTTCCTTAAGGAAGAATTGTATATGATGCAGCCGGAAGGTTTTGTCGATCCTAAGAATGTTGATAAGGTGTGCAAGCTCCAGCGCTCCATCTATGGTCTGGTGCAAGCATCTTGGAGTTGGAACATTCGCTTTAATGAAATGATCAAAGCATTTGGGTTTATGCAGACTTATGGAGAAGCCTGCGTTTACAAGAAAGTGAGTGGGAGCTCTGTAGCATTTCTCATATTATATGTGGATGACATACTATTGATGGGAAATGATATAGAACTTTTGAAAAGCATAAAGGCCTACTTGAATAAGTGTTTTTCAATGAAGGACCTTTGAGAAGCTGCTTACATAATAGGCATCAAGATCTATAGAGATAGATTGAGACGCCTCATCGGTCTTTCACAAAAGCACATAACTTGATAAGATATTGAAGAAGTTCAATATGGATCAGTCCAAGAAGGGGTTATTGCCTGCATAGCAAGGTGTGAAATTGAGCACGGCTCAATGCCCAACGTCGGCAGGAGATAGAGAAAGGATGAGTGTCATCCCCTATGCCTCAGCCATAGGGTCTATTATTTATGCCATGTTGTGTACCAGACCTAATGTGAACCTTGTCGTAAGATTGGTAGGGAGGTACCAAAGTAATCCCGGCATGGAACACTAGACAGCGGGCAAGATTATCCTGAAGTACCTGAAAAGGACTAAGGATATGTTTCTCGTCTATGGAGGTGATGAAGAGCTCGTCGTAAAGGGTTACGTCGATGGTAGCTTCGACACAGATCTGGATGACTCCAAGTCACAAACCGGATACGTGTATATTTTGAATGGTGGAGCAGTCAACTGGTGCAGTTGCAAGCAAAGCGTCGTGGCGGGATCTATATGTGAAGCAGAGTACATGGCAGCCTCGGAGGCAGCACATGAAGCAATCTGGATGAAGGAGTTCATTACCGACCTAGGAGTTATTCCCAATGCATCGGGCCCGATGACTCTTCTGTGACAACACTGCATCTATTGCCCTTGCCAAGGAGCCTAGGTTTCAGAAGAAGACCAGGCATATCAAGCGTCGCTTCAACTCCATTCATGAAAATGTTCAAGATGCAGACATAGATATTTGTGAAGTGCATATGGATCTGAATGTCGCAGATCCATTGACTAAACCTCTTCCACGAACAAAACATGATCAACACCAGAACTCTATGGGTGTTCGACTCATCACAATGTAACTAGATTATTGACTCTAGTGCAACTGGAAGACCATTGGAAATATGCCCTAGAGGCAATAATAAAATGGTTATTATTATATTTCCTTGTTCATGATAATTGTCTGTTGTTCATGCTAGAATTGTATTAACCGGAAAGCGCAATACATGTGTGAATACATAAACCATAACATGTCCCTAGTAAGCCTCTAGTTGACTAGCTCGTTGATCAATAGATGGTTATGGTTTCCTGACCATGGACATTGGATGTCGTTGATAATGGGATCACCTCATTAGGAGAATGATGTGATGAACAAGACCCAATCCTAAGCATAGCACAAGATCGTGTAGTTCGTTTGCTAAGAGATTTTCTAATGTCAAGTATCATTTCCTTAGACCATGAGATTGTGCAACTCCTGGATTCCGTAGGAATGCTTTGGGTGTTCCAAACGTCACAATGTAACTGGGTGGCTATAAAGGTGCACTACAGGTATCTCCGAAAGTGTTTGTTGGTTGGCACAAATCGAGACTGGGATTTGCCACTCCGTATGACGGAGAGGTATCTATGGGCCCACTCGGTAATGCATCATTATAATGATCTCAATGTGACTAAGGAGTTAGTCACGGGATCATGCATTACGGAACGAGTAAAGAGACTTGTCGGTTATGAGATTGAAGGAGGTATTGGTATACCGACGATCGAATCTCGGGCAAGTAACATACCAGTGGACAAAGGGAATTGTTTACGGGATTAATTGAATCCCCGACATCATGGTTCATCCGATGAGATCATCATGGAACATGTGGGAGCCAACATGGGTATCGAGATCCTGATAACCCACAAGTATAGGGGATCGCAACAGTTTTCGACGTTAGAGTATTCAACCTGAATTTATCGATTCGACACAAGGGGAGCCAAAGAATATTCTCAAGTATTAACAGTTGAGTTGTCAATTCAACCACACCTGGATAACTTAGTATCTGCAGCAAAGTATTTAGTATCAAAGTAGTATGATAGTAATGGATAACTTAGTATACTACCTGTGTCGGGTTATGAAGACAATGTGTTTCTTCGACAGGCGGTATATTAAGACCATGTATTTCTTCAATAGGAGGTAAATTCTTAACATCTTCAGCTTTAATACCTTTTTCTTTCATTGATTTCTTTGCCTCTTGCATATCTTCAGGACTAAGAAATAGAAAACCTCTCTTCTTCGGAGTAGGTTTAGGAATAGGCTTAGGAGTTGGCTCAATTGGCTCAGGAATTGCCTCAGGAAGAGTCCAATCATTTTCATTAGTCAACATATTATTCAATAACAATTCAGCTTGATCGACTGTTCTTTCCCTGAAAGCACAACCAGCACAACTATCCAAGTAGTCCTTGGAAGCATCGGTTAGTCCATTATAAAAGATATCAACTATTTCATTTTTCTTAAGAGGATGGTCAGGCAAAGCATTAAGTAATCGGAGAAGCCTCCCCCAAGCTTGTGGGAGACTCTCTTCTTTGATTTGCACAAAATTATATATTTCCCGCAAGGTAGCTTGTTTCTTATGTAGGGAAATATTTAGCAGAGAAGTAGTAAATCATTTCCTAGGGACTACGCACACAAACAGCATCAAGAGAATTAAACCAAGTTTTAGCATCACCCTTTAATGAGAATGGAAATACTTAAGGATATAATAATAGCGAGACTTCTCCTCATTAGTGAACAGGGTGGCTATATCATTCAACTTGGTAAGATGTGCCACAACAGTTTCAGATTCATAGCCATAAAAAGGATCAGATTCAACCAAAGTAATTATCTCAGGATCAACAGAGAATTCATAATCCTTATCAGTAACAAAGATAGGTTAAGTAGCAAAAGCAGGGTCATATTTCATTCTAGCATTTAGAGTTTTCTGTTTAAGTTCAGCTAGTAACTTCTTAAGATCAGATATATCATTGCAAGCAAAAAGATCTCTAGCAGTTTCTTCATCCATAACATAACCCTCAGGAACAACAGGCAATTCATACTTAGGGGGAGAACCTTCATCATAAATATCATCAATAATTTCATCTTCAATAATTTCATTCTCTCTAACCCTAGCAAGTTGTTCATCAATATATTCACCTAATGGCACAATAGTATCAAGCATAGAAGTAGTTTCATCATAAGTATCATGCATAGCAGAGGTGGCATCATCAATAACATGCGACATATCAGAATTTATAGCAGTAGCAGGTTTAGGTGTCGCAAGCTTACTCAAAACAGAAGGAGAATCTAGTGCAGAGCTAGATGGCAGTTCCTTACCTCCCCTCGTAGTTGAGGGAAAAATCTTAGTTATTTCGTATTTCAAGTTCTTCATAGTGATCAGCAGATATAAATGCCAAGTGACTCAAAGAATAGAGCTATGCTCCCCGGCAACGGCGCCAGAAAATAGTATTGATAACCTACAAGTATAGGGGATCGCAACAGTTTTTGAGGGTAGAGTATTCAACCCGAATTTATTGATTTGACACAAGGGGAGCCAAAGAATATTCTCAAGTATTAGCAGTTGAGTTGTCAATTCAACCACACCTGGATAACTTAGTATCTTCAGCAAAGTATTTAGTAGCAAAGTAGTATGATAGTAATGGTAACAGTGGCAAAAGTAACGATAGCAGTTTTGTAGTGATTGGAACAGTAGCGACGAAAAAGTAAATAAGCAAAGCACAATATGTGAAAAGCTCGTAGGCATTGGATTAGTGATGGATAATTATGTCAGATGCAATTCATCATGTAATAGTTATAACATAGGGTGACACACAACTAGCTCCAGCTCATCAATGTAATGTAGGCATGTATTCCGAATATAGTCATACGTGCTTATGGAAAAGAACTTGCATGACATCTTTTGTCCTGCCCTCCCGTGGCAGCGGGGTCTGATATGTCTCCAACGTATCTATAATTTTTGATTGTTCCATGCTATTATATTACCCCTTTTGGATGTTTATGGGCTTTATTTTACACATTTATATCATTTTTGGGACTAACCTACTAACCGGAGGCCCAGCCCGTATTGTTGTTTTTTTTCCTATTTCAGTATTTTGAAGAAAAGGAATATCAAACAGAGTCCAAACGGAATGAAACCTTCGGAGGCATGATTTTTGGAACGAACGTGATCTAGAGGACTTGGAGTGCAACTCAAGAAGCAGCCAAGGCGGCCACGAGATAGGAGCCCCCCCCCCTGTAGGGCGCGCCCCCTGTGTCGTGGGCCCCATAGGCGGCCACCGAGGTACTTCTTCCTCCTATATAAGCCTACATACCCCAAAAACATCCGGGGAGCACCCGAAACACAATTTCCACCGCCGTAACTTCCTGTATCCGCGAGATCCCATCTTGGAGCCTTCGCCGGCGCTCCGTCGGAGGGGGAATCGACCACGGAGAGCTTCTACATCAATACCATAGCTATTCCGATGAGTTGTGAGTAGTTTACCACAGACCTTCGGGTCCATAGTTATTAGCTAGATGGCTTCTTCTCTCTTTTTGGATCTTAATACAATTTTCTCCCCCTCTCTTGTGGAGATCTATTCGATGTAATCTCTTCTTGCGGTGTGTTTGTCGAGATCCGATGAATTGTGGGTTTATGATCAAGTTTATCTATGGATAATAATTGAATCTTCTCTGAATTCTTTTATATGATTGAGTTATCTTTGCAAGTCTCTTTGAATTATCGGTTTGGTTTGGCCTACTAGATTGATCTTTCTTGCCATGGGAGAAGTGCTTAGCTTTGGGTTCAATCTTGCGGTGTTCTTACCCAGTGACAGAAAGGGTTGCAAGACACGTCTTGTATTGTTGCCATCGAGGATAAAAAGATGGGGTTTATATCATATTGCATGAGTTTATCCCTCTACATCATGTCATCTTGCTTAAGGCGTTACTCTGTTCTTATGAACTTAATACTCTAGATGCAGGCAGGAGTCGGTCGATGTGTGGAGTAATAGTAGTAGATGCAGGCAGGAGTCGGTCTACTTGTTGCGGACGTGATGCCTATATACATGATCATGCCTAGATAATCTCATAATTATTCGCTTTTCTATCAATTGCTCGACAGTAATTTGTTCACCCACCGTAATACTCATGCTATCTCGAGAGAAGCCTCTAGTGAAACCTATGGCCCCCGGGTCTATCTCTTATCATATTTTCTTCCATTCTACTTTTATTTGCATCTTTAATTTCTGCATCTATAATATAAAATACCAAAAATATTTTTATCTATCTCTATCAGATCTCACTTTCGCAAGTGGACGTGAAGGGATTGACAACCCCTTTATTGCGTTGGTTGCAAGTTCTTGGTTTGTTTGTGTAGGTGCGTGGTACTTTTGAGGAGCCTCCTACTGGATTGATACCTTGGTTCTCAAAAAACTGAGGGAAATACTTACGCTACTCTGCTGCATCACCCTTTCCTCTTCAAGGAAAACCAATGCAAGCTCAAGACGTAGCAAGAAGGATTTCTGGCGCCGTTGCCGGGGAGGTCTTTGCTCAAGTCAAGACATACCAAGTACCCATCACAAACTCATCTCCCTCGCATTTACATATTTGCCATTTGCCTCTCGTTTTCCTCTCCCCCACTTCACCTTTGCAGTTTTATTCGCCCTCTCTTTCCCAATCTCCTCCTCTCTTTCCGCTTGCCTTTTCTGTTTACTCGTGTGTCGGTTTGTTACCTCGTCATTATGGCTAGTATTCCTATCCTCATTATTACCCCCGAACATGAAATCCTCAATTTTAAACAAAGGGAGGGAGAAAATTTAAAAGATGCTTGGCATACAATTTGCAATGCTCAAAATAGATCTACTAGGAAGCTTTCTACTTCCGTTCTTCTCCGCAATTTTTATGTAGGCATCACTCCTTGGAATAGATGTGTTCTTGATACTGTCGCCGGAGGTGATTTCTTGAGTAGCCATACGTTTGATGCTTATAATGCTATGTTAGATTTCTTTGGCCCACCACCTCTTTTGGTTAATGGAACTGTTTTAACCTTAGAACACGTTATGCAATGGCTTGATATTATTGAAAATAAAATTGCCACTATTGAGTTGATTGAAAATTTGGATAAAAAGATTCATAATCTTATCACCCAATATGAATCTAGGGTTGGAGTTACTTTGAAAAATCTTAAAGAGAAAGAACCTATAATTAATGAAAAAATAGATTTTGATTCTGCTAGAATTGGTAAACTTGAGGATATAATTACCAACTTAGGTTCGGCGTTTTCTCCCAGGAAAAACACTCCAAAACACCCTACAAAAACCGCCAAGTTTATTTATGTTCCTAAAAATAAGGGTGAAACTTCTAGTAAGGGAGACGCGGATCTCAAAACCATAAGTGTTCATCCCAATTGTCTTTCTATCGTTAAGGAACCTTTTGCTACAAACGAATTTCTTGAATTTTTTCCCAAAGGGTTAATCATTGCTAAAAAGGGAGGAACCCCTAAAGATTATAAGTGCTCTACTTAGGAATCAAGCGCCAAAGATGGCACTACTTAGATCTATCGTCACTTTTATGCCTAGCTAGGGGCGTTAAACGATAGCGTTAGTTGGGAGGCAACCCAATTTTTCTTTGTGTTTTTGTTTTTATTCCTGTTTAGTAATAATTTTTAGCTTCTACTTTCTGTTTAGATGTGTTTTTATCTTTTAATTAGTGTTTGTGCCAAGTAGAACCTATAGGATAAACTATGATGATAGTTGATTTGATTCTGCTGAAAAATAGAAACTTTGCGCTCACGAGAAAAAAATCAATAAATCACAGCAACGTTATTTATTTTTGTTGCTGATCAATAAAAAAATTGTCCAGTACGTACTATTTTGGTAGGATTTTTAGAGTTCCAGAAGTTTGCGTTAGTTACACATTGCTACCGACTGTTCTGTTTTTGACAGATTCTGTTTTTCGCGTGCTGTTTGCTTATTTTGATGCATCTATGGCTAGTAAAATAGTTTATAAACCATAGAGAAGTTGGAATACAGTAGGTTTAACACCAAAATAAATAAAGAATGAGTTCATTACAGTACCTTATGTGGTGGTTTTGTTTTCTTTCACTAACGCAACTTATAAGATTTCCTGTTGAGTTTTGTGTTGTGAAGTTTTCAAGTTTTGGGTAAAGCTTTTATGGACTATGGAATAAGGAGTGGCAAGAGCCTAAACTTGGGGATGCCCAAGGCACCCCAAGATATTCAAGGATATCCAAAAGCCTAAGCTTGGGGATGCCCCGGGAAGGCATCCCCTCTTTCGTCTTCGTTCATTGCTAACTTTACTTGGAGCTATATTTTTATTTGCCACATGATATGTGTTTTGCTTGGAGCGTCGTGTATTATTTTAGTCTTTGCTTTTTAGTTTACCACAATCATACTTGCTGTACACACCTTTTGGGAGAAGTCTATTTGATTAGAATTTGCTAGAATACTCTATGTGCTTCACTTATATCTTTTGAGCTTGATAGTTTTTGCTCTAGTTCGTCACTTATATCTTTTAGAGCACGACGGTGGCTTGATTTTATAGAAATTGTTAGTCTCTCATGCTTCACTTATATTATTTTGAGAGTCTCTTAGAACAGCATGGTATTTGCTTTGGTTACAAATTTGGTCCTAGAATGATGAGCATCCAAGTTGGGTATAATAAAAACTATCATAGAAATTGAATTGGATGTTATGATCAATTTGTTGCTTGATAATTGTTTTGAGATATAATACTAGTAATGTTAGGATCATGCTAGTGGATAATTATGAAATTGAGAAATGCTTTTGTTGAAGTTGGCAAGTCCAGTAGCATGCACGTATGGTAAAAGTTGTGTGACAAATTTGTTGCATGAGGTGCTCTTTTGATTGTCTTCCTAATGAGTGGCAGTCGGAGACAAGCGATGGTCTTTTCCTACCAATCTATCCCTCTTGGGGCATGCGTAGTAGTACTTTGCTTCGAGGGCTAAGTAAACTTTTGCAATAAGTATATGAGTTATTTATGACTAATGTGAGTCCATGGATATACGCACACTCATCCTTCCACTTTGCTAGCCTTTCTTATTACCGCGCAACTTTCGACGGTATTGAACCCATTATTTACCTTCCTCAAAACAGCCACCATACCTACCTATTATGGCATTTCCATAGCCATTCCGAGATATATTGCCATGCAACTTTCCACCGTTCCATTTATTATGACACATTTCATCATTGTCATATTGCTCTTTGCATGATCATGTAGTTGACATCGTATTTGTGGCAAGGCCACCTTCATATTTTTCATACATGTCGCTCTTGATTCATTGCATATCCCAATACACCGCCGGAGGCATTCATATAGAGTCATATCGTGTTCTAGCTTTGAGTTGTAATTCTTGAGTTCTAAATCCATAAAAGTGTGATGATCTTCATTATTAGAGCATTGTCCTAGTGAGGAAAGGATGATGAAGACTATGATTCCCCCATAAGTCGGGATGAGACTTCGGACTTTACAAAAAGAAAAAAAAGAGAGAAAAAGAAAAAAAGGGGGGAAAGAGAAAGGCCAAAAAGAAAAAAAAGAGAAGGCCAAAGAAAAAAAAGAAAGGGAAAAGGAAAAAAATAATAAAATGAGAGAAAAAGAGAGAAGGGACAATGCTACTATCTCTTTTTCCACACTTGTGCTTCAAAGTAGCACCATGATCTTCATGATAGAGAGTCTCATATATTGTCACTTTCATATACTAGTGGGAATTTTTCATTATAGAACTTGGCTTGTATATTCCAATGATGGGCTTCCTCAAAATGCCCTAGGTCTTCGTGAGCAAGCAAGTTGGATGCACACCCACTTAGTTTCTTTTTGTTGAGCTTTCATATATTTATAACTCTAGTGCATCCGTTGCATGGCAATCCCTACTCACTCACATTGATATCTATTGATGGGCATCTCCATAGCCCGTTGATACGCCTAGTTGATGTGAGACTATCTTCTCCCTCTTTTTGTCCTCACAACCACCACCATTTACCACCATAGTGCTATGTCCATGGCTTGCGCTCATGTATTGCATAAGAGTTGAAAAAGCTGAAGCGCGTTAAAAAGTATGAAACAATTGCTTGGCTCGTCATCGGGGTTGTACATGATGGGAGTATTTTGTGTAATGAAAATAAAACATGGCCTAACTATATGATTTTGTAGGGATAAGCTTTCTTTGGCTATGTTATTTTGATAGGACATGATTATTTGTTAGTATGCTTTGAAGCATTATTATTTTTATGTTTTATAAGCTTTTATCTTGAATCATTTGGATCTGAACATTGATGCCACATTAAAGAAAAATTACATTGAGAATTATGCTAGGTAGCATTCCACATCAAAAATTCTCTTTTTATCATTTACCTACTCGAGAACGAGCAGGAATTAAGCTTGGGGATGCTTGATACGTCTCCAACGTATCTATAATTTTTGATTGTTCCATGCTATTATATTAGCCCTTTTGGATGTTTATGGGATTTACTTTGCACATTTATATCACTTTTGGGACTAACCTACTAACCGGAGGCCCAGCCCATATTGCTGTTGTTTTGCCTATTTCAGTATTTCGAAGAAAAGGAATATCAAACGGAGTCCAAACGGAATGAAACCTTTGGAGGCGTGATTTTTGGAACAAACGTGATCCAGAGGACTTGGAGTGCAAGTCAAGAAGCAGCTGAGGCGGCCACGAGATAGGAGGGCGCCCCCCCCCCTGTAGGGCGCGCCCCTGTCTCGTGGGCCCCTCAGGCGGCCACAAACGTACTTCTTCCTCCTATATAAGCCTACATACCCCAAAAACATCCAGGGAGCACCCAAAACACAATTTCCACCGCCGTAGCTTCCTGTATCCGCGAGATCCCGTCTTGGAGCCTTCATCGGCGCTCCGTCGGAGGGGGAATCGACCACGGAGGGCTTCTACATCAATACCATAGCCCTTCCGATGAGTTGTGAGTAGTTTACCACAGACCTTCGGGTCCATAGTTATTAGCTAGATGGCTTCTTCTCTCTTTTTGGATCTCAATACAATGTTCTCCCCCTCTCTTGTGGAGATCTATTCGATGTAATCTCTTTTTGCGGTGTGTTTGTTGAGATCCGATGAATTGTGGGTTTATGATCAAGTTTATCTATGGATAATAATTGAATCTTCTCTGAATTCTTTTATATGATTGAGTTATCTTTGCAAGTCTCTTCGAATTATCGGTTTGGTTTGGCCTACTAGATTGATCTTTCTTGCCATGGGAGAAGTGCTTAGCTTTGGGTTCAATCTTGCGGTGTTCTTACCCAGTGACAGAAAGGGTTGCAAGACACGTATTGTATTGTTGCCATCGAGGATAAAAAGATGGGGTTTATATCATATTGCATGAGTTTATCCCTCTACATCATGTCATCTTGCTTAAGCCATTACTCTGTTCTTATGAACTTAATACTCTAGATGCAGGCAGGAGTCGGTCGATGTGTGGAGTAATAGTAGTAGATGCAGGTAGGAGTCAGTCTACTTGTTGCAGACGTGATGCCTATATACATGATCATGCCTAGATAATCTCATAATTATTCGCTTTTCTATCAATTGCTCGACAGTAATTTGTTCACCCACCGTAATACTCATGCTATCTCGAGAGAAGCCTCTTGTGAAACCTATGGCCCCCGGGTCTATCTCTTATCATATTTGCTTCCAATCTACTTTTATTTGCATCTTTACTTTCTGCATCTATAATATAAAATACCAAAAATATATTTATCTATCTCTATCAGATCTCACTTTCGCAAGAGGCCGTGAAGGGATTGACAACCCCTTTATTGTGTTGGTTGCGAGTTCTTGGTTTGTTTGTGTAGGTGTGTGGGACTTTTGAGGAGCCTCCTACTGGATTGATACCTTGGTTCTCAAAAAACTAAGGGAAATACTTACGCTACTCTGTTGCATCATCCTTTCCTCTTCAAGGAAAACCAACGCAAGCTCAAGACATAGCAGGGTCCTAGTGAAAATTAAGGGATATTAAGGCCTCCTTTTAATAGAGTATCGGTCCAAAGCAATAACACATAGTGAATACATGAACTCCTCAAACTACGGTCATCACCAAGAAGTATCCCGATTATTGTCACGTCGGGGTTGTCGGATCATAACACATAATAGGTGACTATAGACTTGCAAGATAGGATCAAGAACTCACATATATTCATGAAAACATAATAGGTTCAGATCTAAAATCATGGCACTCGGGCCCTAGTGACAAACATTAAGCATAGCAAAGTCATAGCAACATCAATCTCAGAACATAGTGAATACTAGGGATCAAACCCTAACAAAACTAACTTGATTACATGGTAAATCTCATCCAACCCATCACCGTCCAGCAAGCCTACGATGGAATTACTCACGCATGGCGGTGGGCATCATGAAATTGGTGATGGAGGATGGTTGATGATAAAGACGGCGACAAATCCCCCTCTCCAGAGCCCTGAACGGATTCCAGATCAGCCCTCCCGAGAGAGATTAGGGCTTGGCGGCGGCTCCGTATCGTAAAACGCGATGAAACTTTCTCTCTGATTTTTTTCTCTGTGAAGCGGAATATATAAAGTTCGAGTTGAGGTCGGTGGAGCATCAGGGGGCCCACGAGACAGGGGGCGCGCCCAGGGGGAGGGGGCGCACCCCCCACCCTTGTGGACAGGGTGTGGGCCCCCTAGCCTTGATTCTTTCGCCAATATTTTTTATATTTTCCAAAAGTTATCTCCGTGGATTTTCAGGTCATTCCGAGAACTTTTGTTTTCTGCACAATAAACAACATCATGGCAGTTCTGCTGAAAACAGTGTCAGTCCGGGTTAGTTTCATTCAAATCATGCAAGTTAGAGTCCAAAACAAGGGCAAAATTGTTTGGAAAAGTAGATACGTTGGAGACGTATCAACTCCCCCAAGCTTAAACCTTTGCTTGTCCTCAAGAAATTCAGTTGATAAACTGAAAGTGATAAAGAAAAACTTTTACAAACTCTTTTTGCTCTTGTTGTTGTAAATATGTAAAACCAGCATTCAAGTTTTCAGCAAAGATTATGAACTAACCATATTCACAATAATACTTAGGTCTCATATTTACTCATATCAATGGCATAATCAACTAGCAAGCAATAATAATAAAACTCGGATGACAACACTTTCTCAAAACAATCATAATATGATATAACAAGATGGTATCTCGCTAGCCCTTTCTGAGGCCGCAAAACATAAATGCAGAGCACTTTTAAAGATCAAGGGCTGACTAAACATTGTAATTCATGGTAAAAGAGATCCAATCAAGTCATACCCAATATAAACTAATAGTAATGCATACAAATGATAGTGTGCTCTCCAGCGGGTGCTTTTTAATAAGAGGGTGATGAATCAACATAAAAGTAAATAGATAGGCCCTTCGCAGAGGGAAGCAGGGATTTGTAGAGGTACCAGAGCTCGATTTTAGAATAGAGATGAATAATATTTTGAGCGGTATACTTTCACTGTCAACGCAACAACTATGAGATCTCGATATCTTCCATGCTACATACATTATAGGCGGTTCCCAAACAGAATGGTAAAGTTTATACTCCCCCACCACCAACAAGCACACTCCACAGCCATCCGAAACAATAGGGTACCGTCCATACCAACAACAGTCCTGGGGGAGTTTTGTTTTAATTATTTTGATTTGCTTTGATCTTTTTGATCATGGGATTGGGCATCCCGATTACCAGCCATTTTCTCGTGAATGAGGAGTGGAGTCCACTCCCCTTGAGAATAACCCACCTAGCATGGAAGATACAGACAGCCCTAGTTGAAACATGAGCTGCTCGAGCATACAAAACAGAATTTCATTTGAAGGTTTGGAGTTTGGCACATACAAATATACTTGGAACTGCAAGTAGATACCGCATGAAGGTATGGTGGACTCATATGGAATAACTTTGGGGTTTATGGAATTTGGATGCACAAGCAGTATTCCCGCTTAGTACAGGTGAAGGCTAGCAAAAGACTGGGAAGCGACCAACTGAGAGAGCGACAACAGTCATGAACATGCATTAAAATTAATCAACACTGAGTGCAAGCATGAGTAGGATATAATCCACCATGAACATAAATATCGTGAAGGCTATGTTGATTTGTTTCAACTACATGCGTGAACATGTGCCAAGTCGAGTCACTCAATTCATTCAAAGGAGGATACCACCCTATTATACCACATCACAACCATTTTAATAGCATGTTGGCACACAAGGTAAACCATTATAAACTCATAGCTAATTAAGCATGGCATAAGCAACTATAATCTCTAATTGTCATTGCAAACATGTTTATTCATAATAAGTTGAATCAGGAACGATGAACTCATCATATTTACAAAAACAAGAGAGGTCAAGTTCATACCAGCTTTTTTCATCTCAATCAGTCCATCATATATCGTCATTATTGCCTTTCACTTGCACGATCGAACGGTGTGTATAATAATAATAGTACACATGCATTGGACTAAGCTGGAATCTGCAAGCATTCAATTCAAGAGAGAAGACAAGGTAATATGGGCTCCAAATTAAATCAACAATCATTCATATGAGAGCCACTAAGAATTTTCATTATGGTCTTCTACTCTTGACCCCCAAAGGAAAGAAAAGAAATAAAACTATTTACACGGGAAAGCTCCCAACAAGCAAAAGAAGAACGAGAAATGTTTTTGGGTTTTCATTTAATTACTAATACAAGCATGGAAATTAAACTAACTATTTTTTTGTTTTTCATAAGGTTTAACGAACACACAAGAAGAAGGCTAGAAAAATAAATTAAACTAGCATGGATAATACAATGAAAGAGTATGAGCACCGACAACTAGAATAGTGTGTGAACATGAATGTAAAGTCGGTGAGAAATACGTACTCCCCCAAGCTTAGGCTTTTGGCCTAAGTTGGTCTAATGCCAAGGATCGCGGCTATTCTCCCCGGTGTACTGAGGAGTGTCATCTGGATACCACTGGCTGGCAATCTCCTCCGGATCCCACTGATAACAGGATGGACGATAAGGGTCTAGTGGAGGTTCCGACTCAGGCTCTGGAGCGGATGTCTGGCCTCGATGCGCGTACACATCCTTTGGCAAGACAAGACAATGGCCTGCAGTTAAATCAAACAAATAAGGCGCATGCAGGGTAATAATCTCATTGTGTTTCTTATTAAATCTCAGGTTATACAGAAGCATCTTATCATCGCCGTCAACAATAAACTCATACGCTACCATGCTCCTGTAATCTAAAAAGGTAAGAAGTGGTAGTGTTTCCTCTTTCTCATCATGCCTAATAGGTATCTCAAAATGTCTACCAAGGCGTGAAACATAGATACCTCCAAAGATGGGGCCCTTTGTACGGTTCAGACTTAACCGTTTAGCAATAACGACACCCATACTAAAAGTGTTATCACCGAATAACGCATGGAGCAGAATAATAGTATCAGGAACACTGAAGTTTCCACTATTTCCATGACCAATTAAGCATCGACTAGCAAATATGGCAAAGTAGCATAAAACGGGAAAATGTATGCTAGTGATCCTCGCATCGGAACCCTTCCTTTGGTTCACCTACAGTAATAGTATCAATAAAACCACCCACATCTTTACGACGTGGTTCATCTAAGCTGCCCTCAAAGGGTATTCTACAAGCCGCGCAAAAATTACGTAATGACATTTCCTTATTCTCATCATATAAATGAAAAGATACTAAAGGAGGTGATTTCTTAGGATAATAGTAAAAGTTTTGCACGAAAGTATTGGTAAGTAAGAGATATTGTTCGATCCGGTCGTGGAGGAAGTCGGTGAGGCCCGCATTTTCAGCCAAAGAATAAAAGTCTTCATAAATCTCGGCTACTCTCAAGAAATTATCACAAGGCCACTCACAAGGCCTCACTTCCTCTACGCGAGGAAGATTATACTTGGCCTTTTCTTTCTCCTTAGCTTGTTTATCCTTGGAGCTTTGACTAGAAGAGCCCCTCAAGAACAATCTCTTCATCTTTTTCTGAAAATTTCTGAAATTTTTAGTAACTTCAAAATAAAAGTGAATCAAACAAAACAAGATTGATAGCAACTACTCCCACAAGTGCCTAGAGCCTATATCATGCATTAAAATTACTTGGGACCTCATAAATTTGACATGCAAGCTCAAGAACAGGGTCACCTATGCAACAAAAATTTGCAATGAATAAAGCACTAGAACAAAAACTAATTGGACCAATGGAGGAGTCACATACCAAGCAACAATATCCCAAAGCAGTTTTGTGAATGGAGCTTTGAGCAAAGAGATCGAAAATCGCAGAAAAAATGAGCTAGAACTCGTGCTTGAGCTGGATGGGGATTTATTTGGGAGGAAGATGGAGTGTGTGGGTGCAGGAATAAGTGGAGGGGGCCACCGTGGTCCCACAAGACAGGGGGCGCGCCCAGGGGAGTGGGCGCACCCTGGACCCTCGTGGCCATGTGCTTGCCCTCCCCCCTGCTGTGTCCTCAGTGCCTAAAATCCTCAAATATTCCATAAAAAATGATACTAAATTTGCACAACATTTGGGGCACTTTTCTTTTCGGGATATTTTTTATTGCATTGATAATTCAGAAAACAAACAGGTAATACTATTTTTGCTTTATTTATCCTAAATAATAGAAAGTAAAAAGAGAGTACAGAAGGTTGTGCCTTCTAGTTTCATCCATCTCATGATCATCAAAAGGAATCCACTAACAAGGTTGATCAAGTCTTGTTAACAAACTCATTCCGAATAACATGGAACCGGAGAAATTTCGAATAACACTAGGTTACCTCAACGGGGATATGAACATCCCCAAAAATAAGAATATCATTCTTTTTCTTGATAGTAGGAAGAGGAAATTCAAAACCTCCAATAATGATAGTTGGAATTTTTCCAATAGAATTGATGCTATGACCTTGAGGTTGTTTCCTCGGAAAGTGTACCGTATGCTCATTACCATTAACATGAAAAGTGACATTGCCTTTGTTGCAATCAATAACAGCCCCTGTAGTATTCAAAAAGGGTCTACCAAGGATAATCGACATACTATCGTCCTCGGGAATATCAAGAATAACAAAGTCCGTTAAGATAGTGACATTTGCAACCACGACAGACACATCCTAACAAATACTGACAGGTATAGCAGTTGATTTATCAGCCATTTGCAAAGTTATTTTGGTAGGTGTCAACTTATTCAATTCAAGTCTACGATATAAAGAGAGAGGCATAACACTAACACCGGCTCCAAGATCACATAGAGCAGTTTTAACATAGTTTCTTTTAATGGAGCATGGTATAGTAGGTACCCCTGGATCTCCAAATTTCTTTGGTATTCCACCCTTAAAAGTATAATTAGCAAGCATGCTGGAAATTTCAGCTTCCGGTATCTTTCTTTTATTTGTAATGATATCCTTCATATATTTAGCATAAGGATTTACTTTAAGCATATCAGTTAAGCGCATACGTAAGAAGATAGGTCTAATCATTTCAGCAAAGCGCTCAAAATCCTCATCATCCTTTGTCTTGGATGATTTAGTAGGAAAAGGCATGGGTTTTTGAACCCATGGTTCTCTTTCTTTACCGTGCTTCCTAGCAACAAAGTATCTTTTATCATAACGTTGATTCTTTGATTGTGGTTATCAAGATCAATAGCAGGTTCAATCTCTACATCATTATTATTGCTAGGTTGAGCATCAACATGAACATTATCATTAACATTATCACTAGGTTCACGTTCATCACCTGATTGTGTTTCGGCATCAGAAATAGAAATATCATTGCGATTCTCAGGTGTGTCTACAACAGGTTTACTAGAAGCATGCAAAGTCCTATCATTTTTCGTTTTCTTCTTTTTAGAAGGACTAGGTGCATCTAGATTATTTCTCTAAGAATCTTGCTCAATTCTCTTAGGGTGGCCTTCAGGATACAAAGGTACCTGAGTCATTCTACCAGTTCTAGTAACCACTCTAACAGCAAAATCATGTTTATTATTTAATTCATCGAGCAAATCACTTTGAGCCTTAAGTACTTGCTCCGCTTGAGTGGTAACCATAGAAGCATATTTTCTAATGAGTTTAAGTTCACCTTTAACTCTAGCCATATAGTCACTCAAGTGTCCTATCATGTAAGAATTACTCTTTAATTCTCTACCAACATAAGCATTAAAACTTTCTTGTCTAGCCATAAAGTCGTCAAATTCATCTAAACATTGGCTATGAAATTTAGTAGACGGGATTTCAACCTTATCATATCTATAGAGAGAATTTACCTTTACTACCTATGTCGGGTAATCAAGACAATGTGTCTCTTCGACAGGCGGTATATTAAGACCATGTATTTCTTCAATAGGAGGTAAATTCTTAACATCTTCAGCTTCAATACATTTTTCTTTCATTGATTTCTTTGCCTCTTGCATATCTTTAGGACTGAGAAATAGAACACCTCTCTTCTTCGGAGTAGGTTTAGGAATAGGCATAGGAGTTGGCTCAATTGGCTCAGGAATTGCCTCAGGAAGAGTCCAATTATTTTCATTAGTCAACATATTATTCAATAACAGTTCAGCTTGATCGACTATTCTTTCCCTGAAAACACAACCAGCACAACTATCCAAGTAGTCCTTGGAAGCATCGGTTAGTCCATTATAAAAGATATCAAGTATTTCATTTTTCTTAAGAGGATGATTAGGCAAATCATTAAGTAATCGGAGAAGCCTCCCCCAAGCTTGTGGGAGACTCTCTTCTTCGATTTGCACAAAATTATATATTTCCCGCAAGGCAGCTTGTTTCTTATGCAGGGAAATATTTAGCCGAGAAGTAGTAAATCATATCCTGGGGACTACGCGCACAACCAGGATCAAGAGAATTAAACCAAGTTTTAGCATCACCCTTTAATGAGAATGGAAATATCTTAAGCATATAATAATAGCGAGACTTCTCATCATTAGTGAACAGGGTGGCTATATCATTCAACTTGGTAAGATGTGCCACAACAGTTTCACATTCATAGCCATAAAAAGGATCGGATTCAACCAAAGTAATTATCTTAGGATAAACAGAGAATTCATAATCCTTATCAGTAACAAACATAGGTGAAGTAGCAAAATCAGGGTCATATTTCATTCTAGCATTTAGAGTTTTCTGTTTAAGTTTAGCTAGTAACTTCTTAAGATCAGATCTATCATTGCAAGCAAAAAGATCTCTAGCAGTTTCTCTATCCATAACATAACCCTCAGGAACAACAGGCAATTCATACTTAGGGGGAGAACCTTCATCATCACTATCATCAATAATTTCATCTTCAATAACTTCATTCTCTCTAACCCTAGCAAGTTGTTCATCAAGATATTCACCTAATGGCATAGTAGTATCAAGCATAGAAGTAGTTTCATCAGAAATATCATGCATAGCAGATGTGGCATCGTCAATAACATGCGACATATCACAATTCATAGCAGTAGCAGGTTTAGGTGTCGCAAGCTTACTCAAAACAGAAGGAGAATCTAGTGCAGAGCTAGATGGCAGTTCCTTACCTTCCCTCGTAGTTGAGGGAAAAATCTTAGTTCTTTCGTCTTTCAAGTTCTTCATAGTGATCCGCGGATATAAATCCCAAGTGACTCAAAGAATAGAGCTATGCTCCCCGGCAACGGCGCCAAAAAATAGTCTTGATAACCCACAAGTATAGGGGATCACAACAGTTTTTAGGGTAGAGTATTCAACCCAAATTTATTGATTCGACACAAGGGGAGCCAAAGAATATTCTCAAGTATTAGCAGTTGAGTTGTAAATTCAACTACACCTGGATAACTTAGTATTTGCAGCAAAGTATTTAGTAGCAAAGTAGTATGATAGTAATGGTAACAGTGGCAAAAGTAACGATAGCAGTTTTGTAGTGATTGTAACAGTAGCAACGGAAAAGTAAATAAGCAAAGCACAATATGTGAAAAGCTCATAGGCATTGGATCAGTGATGGATAATTGTGTCGGATGCAATTCATCATGTAATAGTTATAACATAGGGTGACACAGAACTACGTCCAGTTCATCAATCTAACGTAGGCATGTATTTCGAATATAGTCATACGTGCTTATGGAAAAGAACTTTCATGACATCTTCTGTCCTACCCTCCCGTGGCAGCGGGGTCCTAGTGGAAACTAAGGGATATTAAGGCCTCCTTTTAATAGAGTACCGGACCAAAGCATTAACACATAGTGAATACATGAACTCCTCAAACTACGGTCATCACCGAGAAGTATCCTGATTATTGTCACTTCGGGGTTATCGGATCATAACACATAATAGGTGACTATAGACTTGCAAGATAGGATCAAGAACTCACATATATTCATGAAAACATAATAGGTTCAGATCTGAAATCATGGCACTCGGGCCCTAGTGACAAGCATTAAGCATAGCAAAGTCATAGCAACATCAATCTCAGAACATAGTGGATGCTAGGGATCAAACCCTAACAAAACTAACTTGCTTACATGGTAAATCTCATCCAAGCCATCACCGTCCAGCAAGCCTATGATGGAATTACTCACGCACGACGGTGAGCATGATGAAATTGGTGATGGAGGATGGTTGATGATGACGACGGCGACGAATCCCCCTCTCTGGAGCACCGAACGGACTCGAGATCAGCCCTCCCGAGAGAGATTAGGGCTTGGCGGCGGCTCTGTATCGTAAAACGCGATGAAACTTTCTCTTTGATTTTTTTCTCCGCAAAACGGAATATATAGAGTTGGAGTTGAGGTCGGTGGAGCATCAGGGGACCCACGAGACAGGGGGCGCGCCCAGGGGGAGGGGGCGCGCCCCCACCCTTGTGGACAGGGTGTGGGCCCCCTGGCCTTGATTCTTTCGTCAGTATTTTTTATATTTTCCAAAAGTTATCTCCGTGGATTTTCAGGTCATTTCGAGACCTTTTGTTTTCTGCACAATAAACAACACCATGGCAGTTCTGCTAAAAACAACGTCAGTCCGGGTTAGTTTCATTCAGATCATGCAAGTTAGCGTCCAAAACAAGGGCAAAAGTGTTTGGAAAAGTAGATACGTTGGAGACGTATCAGATCCCGATGTTGGTTATTGGCCGGAGAGATGTCTCGGTCATGTATGCATGATTCCCGAACCCGTAGGGTCTACACACTTAAGGTTCGGTGACGCTAGAGTTGTTATGGGAAATAGTATGTGGTTACCGAATGTTGTTCAGAGTCTCGGATGAGATCTTGAACGTCATGAGGAGTTCCGTAATGGTCCGGAGGTAAATATTTATATATGGGAAGTCCAGTTTCAGTCACTGAAATAGTTTCGGGGGTTATTGGTATTGTACCGGGACCACCAAAAGGTGTCCGGGGGTCCATCGGGTGGGGCCACCTACCCTGGGGGACTCAATGGGCTGAAAAAGGGTGGGAACCAGCCCCCTAGTGGGCTAGTGCGCCCCCCCCAAGGGCCCAAGGCGCCTAGGGTTGAAAACCCTAGGGGGTGGGGGTGCCTCCCACCAAACTTGGGGGCAAGCTTCCCCCTTTCCCCCCCTCCCAGATGGGATCTAAGGGGGCCGACCCCCTCTTCCCTTCCCCTATAAATAGTGGGGGGTGGGAGGGCTGCCGCACCCCTTCCCCTGGCGCAGCCCCTCCCTCCCCAACACCTCCTCCTCCTCCTCCGTAGAGCTTGGTGATGCCCCGCAGAAATACCACAAGCCCCACCACCACGCCGTCGTGTTGCTGGAGCTCTCCCTCAACTTCTCCTCTCCCCTTGCTGGATCAAGAAGGAGGAGACGTCCCCGGGCTGTACGTGTGTTGAACACGGAGGCGCCGTCCATTCAGCGCTAGATCTGATCTTCCGCGATTTGAATCGCCGCGAGTACGACTCCATCATCCGCGTTCTAGCAACGCTTCCGCTTAGCGATCTTCAAAGGTATGAAGATGCACTTCCTCTCTCTCTCTCTTTCTCTCTCTCTCTTGTTGCTAGAATCTCCTATATTGATCTTGGTGATACGTAGGAAAATTTTGAATTATTGCTACGTCCCCCAACAGCATCTAAGGCCAACATGTGCCGAAAGGGTGGCCTAACATAAGGAACAACTGCATACATCTTTTGAACAGCAACAAGCATCTTTTAAGTGGTATACATGGTGGTACAAGGATACCACACAACAAGCAACAAATAGAGCCCATAACCGAACATAACATGTGCTAAATTCAGGCATTGACAGGGCTTTGGGAAGCGGTAGCACATAGCAGCAACAACTAGGCGTAGGAGTAGCAGTAGAGGAACAACGGTGGAATTAGGGATGTCACCTGCCGGGTTTGGATATGGGTGGAGTCACCACATACCCTTACCCATCTCCCCTTAGCTTACCCATCACTTGTACCCATACCCGTCAACAGGTACACAATTTCCCCATATGCATCACCTGACAGGTAAACATGTATAAGTGGATAAAAATACCCTTGTTTGCAACACATCAACTTAATCATCACATAGTCATAAAAGAAACATATTATCATACTTTATAAAGAACAACACACCATAACATGAACAGATCATTATAGACATTAACACATCATAAATAGCAGGACATTCTCATGAACAACAATACTTACATGTAAACAGCAACACATCAAAGCAACATACATAATCATACATTTCAAGTTCACAAACTCACAACAAAGTGTAGAGCCAAATGATAGATTAGATACATGGGTAAATAATACAGGAGGGTTACTTATCATATTTTATATGGGTACATGGGTACACGTGTATGGGTTATACGATCTCATACCCATACCCACTCGACCAGATGGGTTTGAGATTTATTTTATTTTATATACGCATGGGTAATTTTTATCCCATACCCTTACTCTAATAGGGTTTTCACCCGCCGGGTACGCAGCTAATGGGTACCCATTGGCATCTCTAAGTGGAATTTGTAGGTAACATGACAACTATACTACTACTGAACTGGACGAACAACATGCAGACTATCTCAGCTCAGGAGAATCATGACATAATTAATATGCGTGTGTGTTTGAGATCGAGCACGTCAACGACTGCGATCCTCCTAAATATGAACAGATATAGAGTATGAAGTTATGGTGCGCGAGCACCGTGGTGCCCTTCTTTTGGAAAAAAAATTCAGAAACATATTTAGAAGTTTCAAAAAAAATAAAAAAAATCATTTGGAAACTTGTATATGTTTACTACAAATCCATGAAATTTCATTTTGAAAAAAGGTAATTTATAAGCTATACTTAAAATACAATATTCCGGCCCAAACACAGCAAAAGTGGCCAATTTGAAAATACATATTTGTCTTTTCTTCGTACGATATGTGTGAAAGTAAAATGTTGTGAAATTTTGTACGCATATGGTATACATATATCTGTGTTTTTACAAAAAAGAATATTTTTGCCTTGTAGAAAATGATTTTGGGAAAAGGCACCATGTTCATCCAAGTTGTTGTAAAGGGAATGAACTCATGCTTAGGCACGTGTGTGCAACGGTGTACGTAGTGTCATGAGATGAGTTTATCCATGTAACTTTCTCAAGGCTAGGTGGCGCTCAAGTTAATTGCATCTGGCCATTCTCTGGTGAAAGCTACCTGCCTACCCAAAATGTGATTGCCAACTACATCAACCTATACTAATACTGATCCCTACGTCTTTTACCAAAGCTAGTTTCAACTGGCTAGTCTCCTCACTACAAGTGGAAAACTACCGCACACCTATTTACAGGTCCATGATTAAGGGTTTGACATTCTCGTACAAACAATCAAAGGTTCGACGACCATATTAACACAGGTCGCCACTATGTAGAGAAGTTACCAAACCTTAAACCTTAAGTATGCATTCGAAAATGACGGGAGGGGGGCTCGTAAAAGGAAACTGAAGGTGGCATATACAGCAGTACAACTCTGATGCTTCATCATTCTAGAACGACGACAGAACAAGACGTGCTTAATTAGAGATGTTGAGGGCATGTGAACGCGACAGAGTTAACCTCCTTCCGCTGTCTGTCTCATCTGAGCGATAAGCACGATTTGACTTTCTTAGTCAGAAGAAGGCAAGTTTCCTCTTTGAGCTTATGCAAATCAGTGGAGCTTTGCAAAGTTGATGGATCGATTGGTCCAGGCTATCAAGCTAGCTACGTCGATCCCAGCTGGCAAGGCACGCGCATATACGTGGCGTCGACCCTTGGCGGTGGAGCCGCCACCTGGATTCACTCACCCCGCGTGTCTCGTGTGTCGTGATTATGCCGGGGACTAGGCAAAATAGCTCAACCGTTGCCCCATGTAAGCGTTTGCGTCAGCATGATCAGAGCAATTTTTATGTGCTCTTGTGCTAGCTCAGGGCATCTACGGTGGGACCTAGAGCATTTCTAATCAATCCCCTGTATCTTCCTAGTGAAATAAATTTGGCTTTTTACTCCACTAAGTTTGACCTAGCCGATCCCCTATACGGCTTAGCGCAGTATTTTTTTTACTTCTTCTCCAAAAATCTAAGTATATTTACTCCATCGTTGTGCGGTCGAGTAAAATCGCAGCCTCTTCTCCCCCCTTTTCTTCCCATGCACCGCCGCCGGTGCGCCACCTGCCCTCCCGTGCCGCTCCGACGGCCGGACGTGGTGGCCGCCGGGCCCCGCCGCCAATCCGCGGAGTGGATCACGCGTGCAGGTCGTCCTCTGCGGGTTCTTCATAGAGCCGCCGTCCTCGATTGCTCGATCCGCCCGCCTCCACGCCCCTACGCCGGTTCGAGGACTTCCATGTCCTCCCTCCGTCCCGGTCGCCAACGAGGACCTACCTTGGGATCCGGCAGCGGCACTGGGTGACGTGGGCGGCCGAAATCATGGATCGGGAGGCCCACACCAAGCGGTGGCTCGGGACCTTCCACACGGCCGAGCTCGCGGCCATGGAGTACGACTGCTGGCAGGTCCGCTTCGACGGCGCGGCGGCTCGACTCAATTTTCCCCTGGGCACACGTCTGGCCCACCTCGTCCCGTCGGAGCAAGGGGTGGTGAGCTCGGCTATGGAGCGAGAGAACCGCGAGGTTAGGGAGCATCTCGAGGCTGATGCCGCCGACGAGGCCTACATGGAAGAGCTCCACTTGGAGCACCCGGAGCTCGTGGAGGCGGAGCGGTTGATCTTTGCCAACGTCGGCGGCGAGGTTATCGTTAGCTCCGATGACGACGAGGTCCAAGGCGGCGAGATGGACAACGACGACGAAGAGATCGATGTCGACGAGTGTAGGAGTGTCTTCCCCGACGACCCCGGCGATGGCACCGGCCCAGACCCGGCTTGCGGCACACCGTGCCTGACGAGGAAGGATTGGCTCGACCTCCACTTCTATCGAAAGTAATTTAGGTGCTTGGGTTTAGTTTAAATTTATGTTTTATGTTCGGTTGTGCAAAACTATTTATGTTTATGTTTGAATGCTTGCTACTTCGGTTCAAATTGCTTTGAATTTGATCAAATTAAAGTTTACTACGTTAAGTTTAGGGGATCGGCTAGAAACGACCAAAAGTTAATGGAGTATATATACTCCACTAAGGGTTTTACTCCGTTAACTTTTAGGGGATCTGCTAGAGATGGCCTTAGCAAATTTGGTCAGTGTCCGGACATCACATGTATGTGTTGTTGGTGGACAAAAGAGAGGGGAAAAAGATGGTTCTGGATGATTCGCATCCTATGTGACGGACTGATGGACACTCCCATGGGTCCTCACATTTGTTAGAATTAATGGGCTAGTCCCATAGCAATTCCTGTGTAAAATGGCAAGTGGTGGTGCTAAAGTTTAGTCTCATCCTGGAAGTTGAAGAGAAGCTGGACATCTTTATATAGTGGGTTCTCTTCACTACTCTAAGTGGTGTGTTGACAAGAGAAAGGGAAGACCACACGCGTGCGCTCGCTCGCCTGGCCTCGCCGGGCCGTGGCGTGGCGGCGAGGCGAGGCGTACGTGCGACATTGGCGTGAATGGTCTGCCGAAATCTGGTTCGTTGCCTTGCAGGGGCACAGTTTCCTTTTGTCGTTTTATTTTTATGTCTTGGCAGACAAGTTAATGATTTCTTGTCCAGTAAGTATACGACTTAGAGATCAAGTCGGTTTGGTATTGTGATCGTGACACAATACCGTCTTGGATCCTAATATATATACTGCTACCGGCTGCGGCCAAAGACACACCGAAAACACCTAGGGTTTTGCCTCATCTCGCAGCTTGCGCCGCCATGTAGTCTATTCCATCCTAAGCGCTGGCATGCATCGGCACATGGGAGAGCGGGTCTCCAGAACCGTTTGTCCTCGCGATCCTGCACCGGAAGAGGACGAATTAGGTTTTTGGGAAGCGCTTTGCACGACTTCTTAAGTTCGTCATCACGGGTCATCTTCCGTCCAAGTCGGGCGGTGCTACTCATCGTCGTCTTCATCATCATCAACAATAGATCGTCGTCAACATCGTCATCAACTCCGCCACACCCACAACAGCTAACAAACAATACGTCCATCATCATTTGTTCATGTCTCTCTCTACAACTGTTGTTTCATGTGCGTTGTTGTTATGCATGTTTTGCTGTTCCTCTAGTTTGCTAGATTGTTGCATACTTGTATGTTCTAGTCATGAATTATTTACTGGATTTAATCATGAACTTGTCTAATTTTCCAACAATCCAAAAAACCTAATTGTAGGCAATTTCGTGAGTTAACTATGGTTGGATTCGTTGATGCCCTGAGGCCGGATAAGTTTATTTGTGTGTAGTTTAAGAGGTGGCAGGTGAAGACCACGCTCTAGCTTACTACTCTGAAAATTTTCCATGTTAGTGTTGGTGCTCCAAAGGGAATGATTGATGAAGATCAGAGAAAATTCCAGGAAGCCAATACTATGTTTGTGGGAAGCATTCTGAGTGTTCTTGCTGACAGTCTGTGTGATGTGTACATGCATATAGATGACGGAAAGACTCTGTGGGATGCACTGAATGCAAAATTCGGTGCAACAGATGCAGGCAGTGAACTGTACATCATGGATAGTTTTCATGACCACAAGATGGTGAATAACCGTTCCGTGGTTGAACAAGCTCATTAGATACAGTGCATTATGAAGGAACAGAAAATCATCTTGTGGTTTTCACTGCCTGCAATAGATGCAGGCAGTGAACTGTACATCATGGAGAGTTTTCATGACTACAAGATGGTGGATAACCATTCTGTGGTTGAACAAGCTCATAAGATACAGTGCATTGTGAAGGAACTAGAACTCCTTAAGTGTGTTCTACCCGACAAATTCGTGGCTGGGTGCATGATTGCAAAGTTGCCTCCTTCATGGAGGAATTTCACCACAACTCTAAAACATAAGAGACAGGAGATATCAGTTGAAAATCCGATTGCATCTCTTGATGTTGAAGAAAAAGCTCAGGCTAAAGACACTACTGAGAAAGGAAGTGAGGTTCAGCCTACCGCCAATATGGTGTAGAGGTACCCATAGAACAAGAATAATGGGAAGAACAAACATGTTTTCAACAAGCCTACCAAGACTACTACCTTCAAGAAGAAGAAGTTCAACAAGGCTGAGCTAGAGTGCTACGCCCGTGGGAAGCCCGGGCACTTCTCCAAGGAATTCCCTGAACATGCAGACCGTAGAGGGAAAACGAGCTCCAAGACTGTCAGCATGGTAACAGCTAGCAATACTGATGGGTATGGTAATTTACCTATTGTGCTTTCAGTATTTCAATCATCTTTGTGATGGATTGATTCGGGTGCTAACGTTCATGTGTGTGCTGACGTCCCTATTTACTTCTTATCAGGTCGCAAGGGATTCTTCCGTCCTAATGGGGAGGCTCTATTGACTTCATGTCATGTACTATATAGAGTTCCTAACAACAATAAGGAGAAAACTCCCTATGAGGAGTGGGTTGGGAGAAAACCATCACTTTCTTATTTGTGCACTTGGGGATGCTTAGTAAAGGTCAATATTCCTATTCCTAAGAAACGCAAACTCAGACCAAAGACAGTGGATTGTGTCTTTCTAGGATATGCTCAACGGAGCATTGCTTATAGATTTTTAGTGGTAAAGTCTGAAGTACCCGATATGCATGTTGATATTATAATGGAATCTCGTGATGCAACATTTTTTGGAAATATATTTCCTATGAAAGATATGCATAGCATTGCTAGATTTTCCTCTGAAATAATTCCTGAATCTAGTACAACTGATGAATATTTCAAACAAACACACGAGGAAGTCCTTAAGAAGGATAACGATGAAGTTCCTATAGGAAACAAGAGACAAAGGGTTGCAAAATTCTCTGGTGATGATTTCATTGTATACCTTGTGGACGACACACCGAAGTCTATTGCAGAGGCATATGCATCTCCAGATGTAGATAATTGGAAAGAAGTTGTTCATAATGAGATGGACTCAATTCTTTCCAATGGAACTTGGGAACCTGCATTCAAAAAGAAGCTTAGGGCTGATGGTACTATTTGATAAGTACAAGGCGCGGCTAGTGGCCAAGGGATACACTCAGAAAGAAGGTGAAGATGTCTTTGGCACCTATTCACCGGTTGCTAGAATGACCACCATTCGAGTGTTACTCTCCTGGTTGCCTCTTATGGTCTTATCATTCATCAAATGGATGTAAAGACAGCTTTCCTCAATGGAGAGTTGGAAGAGGAAATCTATATGGATCAGCCTGACGGGTTTGTGGTAAAGGGTGAAGAGAAAAAGGTGTGCAAGTTGTTAAATTTTTTGTATGGTCTGAAACATGCACCTAAGCAAATGACATGAGAAGTTTGAAAGAACGCTGACTTCTGCGGGATTTGTCATTAACGAGGCTGATAGGTGTGTTTACTATCGCCATGGTGGGGGCAATAGTGTCATATTATGTTTGTATGTGGACGACATACCGATCTTTGGTACAAACATTGATGCGATCAATGAGGTCAAGTCTTTTCTATCAAAAAGTTTTGACATGAAAGATTTGGGAGAAGCCGATGTAATTCTACATCAAACTTATTAAGGATGAGAGTGAGATTACTCTAACGCAATCTCACTATGTTGAGAAGGTCCTGAACCAATTTAAGCATTTTTTCATACAAAACCAACAAAAGCCCGCAACACATCTTGGACAATGCAAAATAACATCCTATTGATGTACAAAGAAAATAAATAAAGAAAAAGTTTTCTAATGGAGAATGAATTTGTTAGTGCACAAAGTATGAAAAAAAATACACACATTACACACAAAATTGCGCATTTGCACAATATGCAAAATAAGCATATAGGAGAGGAATTTATGGAAAAATGAAGTTTTCCAAGAAAGCATGAGTAAGTGGAATTGGTATTACCCTCTAAGAAGAAATAAAATAAAAACTAACACAAACAATGATAAAATTTGCACACAATTTATACTTAAAATACATTATTACAATATGCAAAATATAAGCATATAATAGTGAACTTTTCACAAAATATGCTTTCTTAAAACTGTTGGTTAGTGACATTGGTATTGCCCTTACAAAAGAAAAGAAAATGAAAACAAAAAGAAACCAAAATTAAAAAAATATAACTTAAAAATATGAAGTCTTTTATGGAAAATCCATGGCATTGGTATTATCCTTTCAGAAGAAATAAAATAAAAAATAAAACAAAATCAAAATAGTGAAGTTTTCTATCAAAGAATGAAACACTTTAAGAAGAAATAAAATGAAAAGAACTTTAAACACTTGGTACAACTTTGCACTGAAATTGCATTGTTTGAAATATGTAAATAATAAGCATATAATAGTGCATTTTTCGCATTCTACTACAATTTACGCAGAAAGCAAAATAAAAACTTGTGTTTTCTAAGAAGGAATGAATTAGTGACATTGGTATTATGCTTTAAGAAGAAAGAAAGTGAAAACAATAAAAGAAAATAACGATAAAATTTGCACACAATTTACATAAAATTCTGTTTTGAAGATAATATGCAAGAATAAACATATAATTACAGAATTTCACAAATAAGATGTGTACTAAGATTCTAAGAAGTAATGAATTAGTGACATTGGTATTACATAAGAAGAAGAAATAAAAGAACTCAAAAATAATTAAATTTTGTAAGCAAGCATGAATTAGTGAACTTGTATTGTTTAAGAAGATACAAGAATGGGGGGGGGATCTAAAACAAAATGTGACAAAATTCGCACAAAATATACATAAAAATGGACTTTTTCAAAAGATGCAAGAATAAGCATATAAAGGTGGAATTTTCCCACAAGAAAAATCTAAAAACAAAGAAATTAGTGGCATTGGTATTACCCTTAAAGTAGAATGTAAATAAAATAATAACTAAAACATATCAAAATAATGAAGTTTTCTAAAAAAGAATGAATTAGTGCCGTTGGTATTTCCCTTTAAGAAATAAAAAACTTGCACACAAGTTTGCACTGAAACTGCTCTTTTATTAATATGAAAATAATAATCATATAATAGTGAAATTGTGGTAGATATTATATCGTATTTGTATGTATATATGGACAGTGACCCAACGTTCCAAAAATACCCATAAAAGAAAAAAAACACTAATATAGAAAAGAAAAGAAAAGAAAACACGCATAAAAACAAAAGAGAAAAACAAAGAAGAAAGAGGAAGGCTATGTCGCACTGGAATGGGCATCGGCCCGTTAAAGAATTGACTGGCCCAAATATATGGACAGTAAAAAACAGCTCAAAACAACAAATAAACTAGCCCCGAAAAAGTACACGAATCTTACATTAGAAATCAACGGTCAAAAAATAGATTTACTGAAAATAAATATCCAAACGACTTACATATAGCTAAAGTGGCATTATGAAAGGGAAAGACCAATTTCAAAAAAAGAAAGAAAGGGAAAGACCAATGAGGCTAGGGCGAGCCAAATAATTGGATCTAAACTAAAGGCACACCATCCCTCCGGTCAATGACCAAATATTTAGGGCCAGTTCTTCTGCTAGCTTCTAGAATAAGCTGAAATAAGCTACCCCTATCCAGCTTATTCTAAAAGCCCAACCAAAATTATTTTTTTAGAAGCCTAATAGTTAAGACTTGACTAGTAGGCTTCTAAAAGAAAAAATTTGGTTCGGCTTCTAGAATAAGCTAGGTAGGGGGGCAGCTTATTCTGGAAGCCCAAAAAACAGCAAAAGAACTGGCCCTTAGTCAACCACGTCAGTGCTATGGTCTAAACGCGCCCTTACATAAGCTGTGTGGCTTAAGGAAATTCACGCCGCATGGGCCATATAGGCAATTAACCACACCCCCGATAACTCAGGATGTGCGAACATTGGAGGCGAATTACTCCCTCCGTTCCGATTTACTCATCGTGGTTTTAGTTCAAATTTGAACTAAAACCATGACGAGTAAATCGGAACGGAGGGAGTACTATTTAAGGGTTTCCCTTGTAAAGGTCACTCTCACCTTCTCATGCACTATCAATTGATGCATTGTGTGTTGCTTTGTCGCAACCTGAGAGTTTTTTTTGTTGATTCATTGATTCAAAATATTTTATCTCTTGAATTGTGCGTCTAAATCCCTAACCGTTTTCATTGTTGGATTTTTCGCTTCGAGATCTTCGAAACTAGATCCCGTGTTAGTAGGTTAGATGAACCTTTTTAATGAAACAACAGAAAAAAATGAGGAAAAAACCCAAAAGGATAAAAAGGAATAAAAACCAAAAAAAGACAACCTGAAAAAATGGAATGACAAAAAAAAGAAAAAAAATAGAGCCGGAAGCACGACCTTTTTCACATTATTTCCGTTTCGAGGGGCTCAGTCGTCCGCCGGACATGGACACATCTGGAACAATAAAAATGGTCGCACGCGAATCTCTACTCTTATAAAAAGCTGAGTTGGTGATGATGGTGTGCCTGACATCCTTCATTTACAACCGTTTGATTTACATCCAACGCATCTGAGACAAACTATGTCAGTTTTGCAAAAAGACCCCCGCACTCCACTCCTTGTTTGTAGATACCCCCCTGCCTCTCAGCTCATCTAGCCATTTCAGGAAAAAATAAGAAGGATCTAGAGAGGTCACTGCTCTTGGCGTAGTCTGTCCCCAACGCCTCTCATGCCTTCTCTTAGGCCGCATTGCCAACCACCACCACGACCCCCTCCTCCTCGCCATCTCTTCTGCCCCCTTCCAAGTTATCCCGAGTTACATTCATGGCGGTCTAGAAAAGATAAACAAATTCGATACTCATTTTTTTAAAATCATTTTTTGCAAAGCACAATAAGTGTTATTTCTTCATGAAGTTCTGGATGCATGTTGAACACTTGAATGCTTTTGTTTGCAAAAGATATTTTTTAACCGATTTTCCCTACATCTACTATTCACCCGGATGCTTGTGAGCTCTAGAGAAGAATGAATATCCGAAGAAACCTATCAATATTTGTTAAACATGAGATGGTCTGGATCAATGCATTTCGGTGTTACGTGCGACGCACGGGCATCTTACTAGTATTTAATCTATTTTTATGTTGCATGTAATTGTATGGATTCGAGGTTTTGTCATTAATGTATCCGGTCGTGAAAGAGGAAATTTAAGGTGTGACCGGTCAGCGTCCGCGATTGCTACATGGGTTGGATTTGACAAGTCGGGCCGCAGATCCTCTTAGCTCTACGAGAGTGTATCACACAGCTTATTTCAACGCATTGTACACCTAGGAAAAACGTGTTCGATGAAAATCGCTCATGTATAGCTCAACTTTCCAGAGGCAGCGACATTTACGTGCTTGCACAGTACTACACAGCTGCTGCCCGCTCTGTTCAGTGCGCAGCGCGCACGCTCGCACGCCCTTTACACCGGCGCCATGCGTGCTGCCGCCACGGTGTACTATCATACATCAGGCAGCTCCGGCGCAGACACAGGGCCAGACGCATCACGCATGTCCTTTTCCGCGAGGCTCGGGCCGACCGAGGCGCGCGTCGTGTTGCTACTCCAAAGTCGAAGCATGAAAGCCTTCCAGCCCACCACCGTGTGTCCAGCAGTTCCTCCAGGTCTCGCCGCGCGCGCCGGCCAATCCAATTAACTTCGCTGCCGCGGCAGCCGCTGGGCAGGGCAGGGCAGGCAGCCACCCCGTGCCCCGCTCGCTGATGCACGGGCCACGACGACGGAGGCCGGCCGCGCGCCCAGCTCCACACCGCCCCTGGCAGCCCGTGGCCGGCGCCTGCGACGGCGCCAGAGTTACTCGCGAGACGCAGCCGCGCTAGACGAGCAGTGTCGCTGTGCCCTGGAGCCCGCCCTCGCTACCATGCATGCCTGCTCTGCTGGCCACCCACTAGCTGGCTATAGTTTTTTCTTTGAGAGAGAGCCAACAGCCACTAGCTGGTGGTGCAGGCGCTGCAGGCTCCTGTGGCGACTGTTGTTGGGCTCCCGTCTTTTCACGCTCATCGATCTTTGACCATCACCGATCTTTGAGAGAGAGAGAGAGCGCGCTCGTCCGTGCCTGATTACTGAAGCGCCACAGTTTACGTGGTCTGGATACCCTGGAGCCCTGCCCCAGGGCTGCATGCAGCACGCGCCAGGACGACCAGTGCCTCGCCAGTACATGTGTAGCACCCCAATGGGGCCATCGCGCACGAGCACCTACGTCGCGCACGAGCACCTACGTCGCGCCCGTACGTGATGCCTGCCTGCTCACCGTCACCCTGCATGTGCGCGTCTCGTCCGGTAATTAACAACTCGAGTTTCCCGCAAAAAAAAACAAAAAAAAAAACAACAACTCAAGCAACAAGACGTAATGTGCATGCAACGCGACGTGTCAAGGGCAGTGAGTGAAAAGGGCCCAACATTTCCTTGCACACAACTGCTGGTCGACACTGTAGTAGTGCTATCAGATTAGTGAGCCTCCACCAAACCAAACTGGTAGCAGTATAGTACAAGAGATGCATTTATACATAGGCGCCACAGTTACAGTGCACGCACGTACCCCCTGGCTGGCGCCTTGTGCGGCATCTTTTACCCCGCTACTCGCATTGAATACGACCTAACCACAGCCGTGTGATGCCCCCCGATACATGCACTGCTTTTGTCTCTGTACATGTGCTCTACGGCTTTTTTTCTTTCTTTTGAGAACCGCCCTAGTGACAATTTATTCATTGAAGCGGGTCATATCTGATTGAACATGCTCAATCAAAAACTCAGGGATTACATCAAAAGTACACTGATTAACAGGTAAAGAAAGGGGAAAACATGGAAATCCAAATTGGAGGGCCGGCGGTGGAGGATTACCAGGCTTGGAACTTCACAAAAAAGGTATCTTTTCGGTGTGATCTGCCTATCATCTGAGAATGGCACAGAAAAGACTTAGATCCGGACGGCCGGAATCTTCATCGTCAGTACAGAACCACATGGACTGGTTGAGCCTATGGGACTCTGTTGCCCCGAGCAAAGTTAAAAAGCATGCTTGGAGGCTGATTCGGAATGGACTGGCAGTAGGTTTCGAGCTCCAAAGAAGATGCATCAAGCAGGGGGGGGGGGTATTTTGTGTGGCCTGTGGACGTGAACAGACCAACTATCATCGCTTCTAGGGATGTTATCACTCAACCAAGTTTTGGAAGATTATGCACTCGGAAATGGGAGTTCCTGTGGCGATCCCGCCGGTGTCGGTCAGCTCTCAGGGTGATCTTTCTAACTGGCTTCTCTCCTGGATAGCTAATGCATCAGACGACGAGAAAGTTGTCTTGCTTCAGGGGATATACGGGTTGTGGCTGGCAAGGAACAATGCGAGGGGCGGGGCGGGAGAAAGATAGATGAAGCTCATGATATAGCACGAAAGGGTTTTAAAGCAATGGAAGAGTGGCAGGCAGTCCACGGGAGAGAAAGCAAACGGGTGAACCGGGCTATGGAGCAGAAGTGGGAACCGCCAGATGAAGGATGGATCAAAGCAAATGTTGATGGAGCTACGTCCAAAACAGGAAATAAAAGAGGCACTGGAGTGGTCTTCCGAAATCATGAGGGTGCCTTCCTGGGCGGAGCGTGCCATTTCTTCCCTGTAGGGGGGATCCAGCTGTAAACGAGCTTCATGCTTGCCGTAGGGCACTGCAGCTCACCGACGAGGTCAATGCAGCCAACTTGCATATTGAAATGGATTGCAAAGAAATAGTGTGCATGCTTCAGAGCAAGGAGAAGGACTATTCGATGCTGGGACCGACAATCGAAGAGGTGAAAATGATGCTAGAGGCGCGGCAGCAGTGGAAGATTAGCTGGACTCGACGGTCAACAAACTGGGTGGCACATACACTTGCTAAGGAAGGAGTGTCTAGTGAGCTATGTAAGGTCTGGTTACAAGAACCACCTGATTGTATTTTGCACTTTGTTTCGGCACAGATTCCTGCCTTTTATGAATAAATAAGAAATGTTTGAATTAAAAAAACAGCTAAAGAAAGGGAATGTCCAGCACAGCTGTAAGCGACCACATTAGTGTCCCTGCGTGTGTAGTCAAGTTTGAATACCTGAAAACTCGAGAGGTAAGACCACATCTCTCTAAAGACATGACCTACTATGGACATGTCATCTCCTCGTATCCACATGTTGCAAAGATTTTGAAGATAAGACCACATCTCACTAAAGACATGACCTCCTATGGGCATGTCATCTCCCCGCATCCACATGTTGCAAAGGTTTTGACAATCAAACTCAATAATTATATAAGAAAATGACTTCTCCATAGCAAGTCTCATAGCATCACAACAAGCCAATAGCTCCGCAGTAAAAGGATCATCAATGGCCATATATTTTGAGCATCTGGCAACAAGAAAAGACCCCATAGAGTCCCCTCCCAACAATACCTACACCCGCCGCTCTACCAGCCATATCTATAGCACCATTTGTATTGAGCTTGACCCATCCTAGTTCAGGCGCATTCCATGCCGATTTACAACCAACATTTGTCAGACAAGGGATGTTCAGTGCCCTTATTAATTCATAAATGATTTCCATAGATTTGTGTGGTACTGTGGTTGGAACTGGACCTCAGCATGAGCATACTTGTTTCTATTACTCCAAATTGCCCACATAACTGAAATAGCAATAGTAGCATGATCCTTCTTAATAAATTATGGGTCTAGCAAATCCTTCTTCCACATTACACGGTGCAACCGAGGAAGCTTCAAATTAAAGAAATTCACCGCCGCATCCATAACATAACAGCATGATCACACTGAGTCATAGTATGAAATAATGTCTCATCATCATTACCACACATGGGACATATGGCATCCTCCCTCACATGCCACAACGAAAGTTCATCGGATGTGGGAAGGAAATTTTTCATCACTCTCTGCCAAAAGACTCTGATCTTAGGTTGCACTCTTAACTTTCACAGTGATTTCCAACTTGACTCCCCATGTGAAGAGCTGGTTGCCTCAAAATTTTGAGCCAATTTATTTTGCAACAACAGCCGGTAAGCTGATCGGACGGGCAAAACACCATTTTTCTATCCATCCCACGACCAAAAGTCACCAAAAGATGCTCTTGGCCGTGGCATACCAAGAATAGCATTAGCTCAGGGGCAATGAAAATCTGGCAAACCAACTCAACATCCCAATCCCCATATTCCTCATATAGTAGATCTGCTACTAGGTGTACATGGGCCTCAGACAAGCGTGCAACAAGCCTCCCACTCATTGTTCCAGAGATCCAAATATCATGCCAAATCTCGGTTGTTCTACCATCTCCAATACGACGGATAAGTCCCTTCTTTAGGGCAACGCTGCCATGGCATATAGCTCGCCAATTTGCATAAGTGTTTGTAGGATAAGTGGCCTTCAAAAAGTTCTCATCCGGATAGTTGAAGGAAATATGCCCTAGAGGCAATAATAAAGTTGTTATTTTATATTTCCTTATTCATGGTAAATGTTTACTATTCATGCTAGGATTGTATTAACCAGAAACTTGATATATGTGTGGATACATAGACAAAACACCGTGTCCCTAGTATGCATGTACTTGAGTAGCTCATTAATCAAAGATGGTTAAGTTTCCTAGCGATAGACATGTGTTGTCATTTGATGAACGAGATCACATCATTAGGAGAATGATGTGATGGACAAGACCCATTCATTAGCTTAGCATTACGATCGTTCAGTTTTATTGCTACTGCTTTCTTCATGTCAAATACATATTCCTCCGACTATGAGATTATGCAACTCCCAGATACCAGAGGAATGCCTTATGTGCTATCAAACATCACAACGTAACTGGGTGATTATAAAGATGCTCTACAGGTATCTCTGAAGGTGTTTGTTGGGTTGGCATAGATCAAGATTAGGATTTATCACTCTGAGTATCGAAGAGGTATCTCTAAGCCCTCTCGGTAATGCACATCATAAGAAGCCTTGCAAGCAAAGTAACTAATGAGTTAGTTGCAGGATGATGCATTACGAAACAAGTAAAGAGACTTGCCGGTAATGAGATTGAGCTAGGTATGAAGATACCAACGATTGAATCTCGGGCAAGTAACATACCTACGACAAAGGGAATAAAGTATGTTGCCATAACAGTTCGACCGATTAAGATCTTCGTAGAATATATGGGAGCCAATATGAGCATCAAAGTTACGCTATTGGTCATTGACCAAAGAGGTATCTCGGTCATGTCTACATAGTTCTCGAACCCGTAGGTTCCGCATGCTTAACGTTCGATGACGATTTTCTATTATATGAGTTATGTGATTTGGTAATCGAATGTTGTTTGGAGTCCCGGATGAGATCATAGACATGATGAGGAGTCTAGAAATGGCTGAGAGGTAAAGATTGATATATAGGATGATAGTATTCGGATACCGGAAGTGTTCCAGAGTGTATCGGGTACATATCGGAGTACCGGGGGGGTTACCGGAAGCCCCGAGGGGAAGATATGGGCCATATGGGCCATAGGAGGGCAGCACACCAGCCCACAAGGGGTGGCGCCACCCCCCCCCCCTTATTGTAGGAGGCCGAATAGGAGAAGGAGGTGGGGGTTCGGCCCCCCCTTTCCTTCCTCCTTCCCTCTTCCCTCTTTTCCCTCTCCGGTAAAAGGAAAGGGGGAGGCCGAATTGGACTAGGGGCCCAAGTAGGATTCCTCCTACTTGGGCGTGCCCTAGGCTGCCTCTCTCCCCTCCCTCCTTTATATACGTGGGGAAGGGGTGCCTAGAACACACAACATTGATTCGTAGCCTTGTGCGGCGCCCCTTCCACAGTTTACGCCTCCGGTCATATTCACATAGTGCTTAGGCGAAGCCCTGCGTGGATAACTTCATCATCACCGTCACCATGCCATCATGCTGACGGAACTCTTCTACTTCCTCGACACTCTGCTGGATCAAGAGTTCGAGGGAAGTCATCGAGTTGAACATGCGCAGAACTCGGAGGTGGCGTACGTTCGGTACTTGATCGGTCAGAACTAGAAGAAGTTTGACTACATCAACCGCGTTGTCAAACGCTTCCGCTTTCGATCTACGGTGGACACACTCTCCCCCTGTTGTTGCTATGCATCTCCTAGATAGATCTTGCGTGAGTGTAGAATTTTTTTTGAAATTGCATGCTACATTTCCCAACAATAGTAACGTCCCCTCAGGACTCGAGCACAAAGGCTATCTGGATTAACCAACATTCACCATGCTTGCTTTGCTAGCATTGCATCACTGAACATTAGCAAGTCCCGGAAACCCATGCCGCATCTAAACTTCAAAACTGACATCTTGTCCCATGCTTGCCAATGCATACCTCGCTTGTCCAACGATCCAGCCCACCAATACTTGGACATTACTATCGTCACTTTGTGGCACAAACCTTTTGTGAGCTTGAAACATCTCATAGAATAGGTCAACAAAGCTTGGATGACTGTCTTAGGGATGACCTCTTTTGCTGCACGTGATAGCAATCTTTCACACCGTCCTTGCACTCTACTCCTTGACATCTCAACTACATGCTAAAATTGTTGCTCCGTAAGCCTTCCTGTTGCTGTTGGGAGACCAAGGTATTTCTGTGTAAGGGTTACTCTGTGAATTTGTAATGCATTTTGAACCCCAACACAAACTGACATGCCACACTTGGGGCTGAAGAAAACTAAACTTTTCAACTTATTTGCTTGCTGCCCAGAGCCTAGACTAAAAGCCTCCAAAATCTCATTAAGCCGACTAGCACTCCTTGCGTCGGCCTTCATGAAGATTAGGCAATCATCAACAAACAGTAGATGTGAGATCTAGGGGGAACTCAATCCCGCTTTAATGCCACGATCTATCCATCTGCCACCATATTTTTTAGAATTGATGAAAATCCTTCCCAACAAAGCAAGAACAAGTAAGGTGATATGGGGTCGCCTTGTCAAATACCTTTTGATGGATGGAATGTTGGTAGAAGTTCTCCATTCACTTTAATCCGAAAACTAATAGAATTCACACATTTCATCACAAGAGAAACCCACTCTTCCGGGAAGCCAAGTTGCAGCATGATCCCTTAAAGGTACACCCACTCAAGATGATCATAGGCTTTCATCATGTCAATCTTCACTGCACACCACCCTTGCTTCCCCTTCTTCCTTCTCATGGCATGCACACACTCATCGCCGTTATTATGTTATCCATAATCAATCACCCAGGCACAAACACACTCTGCTCCTCTGAAATAATCTCATCTAGAATCTCACGAAGCCGGTTAGCCAAAACTTTGGAACATATTTTTTATATAACATTACAAAGAGAAATAGGACGGTACTGAGTAATATTCCTTGGATTTTAACTTTGGGAATAAGTACTATTACCGTCTTATTAACCACATCAGGCATGTGACCACCATTTAAAAAGTCCAGAACCGCCCTAGTCACATCCTGTTTGATCAACGCCCAATGGTGCTGGTAGAATCCAGCAGTAAATCCACCTATGCCTGACGATTTTGATGGTGCCATCGCGAACAACGCACTCTCCACCTCGTCCTCCTGAAACAGCCAGAGTAGTCGTTCGTTCATGCCAGCGCTGACCTTGTTTGGAACATGATGGAGCATCATTTCAATGTCAACCTCTTGTTGAGCCGAATACAATTCAGCATAAAATCCTGCACATCATTATGTATTTCATTTGTGCTTTCACACACAAAACCATTTTCCTTTTCCAGAACAACAATTTTGTTATGGGTTCGCCTTGCTGAAGCTTGAACATGGAAGTAACCCATGTTGCGGTCACCAGCCCGAAGCCAATCAGCGCGTGATCGATGTTTTTCCATGATCCCCTCCATCAGCGGCAATTCGTTCAGTTGTCTAGCTAGCACTTGCTCTCTCTCAGATGAGCCTCTATACAACGAGCTGGCTTTCTCTTTCTCAAACTCCTTCCTCACCTTCTTTGTTTTATTCTTAGTGTTACCAAATTTCTTGTCCTTCCAGTTTGTGACATGGGATTGCATGTTATTCAATGCTGAATTGATGTCGGCCAGACCAACAACTCACGCTCCTTTTGTCCAACCATCCAACACTCCAACATCATATGACTCCTCACGAGCCCATGCATTTTCATACATAAATATTTTTGGTCCTTGCTCGCCAATGTTGACGGGCTCTGCATCCTTGCTGACAACATATAGTGTTCTAAACGCGGAGACGGTATATGTCCCACATTAGTAGGGCCATAAGTTTGCATAAACACCGGATCTGCCAGGAACCTATCAAGTCTCACTTTGACATTGTGGGCGCCTTCTTGTCTGTTATCCCCTCTATGGCTCTTTCGGATTCAAACGTTTCATCCGGACAAGGGTATCTTTCTACATGTGAATTGCGCCTTTTAACTTTGGATATTTCATGGGTTGTATATATATAGGTCTAATGGGAGCACCTATTGAAAGGGTCGATGCGGTCGACTAGAGGGGAGGATAGGAGACTACAAATTTTAATCTTTCTTGTCAATTTTAAGGTTTAGCAGATAAATAGGGTTCACTAAATACGCAACTAGGTGAACACAACCTATATGACAAGCAAACTTAAAGCAAGATATGCTAGGCAACAATCTAATTAGCAAGCCAACAAGCATATAAGGCAAGGTAAAGTGCAGGAAAGGATTAACCACAAGTGAGGCGAGGACGTGGATTTTATCCCGAAGTTCACTCTTCCTTAGGGAAGAGCTAATCTCTGTTTAGAGCAGTGCTGGAGCCAAAGCTTGCGGAACGCCAAGGAGGCTCGCCGTAGTCTCTTTTGAGTCACCCCCAATGGATGAGCCTCGAATCACTCGGGGTTGGTCTTAAAGGCGACCACCACACCTTTACAAACTTCTTCGAAGCACACCACAAGCAAGGAAGCTTCTGGAGGAACCTCTAACGGCCTAGGAGCCCAAGCTCCAAGAGTAACAAGTCAATGGGGAAGAAATGTTGTGGGGAACGCGATCTAGTTTGGTCAAGATGTAGATCGGGTCTTGGTCTCCCAATCCCCAAAGTTTCAACAAGTTTGGATGGAGGGATTGAGAGTATTGAGCAAAAATGAGATGTAGCAATGGTGGGGCTCAAGAAGGAATTAGGCTTAGCGATGCAGGAAGAAGAAAGGGGGGTTTTATAGTGTTTGTCCCAGGGTGGTCGTTTCTGCTTGTTGGACCCCGTGCGCATGGGGAACTCAGAGACTTTCACAGCACCCTGTGCGCATGGGGGGATCAAAAGATCTCGTGCACACTAGGTACTCAGAGAGTTTATGCAGTACCCCATGCACACGGGGGTCAACAGACCCCGTGCGCACGGGGTACCCAGAGAGTTATGCAGTACCCCGTGCGCACGGGAGTTCAAAGACCCCATGCACACGAGGTACCCACTAACTTTCTGTTATAAGCTTTCTCAGTACCACATGCACGCACACTTGGGTAGGCTAGTGTATATGGTTTGGCAATGACATTCCCACACAACTTTCATCCACACCAATCCCTCTTAATAGTGCGGTATTTCCTACGACTCGAAGCAAACAAAAAACTAAAACCTTTGACTCGTCGGTAGACCACATCTTTGACCTTTTTGAATTGGGGGCTCGCACATCTCCAAGACGAAGCACTTGGAACCAATATCAGAGATAAACTTTTAGCAAACGATATTAGTTCAACTAACCACATTGTCATCACACCAAAATAGTATAAGTGCCACTTGCACTTTCAAGCTCCCCCTTTTTGGTGCATTGATGACAACGTGGTTAGAGCATGGCATAGGGGATGTGAATATTTTAATAGCCATGAGATAATGAATGATAAAGGTAGCTCCCCCTATATGTGTGGCTGGAAAAAATGAATGCTTGAGAATGCATCAAGCACACACATAGGAGGCTACCCCAAGATTATCATTTTCAAGACATGAGATCAACATGATAAACCTATAACGGTGCCTAGATCTCATGAAATGGTGTGGTGAGAAAATATCATGAGACACATAAGAAGCAACATAATAAGCATGATATGACCATTGCATAAGGTTCAATAAAAACTCTAGAGTCTCACGAGGACAAGAAATAGCTCACAACCACACAAGTGGAAATCAAATAAGAGTATATCAAGCCAACTAAGAACAACCCGAGAAACACGAGGCTTGAGATTTCAACACACACTAAAAAAACACCCACCACTTCTCCCCCTTTGTCATCAAGACAACAAAATAGAGAAAAATGGTGACACATAGACCCACTAGACAAGAGGAGGAGCGCTCGAAGCATCATCATTGTCATCAAAACGCCATCATGCCATCGGAAAGGACCGAGCTGCAGCCTCACTGTCCTTGTCCTCTGACCCTGGACCGACCTCCTCACCAGCTGCAGCCCTCACTGCCTTTTGTTGGCGCCTCACAAGCTTCTCCTGGTTGATCTCCTTAATCTGACGGCGCTGGATAGACTGACACATCTTGAACATGTTGCTCAAGGTCTTGAATATGGACTTCTTCCCTCTGGTGAAAACGGCCTAAGAACCAACCGACTTGGCCTTACCAATTGGGTCCTTGGGGTTGAATCCATTGACCACAATCCACCATAGTTGAGTTGAAGCACTACGCATGTAAGACTCCATATATGGCTTCCACTTAGAGAACACATTTGCTTTCAAAGGGGGCGGAGTCCCAACAGGATTAATGCGAGGATGTTGTAAAGGTTGAGGTGAGTAAAAGGGTTCCACGAAATTGTACTTGGGAACAACAAGCCATAGATGCAAGTGGTTCTCTCGAGTCATCCGCATCATCAATGTCATTTGGATCAAATGAATTTAATGCAGATGTCGAGGTCTTTAAGCGAGCATCAATTTCCTCCTTGACTGAGGACCGAACTTCTTTCAACATAGAGGCTTTGAGGTCCGCAAACATTGAAAAAATATCGGCTGCAGCCAAAGGGACACCCGGGTTAATAGGAGAGGCAGGAGAAACGACCGGGG